>NC_057685.1:18208843-18213843 GCF_014466175.1 Vespula pensylvanica
TTATGCCGGAAGGAGCATAAACTTATAAAGCGTTTATCTCGGTCCGTAGATTCGAGTGCTTTGCTCGGAAAACTCCTTTGATTAGGGAAATACGAAGAAAAGGTATAAGAGAAGTATAAATAATTAAGCTCTTATTTCTACGGTTACAAAAATATAGAGAGGATAATTTTTCTCTTTCTCTCTCTCTCTCTCTCTCTCTCTCTCTCTCTCTCTCTCTCTCTCTCTCATTCATTCACTCACTCACTTTTTTACCATCTCTACCACCTTCTTTTCTACCCCCTTCTCCACTCTCCTCTCCTTCCTTCTCTTTCTCTCAAATTAGCAGACGGAGGAACTTTAATTTACCATCGAGATTAAATGGATACCCTCGTTTAATTCAAAATCTTGGCAGCGTCTGATTAAATTGGTAGTCATTCGCTCCGCTTGATTATTTACTCTTCTTAACCGAGATTAGTCGGTCTCTTATTGCCCGGCCATTTCGTTAGCCATCTGCTAGCTTACGGAAAACTGATAACCGGCCACGGCTTTTCCTATCCTCTACTACTACTACTACTACTATTACTACTACTACCTGTTAAAAGGAAGAATGAGAGATTCACGGTTTGTTATTATCGTATTAATGAAAACAAATGGTAGTACGCGTCTACCGAAATATTATTATCGTTCGTAGCTTATTCTCTCGACGAAGTTTGATCATCGAATAATTAACCGTCCTAGGATCGTTTCGTGTAACCGCAGAGATAGGTCGCCGGTCGGTGCTCGTTAATTCTCATCGTTTTGTTTGCCACGATATTTGCATCGTTGATTTAAACTTCCCAGGAGTACGACTCGTTTTTCTCTGGACGTTTTAGTTCGACGTATCACCAACCCTTTCCCTGTCCCTTCCTCGTCCCTCTTTCGTCCCGCTATCAACTGTGTCCGTTCATATCCTCTACGTCCTCTCTTTATCTCTATCTTCCTTCACCCTTTCTTTCGTTTATCTACTACTTTACGATAATTTACATATATGCATACATACATACATATATACCTACCTTAAGCGTAAACGAAACATAAATGATTATCATACGAGTTTGAAAAACCCCCATAAGCTCCTCCCGTTCGCTAGGGAAAGACGTACGAAGGGACCAAAAGATGAGGAGCACGGGTAAGGGAGGAACAAAGAAAAGAAAAGAAAAGAAAAGAAAAGAAATGGAGTCACGCTCGACCGACTTTCGTATCGGCGTCACGATCTTTTCACGAGCCGTGCTCGGAACCTATAAAACTCGAGAGATCCGGCAAAGCGCGACTCACAGCCGAGCACGAGTCGGCCTTACGAGTCAAGCAAGCGACCTTACCAGTCCGACTTCGGAAGTTCAGTTTTCACGACACCGTTACAGCACGCGATCCGATATGTACGTAGAGATATTCTCGAGAGCTCGACGATACTTCTTGCTCTCGCACGTTCTCCCCACTCTTTTTCTCTCTCTCTCTCTCTCTCTCTCTCTCTCTCTCTCTCTCTCTCTCTTTCTTTATTTTCTCAAGTGGGTGGCCTTCGACTTCTCCGTTGACACGAATTCCAGAAACTTGAGTAGAATATTGACCGTTCGAGTACTGCTTGTCGAACATCCACTAAAAATTCTTTTTAAAAGTTCTTCTACCTTCTTTGTCCGTTCTAAATGATCAGAGCCAAAGAATGGAATGAATTAATCGATTGATCGGCCAACCAATCGACTAGGTTCAACTTAAATTAATCAAAAGTTGCAAACGAATGGTAATAAACGAACGGTATAGATACGAGAAAATCCTTCGGAATAATAATTTTACTATGGAGAAGAAAAAAGATAAGGGGGTTGGGTGGTAGGAGAAAAAAAAATTAGCATTCGCGATAAATCCGACAAACGTTCTTCTTTCATCTTAGGAAACCTCTTCAAACGTCCTCGTCGTTCTGCTCGTCGTCTACCTCTACTATTACTACTGCTGTTGCTACTACTACTACTACTACTACTATTACTATCGCTACACTACTACGATTCGTTCGCCAATCGAACGTTCTTCTTTTCACTACGGTAACGTCACTCGAGAGAGCGTCATTAATTTCAACGGCCGTCGAAAGTGGCACGGGAAAAGATGAGAGTTACGATGGGATAAAAGAGAAAAAGAAATAGAGATAGAATGAGAGAGAGAGAGAGAGAGGGAGAAAGAGAAAAAGAGAGGGTACACGAAAGGACGACTGAGAAAAGATGGAGTACGTAGAACTCGCTGATCATCGTCGAACAGTGAAATAAACCCTTCTCTCTCTTCGACTAAAAGAGGATGACTGTCAAATTTGTAAGAAGAGAAGTAGAGAGAGAGAGAGAGAGAGAGAGAGAGAGAGAGAGAGAGAGAGAGATCGGCGCCGACTCGAAAAATCTGACATCCTCGGTCTTTCAAACGTGAATCCTCCATCGTTAAAAGTCATCGTCTTTGCTACTCCACGCGAGCGTCGGAAAATAGTTTTCTCCCTTGAGATCAATTTATACGATCTCATAGTACCCCGAAAAAGAATATACGACGATTATGATTTATCGCGTTCTCTCGCGTTCTCTCCCGTAGTTTAATATCCATTTTCCGAATAAGAGAATATATTTCTCTATATTTAAACAGGAATTTCTTTATCGTCGTATATATATATATATATATATATATATATATATATATATATGATCTGTATGTATAAAACAGGTAAAAAAAAAGATCGCTAATTTCTCTTCGTAGAGCTTGATTTAAGAGATTCGAAAGGTCCGAATTTCGTTATCATAAAAATTTCAAACGCTAACGAGAATAGCGAGAATAACGAAATCGAGAGGAGGAATTGTGTCGTCGTGGATATACGTATATACAAAAAAAAAAAAAAAAAAAGAAAAAGAAAAGATCATTAATTTCGCTTCGTATAACTTAATTTAAAAGATTCGAAGGGTCCGAATTTCGTTATCGTAAAAATTTCAAACGCTAGCGAGAATAGCGAGAATAACGAAATCGAGAGAAGCTATTGTTGTCGTCGTTGACTCGCCAAATTTCTAGGATAACGTTTTGTCGGAAGAGAAGGGAAAAGGGCTGTGCTGTTGTGATGGTGGGATAGGGGAAAGGTAGTGGGTGTCGTCGTCGAGAGCATCACAGTCCCAGGGGGTGTACGATGATCGATTGAAACGTTAACGAAATAAAGCGGCGCATCAGTCGCCACGAAATCCGTCGTTGGACTGTCCGCTCAGGGGTGATTAAAATTCGTCGAAGAGGGGAACGAGAACGATGCAAGCCGATGATGGTGGCAGTGGTGGTGGCGGTGACGGTGACGGTGACGGTAGAAGTAGCAGTGGCGTCGATAGTGCGATGTAGCGGTGATGGTGCGACGGTGAATGTTGCCGGTCGTGGCAATAGCAATAGCAATGGCGATGGCAATGGCGGCAGAGGTGGCAGTGGCAGTGGCAGTGGCTGCGCCACCGTCCTTGTGCCGTCCCAACGCGCGGCACATTAATCATGCGGATTGACGCACCGGAGTGACATCAAACGCGAATTTACAGCGCGAAGGGAGCCGCTCTCGAAGCATGGGAAGCTCTTCGATTTCACGGAGGGCCGAGCGCGAAATTTGTCCGGCGATTCTTCCTTCCTGTCTCGATACGTTACGCGAGATACCATCGATATGGACGATAGATACGTTACGATCTATATATCTCGTTTATGAGAGAGAGAGAGAGAGAGAGAGAGAGAGAGAGAGAGAGAGAGAGAGAGAGAGAGAGAGAGAGAGAAACATGGTAAACGTGTCTAGGGATATTTACTATTAGTCGATCGATCGTTCCCCTTTCGGAAATATTTTTTACGATAGAAAAATATTTCTATCGTAATATATAGTATTTTATATCTTGTTTTCTTTCCTCTTTTCTTTCCGTTTATTTACTTATTTATTTATTTTTTAATTTACTTTTTGACCTTCCAATCGTTGAATTTCAATCGAACTATAATTACCTACCTACCGGACCCATCGGAGTTTTGGCGTCCAGAAGTGAATGGCGATAAGCGACATGAAATTCGTAATGGAATACGTCGTCAACAGGAAGCAGCCGTGAGGAAAGTGGTAGAGCGTCGTGATTTCCTCGGAGATTATGCCTCTCGGTGTCTATTGGAATATTGTTCCAGGGATGTCGTGTACGACGTAGAAAATTATCTACGTGACAAAAGTAGAAAGCTGATAGATATTAGAATATCGATCGATCGAGGATGATTTTTCTCTTCTAATCGCGTCTTCTAATCGTCGGGACTTTTAAGGAAAATTATATGGATTGTCTTCGAAAGAAAGACTTATCCTTTTTTTTTCTTTTTTTTTTTTTTCTTTTTAATTTTTCTACATATGTCCGTCTAAGAACACGTGGAAACGTTATTGGAATCAAAATGAACGGAACAAGATGAAAAATGAAAAGGGACAGTCGGGACAAAGAGAAAAAGAAGAAAGAAAGAAAGAAATAAATAGATAGATAGATAGATAGATAGATAGATAGATAGATAGATAGAAGGAAAGGCGTCCGATAAACAAAGAGACAAAGAAGAACGACCGAGAGACGGCGTACGTAGGTACGTAGTATTTCCGAGTCGATTGACAAAACGAGTGCCTGCTGGAGAAAAGAGAAATAGAAAGAGAAAGAGAAAGAGAAAGAGAAAGAGAAAGATAGGAACGAATGAGTGAGCGAACGGGAAAAGGGAAGGTGAAGGGAAAACGGAAGAGGGACCGCGAGAGGGTAGTCCGAGGAATGAGAGGAGCGCGTTATCGAGAGTACCCGGTATTGGCAGACCGTTTTCCAGCAAATAATTGGAAATGCAAACGGAACGGTCCGCCCTGTGATAGTTCGATAATTGAGTCTCTTATCAGTGTTTGAATGGTTTCTCTCTCTTCCTCTTCCTCTCTCTCTTCCTCTCTCTCTCTCTCTCTCTCTCTCTCTCTCTCTCGTTCGTTCGTTCGTTCGTTCTCGTTACACCCTCTCAGCATAGCA
>NC_057685.1:18218843-18268843 GCF_014466175.1 Vespula pensylvanica
TCGATATTTTTCATGCGTTTGCCAAAGAATTCTCGAGGTAATAAATTTGAACACGATGTATCCGTGAAAGTCTAATGATCGTATGGAATATCTTTGTTCGTGAATATCGTAAATTCGATTCGTATTCGTGTTACGCTCTTTTGGGAAAAATCTCTTCTATGTAAAATTTGTAGCGAACGCGAACGCGAAGAAGAATTGAGTTTTCTCGAGCACTTTCGTGTTGCTCGAATTGCACCCGACATTTCGAGTCTCCTACTCCGATCGGATTTTTCTCGGTGATTTTGAGCAACGCTATACCCCTCTACCTATCTATCTATCTATCTATCTATCTACTACCTACCTACCTACCTATCAACCTACCTACCTACCTACCTACCTGTGCACATCGAAGGGGAGTAGGAACGGAGGGAATGAGAATGGATATATCTCCCGTTACTCTGACGGATACTCTCGAGAATTTGACAATACGCGATAGCTCGAACCCATCCGACGGTAGTTTGCGATAGAAATCTGGCTTGCGAATCGGACATTGCTTTAACAAACTCGGAAAGTATAAAAGAGAGAAAGAGAGAGAGAGAGGAGAATAAAAAATGGAGAAAAAGTAGTTTGCCTCTCAATTTTCGTTGGTTTTAGTTAACGACGGAGTCGGGATGGAAGAACGAAAAAAAAAGAAAACAAAAACAAAAAGGGAAGAAAAAGAAAGCAAAAAAAGAAAAAAAGCGGAAGGAAGATAAAAAAAAAAGAAAAGAAGAAAAGGGGGAAGAAAAAAAGAAGTAAAATTGTTTTCGTAAATATTGTCACGGTTCGCTCGCACGGAGTGACGTAAAAAAGTTGCGAGCGACGATAATTAAGCAATTCGCTCGACGTTATAATGCGAGCAATTTGCTTGAGAAATACAGGGAGTGGGAGTTGAAAGGAGGAGAAGAGAGTGGGTTGGAGAGAGATATAGGGGTAGAAGCAGCTAGCTAACTACACATACGGTGGTTCACCGTTATATCGTTGTCATTGCTCGATGCGTTCCTATTCTCTCTTTCTCTTAACACATAGACACCTAGTAGGTACCTACGTGCGTTGTTACCACCGGAGAGGAATTAACGAAATTCCATTTACCGTACTGTTCACGATAAACCGACACAGAGAACACACATAGCCATTGCCCAATGCGCTGTAGACGAAACCGTAGCTGCGCGACTTCTATTTGTCGGTGAACGTAGTTATTACGGTGTTATTTCACCCCTACCATCGGCATTGTGCTATTAAATTCCCATATTGTCACGCGTTACGGCTCTGAGAACTGCAGTTGCCAGCAGAAAAGCGTGCCTCGTCTCGACGGTCCCTTCTTGACACCCCCCTCCCTCCCCCTTGCCACCTTTTGCCACCCTTCACTCACGCTACTTGGTCCCTAGACTCTCAACCATTTCTTCTCTCTTTCTCTTTTTCTTTCTCTTTCTCTTTGTCTTTCTTTGTATCGTCGATACTGCGGTTTTTATCGATATATGCCACGTATTCTCTTCCGTCGACGGGCTTCAAACGAAAAATTCTAACCTTTATGTAACTATCTACCCAACAAAATGAGAACGTTCTACCACGAGTATCGATTCGCTTTTACTTATTCGTATTAACCCCTACATCGAAGTATTATTATACTAGTTGGATTTTCTACGGTATATCTGATAGTATTTGATAATTGAATTATTCGAACAACGTGATCCTCTTTTTTTTTACGTTAGGAGCATAATCGACGATTAGTCTCGTAAAAATTTCAACCATTGAAAGAGGAAAAAAAATTTGATAAATGTTTACGTCGCATAGCGTAAATTAACTATGTACGTCACGTAGCACATCATCCGTAGCAATTATGTCCTGCGAAATAATAAATAGTATTTGATAATTAAATTAATCGAGCAACGTGATCCTTCTTCACGTTACGAGCATAATCGATGATTAGTCTCGTAAAACTTTCAACCTTTGAAAGAGGAAAAAAAAATTATATAAATGTTTACGTCGCATGGTGTAAATTTAAGTACGTCACGTAGTACATCACCCGTAGCAATAATGTCCTGCGAAATAATAAATAGTATTTGATAATTAAATTAATCGTGCGACGTGATCCTTTTTTACGATACGAGCATAATCGATGATTAGTCTCGTCAAAATTTCAATCCTTGAAAGAGGAAGAAAAATTATATAAATGTTTACATAGCTCGCATAGCGTAAATTAACTACGTCACGTAGTACGTCACTCCTGACAATCATATCCTGCGAAATAATAAATAATACAAATTTACAATACGATTACAAATAGTTACTTTTCTTTCGTTAACGAGTTTACTCGAAATCGTACATTGATTGTAAACACCGAACGAGTTACTACGTCGTAGGAAGTTGTAGCGCGAGTGCACAAGTTTGGTGAATCGGCGAAAACCCTTGTTTGATAAGCCCTCTTTCGTGATCAGATTTATCCTACACACTACAAAGTCCTCGATAGTAGACGCTCGATCGAAGAAGCTAGTTGGGTGAGATGAGTAAGAGGGAATCGAAGCTTCTAAGGGATGTTAACCCTCTCGAATTAATTGCATCGTAACGAGAGGACGAATAAACGAGTGAGTAACATGCAAGGTCTCTTTTAAGTTTTGTCACAATAATTTATTTGATTTTCATCGATCGATATCGTCGTTATCACGACAACGAATAATATTTTTTCAATTTTTCCTTTTCCTCTTTCCTCTCCTTTTTCTTTTACTTCTTTGTTCTACCGTTAAAAGCTTATTAATTCGTAAATGGGAGGATACGTTTGCAAAGGACAGAAAAATGATAGTCGACGCCAAGGGAACGAAGTAACTTTTGAAAATACACTTTTTAATCGTTCCATCGATCTTGTCGTATTCGTTTCTCTTTAAAAGCCAAAAGAGAGAAAGACGGAACGATCGTTCTCTCGAGATACTCGGAAATGACGCGACTTTGATATTTACATCGACGCCAGAAATCGCATTTGTGTCTAGACTGTTTTGAAACTAACACAAAGGATGTCTCCCTCTCTGTCTCTCTCTCTCTCTCTCTTTTTCTCTCGCTCTCTTTACGTTAGCAATGAAAAAGCTTTTTTCTTCCAAAGTAATTTTTCATCTCGATGTGTTGAGTCGTTAATTATGGAACAGAATAGAATTGAAAACAAATTTTGCGAATATCGTTAAACGTTGCCCAGCGATTTTATATATCAATCAAATGTTTCTTTCTTCTTTTTAACTCTCTCTTATTCTTCTCGCGAATTCATCGTTTATCGTGTTTCCACGCGTTCCTAGGTAAATCACAGGTTCTGATTCGTTGAGTAGTAGTCCTCGGTGATTACAGCGCTTAACGGAGCGATTCGTTTGTTAGGTGCACAGGGTAAACCTCGTCCTGCTTTGTTGGTGTCGAAGAGTACACCGAATGGGGATAGAGAGTGTGCTTCCCATCGAACGATGGAACGACGGACAGGTAGGAAATAGCTAGGTATATCTAAACGTTCTATCTCTGTCTCTCTCATTCTCTCATTCGTTCATTCCCTCACTTACTCTCTCTCTCTCTCTCTCCCACTCTCTCTCTCTCTCTCTCTCTTCACAGTCGGCTCCTACCATCCTGTTTTGTTTCGAGTACCGATTCGATTACCTGTGTATGTATGTACTACTTGTGGAAATGTCGGCCGACCGTTTCGCTGGCTCTAATTAGCCTGATCGTCTTAACGTTCAATCGGTGAACGGGACTCGCTGTTGGTTGCTTTTGTCCTCAACGCAACGGGAATAAGCGAATTCCATTAATGTAATACATATATAATTGATTATTCAATGTCAAAGGTAAGAGAGGAAAATACGACTGAACGCGTGTTGTTCCGTTCTATTCTGTTATACTCATTAAGGGACGAGGAGTGGGGGGTCAATATTACGTCATCGGTCGAACGAATAGAATGTGTCATTAATCATCGTATCGATTATATTATACGTACCTGCCGATTAATACAATTTGAGAGAAAACGATCGTTCGATTGTTATTTTGATTTTTTTATTAGTCTAATTTTTTCTTCTTCTTTGTTTTTTGTTTTTTTTTGTTTTTTTTTTGTTTTTTTTTTTTTTTTTTTTCTTTTGATTTTTTCCCTCCTATTTATTTCTCTGTTCCATCGGTAAATTCTAAAATATCTTAGATGTGTGCGAGCCGTGAAATTTATCGCGCGTTAGAATATTCGCCGTTTCGAGCTCGACTCGTATGGTTTTTCCGGTAGATTGGTTATCGGTCAATGGCTCGTGCGCTTGTTTCGTCGTAGTCGTTGTAGTCGTTGAAAAGAAACGAGCCTGAATCGCTCGATGTCGCCAATATTTTCGAGCGTTAAGAAAATAAAGCTCGAGATGTCGTATAAATTATTCGGATTATCGGTATGACAAACGATTAATTGAAAATAAATTTCTTTCTCGTTAACGAACGAAGAACGATGAAAAAGCATTTTGCAGGGAGGAATAAAAGAGCCACGAACGAGAGCGTTCTTCTTCTTTTGTCGGAGTTTATGTAAAAAAAAAAAAAAAAAAAAAAGAAAAAAAAGAAAAAGAAAAAGACAAAAAGAGAGAGAAAGAAAGAATAACAAAACAAAACGAAACAAAATAAAATAAAATAAAATAAAAATCCCAAAGCAAATTCGATTCGCAAAGCAACACTGGTATATCGTTCGGCTTTGAGGTTTTAAGTAAAGAGATGTAATCGGGTTCGACCAATTAAGGCTCTCTTTTTTGTTTTTTCTTTCAATAAAGAAGAGGAAATAGCTATCGTAGTAGTAAAATCAACTGAAAGAATAAAATTCTTCTTCGTTATATATATATATATATATATATATATATATATATATCTCTTCCGCAATAAAATGTCTACTCTTTCGTCGCTGATTTATTCCTTTTCTTTTTCTTTTTTTTTTTTTTTCTTTACGTGCGCTGCTAGCTGCTAGCTTTTCGAATTTGTCGTACGTAGTTCTCACTTTTTCCCGTACGCGTTTACATTCATTACTCTTTACGCGAGGAATCTCTAAAATGAAATGACCTCGCTTATAAATTTCACTTCCCTTTTCGCTGCGTAGGTAGGTACCTAGCTACCTACCTACTCGAGTTCCGGGCAGATGCCGAGAGGTTAATTAGATTAAAAAGAGTAGAATTAATTCGTTCAGAGTTTCATTGCTGGGTCGTGTCGTAAACGTAATTCCATTGGTCGTTTACGCCTTTTGAAAATGCAAATTTATTAAGGGTTATCAGTGATAAGAAGACGGACGTGTGAGAACTCTGTTAACTCTAAGATCTTCCTTTATAAAATAAAAAGGAAAAAAGAAGAAAAGAAAAATGAGAGAACGTTGATATAAAACATTAGATTTTCTTGGTGCGAATCATAGACAGCTATCTTTTACAGCGTTATTTATAGGAGCACCGAATTACTATATATTTCTCAGCATCGAATCGCATACTGTTCCTATCTTTCTCCCTCCCCTCATCTACCCTTACCTTCGAAAAAGAGACAGGACGGTCTCTGCGGAAATTCGGTTCTTCCATCCGCAGTGCTATTATTATTATTATCTTCCAAGTAATGTGTTATACTTATCGCGTAACCGAATATCTTCAAGATATCTGGTCTTCCGTGGCTTAGGGCAAAGATAACCAAGGTATTACCTTGTCCGAATAAAATACGTCTAGTCCGGCACGATTTTACACGGCCCTATAAATAGTTATAGACCGCAGTCTCGTAGTCGTCAAACATGTGTTCAAAATCATTACTACGCGGGAACTCGTATTTCTTCATTATTCTGTTTAACTGAGGACAATAGATATATGTAATGCGTGTATATGTAAAGAGTGTAGCTAGATAACTGGATGTGTCAAAAGTAGAAGATAATTTTTCATGAAAAGGGAAACGCTTATATCTAAAACGCTACATACATATGTAGATATCTGCATATGTAGTTTGAACGCAAGAAAGTCTACTTCGAAGACTACTTATAGTTAGCTCGAAGCTTTCGATTGCGGCACCATTGTATATATCGTTCGCGCTAAGGTTTCTCGCGGTAAGATAGCCTCGCTCTGGTTATACCATATATATATATATATATATATATATATATATATATATATCGCATAATATGGTAGGAAGGAGATAAGGACGACATGTATGTCGACGAGTCACACAAGATAAGACCGAAGAACCGGGCCGCTTACCGCTGGGGAACTTCCTCATTTCTCAACCCCTTCCGCACTTATCGTCCGGATTATGTGCCATTTCCATACACCTAATGGTGCACCGCGAATAGCGAAACAGCATTTCGTTTTAATGGGAGAACGGTGTGCATAGCCTCCTTCTCGTAGTACCCCCTACAACCTCGTCACCCCTCTTCCTCCCATTCACCCTTCTTCCCGTACCACTCCCACTCAGTTTCAGACCTCTTTTGCCATCACCGCCTTTCGCCCAGGCTTTTGGCAACTTCTCGTAGGCTAAACTTCCTCTTCGTTAAGTACTTTGGCAACACGTACTCTCGCGCCTTTTTGTCGTGCCGAGGGACTGGGGTTAACCCGTTCTATGCTTATATATAGAAAAGAGAAAGAGAGAGAGAGAGAGAGAGAGAGAGAGAGAAAGAGAGACGAGTTGTAATTACGTTAAAGACTTTCGGGACCGAGCGTAGAAAGTAACGAGCTCTTAACGTGCGTTTTCGTGTCTTCGAAAATCCTCGTCTCCTCTCGTTAAAAGCACTCGAATTAGAACGAACGTCGTTCCGACGTCGATGGCTATGAGAAAGAGAATATGTATATATAGGTATATATGTGTAAAAGGGAGAGAGAGAGAGAGAGAGAGAGAGAGAGAGAGAGAAAGAGAATTACGTCTACTTCTCATTACTTCCCGTCTTTAACTATCTTTTTGTTCTCCTTCTCCTTCACCTGGCTTCGTAATACTCGATCGTTGGACGTTCAAGAAAGATTCGTTCGCGTCTCGGTTTCTTTTGCAAGCACAAGGCGGACTTCTTAACGAAGTCACGAAGCTTCGAAGCCCGGCGGAGAGCCACGTCGTTCCTTCCTTCGTTCGTTCGTTCGTTCGTTCGTTCGTTCGTTCGTTCGTTCCTTCATTCGTTCTCTCTTTCTCTCTTTATCTCTTTCTCGTGTAAAAGAACATGCAGAGACAGGACGAGCGAGCAACCAACCTTTCGTTCTCTCAATTAGAAGCGCATCACATAGCGCTATTACCATACCATTTTCTTCGAGATAAACAAGTCTCCGGAGCGCGAGCATCCCCTAGGGAAATATGTGCCGAGATGAGTGTGCTTCCTTGAGTTCCATGGTAGCCTATGTCTCTCTCTCTCTTTCTCTCTCTCTCTCTCTTTCTCTCTTTCTCTATCTATCTATCTCTATCTCTATCTCTGTCTCTCTCTCTTTCTCTCTCTTGCTTGCTCTTGACGATGACTTATCAGCGAGAAGGTATAATAACGTTGGAAGTGCCGTGCGCGACGTTACACTTCGAATTAGTGCCAAGCATAGACTTCTTTTCTCTCTCTCTCTCTCTCTCTCTCTTTCTCTTCGTTCTTCTTTCTTGATTCCTCTTTCCTTCTTCAATCTTCATCTTCTTTATCCGAGTTCTCGTAGCTCGAGAAAAATATTTGCCAATCCCGTCGTCCCTTTACCTTCTCCTCCTCCTCCTCCTCCTCCTCCTCCTTGCTGGTAAAGAATCTTTGAAAGCTCCTTCGCGAGAGTCTCGACTCTCGACTCTCTTTGAAAATATCGTCTTGAGAGATTTCGTGATACAACGACGAGAGAAGAAAAGAAAAGAGAAAGAAAAAAAAAGAAAGAAAGAGAGAGAATGTACGCGCGCGTATGCGTGTTTGTGTGAGAGAAAAAGAGACAAGAATCTCGCGCAATTATGAACACTTCGTCGAAATCATTTATTATATTTCCATCTCAATTTTCGAGTTTTTACGTAAAACGTAGAAACCGGAACGCGCGTGTCCGACTTTTGCTCTCTCTTTGACTCACCTAGGTTACCCTTCCTCCTCTTTCTCATTCTATTCTCCCACCCAACCACCCACCTCCTCCCTCTTCCCCGGGTAATTGTCGTCCCTCGTGTACTTCGTCGACGCACCCGTATTTGCTATAACGCCGATTCTCGTTACTGTCGTCGTTCGATTATACACGATGGCCGACGACGATTTAACAGGGCGGAACAGCCGATAAAATGGCCGTTGTTACGCGTTCGACCTTGCCCGACTCAATGAGCTTAAAACCTACACACTGTTGTTATTGTTGTTTTTGTCGTTGCCATTGTTATTTTTCTTCGTTCTTCTGTCTCTTTTTTTTTCTTTTTTTCTTTTTCTTTCCTTTTATCCGTTTTTTTTCTTTTTTTTTTTTTTTGTTTTTCAATGAAAAAGAACGACGTTAAACAATGAACGTAATTTGCATGAGGGTAACGCATCGTTAATACGATTGAAATTTATACTGTCGCGATCTATTACTTTGTGGGTATTAGGTATATAAAAAGGAAAAAAGAGCCGATGAAAAAAATAGAAAGAGAGAAAGAGAGCGAGAGAGAGATAAAATAGCAATACCACCGCAGGCGAATCCCTTTTGCATGAAAATAATATTAACACTAATAATGACAATAATAATAACGATAATAATAATAACGATAAAAAGGAGGATAAAAAGTCGATAAATCCGATCGATCGGTATCGTCGTAGGGATCTCGTCCGATTACATAGAATAATCGGAATTATAAAAAGAGAGAAAAGGGGACAAAAGCTCATCGATCGAATAGAATTGTCGATCGTCGGGTCATCCAATCAGGATCCTTCTATCGTTCTCTTTTTTTTTTTCCTCCCTCTCTCTTTCTCTCTCTCTCACACACACACACACACACACACACACACACACACACACATACTGTTGAAAATACATTAAGCCATGTAGGTACACGCGCGATTCGAATCGAAACAGTTTGATAATCGCCAAATATATACATATATACATGTATACCTATACATAGATACATGTAGGTATATCAGCAGCTATCGGAGCCGATTTCGCTTTTGCGTTTCAACGTTTTCGAGTAGGTCCATCGTACCTACATCTACAATCACATGTATGCATGTATGCATGCATATCGGTATATACATATACATACATACGTACAAAGAGAGCGAGAGAGCGAGAACGAGAGAAACGTATTGCAGAGGAATAGTATGGTAATCACGAAGGTATAAAGAGGCATACGCGAGCCATGGCCACGCTCTCTCGGCCGCAGACATTTACGGTTACACCCCGAAGCGTATGTTCGGGAGTGGCTGGTTGGTTGTGCCCACGGATGTACGCTTCGGTGACTACCTTAAGCCGCGTCCGCGCATAGAGATTCTGTCGGAGCGGTGCTTTAAATCGCCGCCTACTCGATCCACCGTGTCTCTCTCTCTCTCTCTCTCTCTCTCTATCTATCTATCTCTATCTATCTATCTATCTCTATCTCGCTCTCTATCTATCTATCTATCTATCTGTCTCTCTCTCTCTCTCTCTCTCTCTCTGTGAGCGTTCGCACGCTCACAGCTCGCTCGTTCTCCTCGAAGCCGCGTAATGGCACGACTAATCCGACATCTTTCGTTCGATACGATCCGATGAGAGCCAAGCTTGGTATCGTTATCGGATGATTATCGTCCGTTTGCTAATTACGCGTAACAAACGGCGTTTCGATATCCGTTGGAAGATCCTTTGATTGGTCTGTTCATCGTCGTCGTCGTCGTCGTCGTCGTCTTCGTCGTCTTGTTGTTGTTGTTGTTGTTAGCATCGTCGTCGTTTTCTCTTCGTATTGTGGTATCTTCGAATATTGAAGTAATAATATATTTTCGGTAGGGTACACGTTTTATATTCTTCTTTAGAATTCAAGAAGGAAAGATACAGAAGGAGAAGAAGAAGGAAAAAATAGGAATGAAATCAAATCAAATCAAATCAAATAAGGGTAAAAGTACAAGGAATTTCTCGGCGACGTATCGTTTCCTGTTTCGTAGGTATTGCGAAGTGTCTTATAGGAACTTAAAATCGTGCGATATCTTATTTTTCACGGCGAACGATACTTTGATATTTTTTAGTTTATTTTTTTTTTATTCTTTTTTTTTTTTTTTTTTTTATTTCTATCTTTATACCTAATGCTTCGTAGTATCGAATTATTTAGCTAGCTCGAACTGTTTGAAGCTGCTTAAACATCCTCGATGAATTTCATATAAGATACCCTATACACATACATACATACATACCTTCTCTCTCTTTTTTATTTACACTTATCCAATCCCAAAGATGGGTCCCAAGAGAGAAAGGAAAAGAGAAAAGAAGAGAAAAAAGAAGAAAGGACTCGTTCGACCAGCGAAAAGACGAAGAAGCGATATTAAATTTTTGCGTGTGGAGTTAGCGATGGTGTCGATGTGACGTCGAGTTGGTATTGGTGTTGGTTTGGTATTGGTGTCAGTGTTGGTGTCAAAGAGCGCGTGCTGGAAGAGAGAAAAAGAAAGAGAAAGAGAAAGACACGTCGTGGATAAAGAACGAAAGGCGGTATGTCGCGGTAGTCGAGATCGATCGAAACGCTCGAATAACGGAGTAAAAGCCTCGAGAGTACGGTATGCTATTATCCTGGAGGAGGAAGTAGATGGAGGTTGGAGGACGTCGATTCCGTCCCCGCGTGACCGAAGCAAAACGTGACGTTAACCGAACCATCGTTTCCACTTGAGCCGCATAATTGGACGGAGTAAATCCATCCTCCGTATGCCCTGGCGCAATGCGAGCGAACTCGGCTACCTCGTGTATGTATGTATATACGTTTGTACGTGTGTATGTGATATGTACGTATATATATATATATATGCGAGTAAATGTGTAACGTACGTACGTATGTATGCACGTCGTCCTCTCCTCGTTTAACGTCAATTCCAATCGAGCACGTTTAATTGACAAGCACGCCGTCGAAAGAAATGTATTCGGTAGCGATTAAGCGAATTCCAAGTTTTTTTTTTCTTTCTTTTTTTTTTTTTTTTTTTACTTCTTTTTCTCTGGATTTTTTCTTTTTCTTTTTTTTGTTTTTTTATTTTTATGTTTCGTTTTTTTTTTCTTTCTGCATCTCTCGATTCCCCTTTTCCTTCTCTCTTTCGGCCACGCGGAAGCAACCGACAACGGGAGGAAGGAGAAGGAGAAGGAGGAGGTTGATGAAAAAGAGGGTTAAATGTGTGTGTGAGAGAGAGAGAGAGGAGGGTTAAAAGAGGGGTTGTGTGAGAAAGAAAGAGTTAGAGAGAAGTCGAGAGGCCAAGGGAGAAGCTCGTCTTGTTTTATTTCATCGCGAGGCACTTATAGTAAGATCGGAGAGGAACGAAAGAGAAAGAAAGAAAGAAAAAAAAAGAAAGAGAGAGAGAGAGAGAGAGAGAGAGAGAGAGAGAGAGGAGTTGCATATAGAAAGGGGCCTCCTACCGAGGCATGAATAAGCCTTTGTTTTTCTTCCAAAAGAATCCCGTCTGCGGCGACAACGCGTATATAAGATGACGCGACCCGTAGCATGGTGGAGTAACAAAAGAGAAAAGAGAAATCCAATTCGAAGAAAGTGACTTTTCTTTTATCTCGATCGTAACTCTGTGACTCTGGACCGTTCAAGCTCCTCCGTACGACGTTCCTCTGCTCTGCTCTTCCTCTCTTGTCTATCTTTTACCGTCGCGTAATTCTTAGATCGTCGTTGGATTCGCTTTAAACGAAACGAAATATAAAGAAGAAATTATGAAGAAAGGATGTGAGGAGACATTTTCATCGAGAAGAATACACATACAAATATATGTATATATATATATATTATTTTATATTACTTTATATTATATATATATACGTTCTGTACGATGCATATATGTTATATATGTATGTATGTGTGTATGTGTAATCGTTGCTTACAAAAGACGCCGCGTAAACGAGCATCGCTTTCGCTCCTTTATGGAATTAGTTTCACTTAACGCAGAGCCCAGTCTAAGTATAATAATAAGCCCAAAGAGAGCCCGAAATAGGACTACCGCAAGCCGGAACCCCTTAATCATAGGCGAAACGAAACGTTGCGCATGTCGGTAACACACGCAGAGAGCCTTGCTTGCGGTACGTGATGAATCAAGGGGCCAGGGGTCGGTTGGAGAAGGGGTTGGAGGATATGGAGAGGTGGAGGAGTCGTCCAACGTGTGTTTCAATATCGAAGGGCGAAACGAACCCGCTTGTAGATAGTAGTAGTACCTACTTCGTTATAAACCAGGCTTTTCAATTAAGCCGATGACTCTTCGAGATACATAGAAGGTACATACGTATACACACACACACACACATATAACTAGATACTTACCTATCATACACGACGTGTGAACAATTCGTTATATTCCTAAAGTACTCTCGATTTAAGAAAGATTTCATTATTTTCGATTGGATGATATTAAACCGGATAATAAATGGTAAAGCCTTAACGTTATCAATATTCACAGGTGAAAGATAATCCAAGTCGGTGGATGAGCGAGAAATTAACCGGTGAGATACTTAAAGAGGTGAACACAGCGAGAAAGAGAAATATAGAATAGGAAGACGTAAGAAGGTGCGTTCAGACATAGAACGAGGGTGCCGCCGCGGTGTTACTGGATGGAATCCGGCTTTCCTTAATTACAACGACCCTCTTCTGTCCCATTAATAAGCGGCCTAAACAAACTGCCGTCATATAAATACTTGGATTTCTACGTCGTCCACTCTCTCTTGCGAACAACCAACCTTCCTTCGTTCATCTCTCTCTCTCCTTCTCTCTCTCTCTCTCTCTCTCTCTTTCCACAGCTCCTTCCTTCTCATCCGTCCTGCATCTCTTCCACCTTTACCACCATCTAGCTTCTATCTCCCTTTACCACCCTCTCCTACCTCCCTCTCTTCCTCCCTCCCCTTAACCTAGTCCTTTACTCCTCCCACCTTCGTCCCTATAATTAAATTTGCACTGTGCTTCGTGAGTTTGGCTCCTCCGTTCATTTAATCGGACACCGGGCGTTAGTATAATTAAAAGCACATCTCTTTTGGAATTCGCTTCATCCAGACTACCACCTCCATTCATCCACGAAGCCCTTCCACTGGCTTCCAACGCCCTTCTATCTTGTTCTCTCTCTCTTTCTCTCTCTCTCTCTCTCTCTTTCGCTCGCTCGCTCGCTCGCTCTTTCTCCATCTCTCCTTCTCTCTCTCTCTTTATCTCTCGCTCACTCTTTCCACACTTCCGTCGGGTATCCTCTCGTTCCCTAATTGCGAGGTACACTGTTGTCCGTACGTGTTTTTGGCGTTTCTATGCACTACCGCACTCTTCCTCTCTCTCTCTCTCTCTCTCTCTCTCTTTCTCTCTTTCTCTCTATCTTTCTCTTTTTGTCCGTGAAACGATCCAACGGACAAATACGCGGTAAAATCGTGTACGTATATGAGTATAACTACGTACCTACGTACCTTCATTAATCCAAAATTCGAGCAACTTAAATGCTTGACAACGAAAGAGAAATAGAGAGAGAAAGAGAGAGAGAGAGAGAGAGAGAGAGAGAGAGAGAGAGAGAGAGAGAAATCCGTAGATATACGATGGCTCTATCCTTTTGTCGCGGTACCTACCGAATCGTATTCTACATAGCATATCTCGTAGTTAAGAGTAAGAGATTTTCGAAAAGTAGAGAAAGAGGAGGAGGCTCTGGATGGGTACAGAGACGACGGCGAAGCACCGTCGTCGCTTAGATCATGAAAATCCACCTTGAATTTCGCTTCTCCAAAATGCGCGTAAACGCTTTGTCACGACTCGTTAGAGCTATAATGAAATTTCTGTTAACGAGCAACCCTTATCTTGAACATTTCTTTTTTAGTTCTACTACTACTACTACTATTTTCGAAGAGAGAATCGAGAAGATCCTCTCTTTCTCTCTCTATCTTTCTTTATCTCTATCTCCACTTCTATCTCTATCTCTATATCTATCTCTTCTTCTCTAAAATGCATTTAACGTGTCTCTTTTCTTCTTCAAAGTATGTCGAAAATCTCTCTCTCTCTCTCTCTCTCTCTCTCTCTCTCTCACACACACACACACACAGAGATTCTCCTACTCTCAGTGGACATTGCTACTTACTTCCACCCTGATACTTTTATCGTATAGGTGACTCCGCAAAAGTTTTTCCGTGCATCGCCTTATTCTTCGACGGAATTCCGCAGGAAGTTAAGAAAAAGTGCACGCTAGGTGAGTGAGTTGGTGTCGTGCTCTTACGGGCTGGAAGGGAATAAGGTCGTGAGACGAGAGGCGCGAACGCAACATTTGACATTTGTCAAATATACTCGATCTCTTAACTCGAACCGTCGATATTTACAAGCTTACAAGAACTTATATATTATATATCTACGTAGACAGAGGAGTAGATAGGCATCGGTACTTGCTGATATCTACTTCGTCTGATGGTGTATGTTCACGAAGGGTGAATTCGAACGAATGGGGTGGGAGTAAAGGTGGAGGTGGAGATGGAGGTGGAGATGTGGGTGGGAATAGGGGTGGGAAAGGATGGTAAAGGGGGTAGGTAGGTAGGTAGGTAGGTAGGTAGAGCATTTCTCAATATTTAATAGCGTCTGGGTACGAGTGCTGTCTCGACACTTCTGAAATTGCAAGGCGGGAAGCACTTCAGAGCACGGAAACGGAAAATAGGCGGAGAGGATGGGAAAGAGAATTCGTCGTTGTCTAGCATCGAACTCGCGAACACCGTTCGCGCCGGTTAAACGGTCGTCGTTCCCGTCGTCGATGTATTACGCGACGAATCGAAGGGAAATAAAAGGTTTGTGTGTATGTGTGTTTCCATCCCCCTCCTCCCTTCCTCTTTTTTCTTTCTTTCTTCATTCCATTCACTGTCAGAAGACCTTACCGCGACGTTTCTCTTTCGTTTTTCTTTCTTCCTTTCTGTTTTCATTTTATTTTATTTTGTTTTGTTTTGTATTTCTTAACTCGATTCTTACTACGCTATATCTACTCGTTCTTTTCATCTGGGGTCGAAATAAAATGAAAAAGAAATTGTATATACGTATGTATGATATATATATATGTGTGTGTGTGTGTGTGTGTGTGTGTGTGTGTGTGTGTGTGTATGTATGTATTTACAAGTTCGATATATGGTCTTCTTGTAAAAGTTTTATTGACATAAGTAGTATTCCATAGAAAAAAAAGAAACAAAAAAGAAAAATCGTTTCTTCTTTCCTTCAAAGACAATAACTCTCTCTCTCTCTCTCTCTCTCTCTCTCGCGAATCTTTCGAGTCTTGTTTAAAACAACGTGGTAAACGAGAGACCGGACAATTAGCGTCGTTCTGTGAGCGTCGATGCGTGAGTGTTGCGAAGGTGAATCGTGAGTAGTTGCAGGGAAAGAGGAGAAGGAAGAATAGAGAAGAAAAAAGAAAGACAGAAAAAAAAGACAGAAAAAAAGGAAAAGAAAAAAAAAAAGAAAGAAAGGGGACGAGTCGGGCGCGGTGTGGGGTTTACGAAAGAAGAGAAGAGATTCTTCGGTCGAGGTCCTCCGTACCTGGGTGATGGCGATGGTGGTGATGGTAGTGGTGGTGATGGTGAGAGGGATTGAAGATGGCGTTAGGAGGAAACGTTGGGGGAGGAAGAGGGTAGAGGAGAAGTGAAAAGCAGGATAGTGAGATTGGAATACCTACTACCTACTAGGAGATAGCCCGAGAGACAGAAAAAGGAGAAAAGAGAAGAGAGAAGAGAAGTCAGAATAGACGGAGCAAAAGGGGGTGGGTAGAGAGAGAGAGAGAGAGAGAGAGAGAGAGAGTAGAGAACGAACGGAGCGAGTACGGCGGAGACACTTTCGTGAGATTGAGCTCGAATTCAATAGGGGATGAATAAAATATAAACTAGTCGGCATTGCGATCCTACACGGAGTCTAAGGGTACCCGACCCTCGTGTAAATAAATAAAAACTATATCCGGCTCTGGATTTCGCACGAGTGGACGACCTACAGGCCGGGCCCCGGCTTTGTTCCATGGCGGAAAGTTCCATCGAGGCGAAGCTAAATAAGAGCCGCGATTAATTCAGTCCCGTTTCTAGCGATAGCGCGGCTTCCATTAAAGATTCGCATCGTTGTCCGCTCGTACGTCGTTGCTGTTGTTATTATTATTATTATTATTATTATTATTATTATTATTATTATTATTATTATGGCCTTTTTTTATATCTCTTTCCCTCTCTCTCTCTCTCTCTCTCTCTCTCTCTCTCTCTTTCTCTTTTTATCGTTCGATCAACGAAATTTTTCCCTTATACGTTATACGTCGGTAATCACATATCTCAGAAAATATAGATCCAAAAATTCGCGTCTAATTCATATATCTCTTTTATCATGCATCCCTTCGTAAAATAGGGAAATCGCATAAAGTTAACTACTCCTAGTAGGTACCTAGATATATCGTTTCGATATTAGGCTTCTATAAAAGACAGACCATAGAGAGGAGTGGCACGTAAAGCCACGGTGAACGAGAAAATGGGGGTGAAAGGGCTGGAAGGGACGGAGGGCGCGCCGGCTCGCAATATTTCGCGTTCATAGCGTTGCTAAGCCGCAACTAACCGCCTTGTTAGGAAGTTACTCCTCCTCGACCTCTTGCCGTCCTCTTCCTCCTTCTCCTCCTTTTCCTTCTTCCTTCCTCCCCCATTCTCCGTCCTCCTTCTTCACCATCTTCCGGCTTCTCTTTCTCCTCTTCCTCCTTCACCTCCTTGGTCCGTCCATCCTTCTCTCTTTCGAGCACGTTAGTACACTACAGTACAGTACAGTATAGTACAGCACAGCACAGCACAACACAGCATGGCATAGCACAGCACAGCACAGCTTGCTCTTCTTGTCTCTCTTCTATCCGTTACCATTACCCTTCCACCTTCCCTCCTCCTCCTCCTCCTCCTTCTCCTCCTCCTCCTCCCCCTTCTCGTGGCACACACCGGATACTAAATCATAACTTGAGAAATTCGCGTGCACCGTGCGCGCGGAACACCTTTAAGACCTTCGAGGAAACTTGGCAAAGCTCGTGGATACTGCTGCCCTTGCAAACCTTTGATAACTAAGTACGTACCCTACCTCCCACCACGTAGTATCCTACTCCTTTCCTATCCTCTCTTCTTCTCTCTTCTCTTCTCTCTTCTCTTCTCTTCTCTTCTCTTCTCTTCTCTTCTCCTTTCATTCCACCACTTCCTCTTAGATCTTCGCTCGCGCGATAGTTATGTATCACCATTAAACCTAATTGTGGGCCATGACTTTCCTTACCATCTCTTACTAAGGTCTCTTACCACCAAGACCACCACCATACTCTCATCTCGTAATCGTCCTTTGTCGCGTCGAAAGCGTCGAAATTGTCCAAGCTCGTCCACCGAGAGTCCATCGAGTTTCTCTTCTCTCTCTCTCTCTCTCTCTCTCTCTCTCTCTCTCTCTCTCTCTCTCTCTCTATCTATCTATCTATCTATCTATCTCTATCTCTATATCTATTTCTCTATCTCTCGATTATTTCGAGAAATAAGAATGGATAATTCTCTCTCTTTTTTTTCTCTTTCTCTCTTTCTCTCTTGATTACTTCGAATGGATAATTCTCTCTCTCTCTTTCTCTCTCCTTCTTTCTTTCTCTTTCTCTCTGTTTTTCTTGAGTCCTCTGTTCGTTTTTCTCACGATCGTGGCTTCTCGTTTGAACGATAATCCAAGCTCGTATCGTATCATTCCGTCCCTAGACATGGAATACGTGTGTTACATTGGAAATCATGTGAAATAGCATCGTTGAAAGGATAGTCAAGTTTACGAGTTCGATTATTCCAATCGATTTGTAAAGTTTACCAAGCGATTGTATTTGACGTTCGCAAATAAAAAAGAAAAGGAGAAAAATCAGAGAAAGATTAAAAAAAAAAAATACAAGATTAAAAGAAAAATCAAATAGAAGAAAAAACGTAGAATATGGATGCAAAGTGGTCAGAAAAATATTCCATAAAAATTTGTCACTGGTATTATCGTCGTTAGTTTACAATATACACAATACGGAAAGTCGTTTCTTTGTGTTATATATATATATATATATATATATATATATATATATATATATATATATAGAAAGAGAGAAAGAGAGAGAGAGAGAGAGAGAGGAAGAGAATGCACCAGTAGCGCAACCCTTCTACCTGAAATTTGATGAGACCATAATTGATCCGTTTCTTTTCACGTATATAACGTTGCATTATTCTAGTGTTTAACATAACAATAAATAATTCATGGTTCCGTCGATGAATAATTAACTGTATAGCGCCGTTCGTTGGTACGTTCAGATATCTTCGCTATCGAGGAGATGAAAATATACCCTGGATATATATATGTCTATATATATATATAGATATTCAATCGTATTTCGATGATCTCCGCATTAATTTCTTCATTATTGCTTTATAACTTTTAATCGATATTTAATTATTATCAATTATTATTAACTTATCCTATAATGAGACGAAGTTATTAATATCTAAAATATTTTATGCCTCTAACCAAGATTGAAAATCTTTCGATAATGCTTCTTATTATATACCGATGCAAAGTATACGATCATAAATATATATATATATACACATATATGTACGAGATAGATAGATAGATAGATAGATAGATAAAGAGAGATGTTTGAGCGTGGTAAATCTTGCTACGTGCCTTATCCGGCTTATCTCAGCCGATATATGACGTTATTAAATACGTGCCCGTATTAAGTAGGTATATCTTATAGATAGAACGTTACAAAATTCCAACGTAATAGCGTAACAAATTGTCGATGAGCAGAGAAGCACGATAACGCGTTCCTTCATTTCGTAACAGAATGAATACACTTTTTATCCTTTCGATTCGTTCAGTATTTCTCTATCGGCTTTTCCTTTTAAATGACTGTTTATTCCGCTTCGTTAATTAACCTTTAGACGTAAGGTAGAATTAATTGAGAATAAAAAAAAGAATGGCTGAGAAAGAGGAAGAGAGAGAGAGAGAGAGAGAGATAAAGGGATATGAGCTTTTATTCCGAAAGAACATTTTATGCGCGCTTGTATGTGTACAATGTACATGTGCCATCAAAAGCGAACCTTAATAAACCGATTAAATATTTAGCATACATTAATACCTATCTAACTTTTAACTCATGACAATTTTTTTCTTTTCTTTTACAGGTACGTACCATGAGATTGAATCGGTTTTTCTCCCGTTGGATATACCTACTCCCGTATCTATATCGACCATAATATAGTAAGTTCAAAACGTATTATAATACTATATACCTATATATATAAAAATGTATTCATATATTTATTAATTGTTTTAATCCGATAGTAATTCATAATAACAAGATTTCTTTCGTTTCAATTTTAAAGAACACGACGTGTATTAACAATCTATATCTCCTTGTATTCGTACAATTACGTACGTATATATGTACTTATTATATATCTCGCGTGTAAATGACCCGTCTGCTCTTGTCATAGAAGAGAAAAGAGAGAAAGAGAAAGAAAGAAAGAAAGAGAGAGAGAGAGAGAGAGAGAGAGAGAGAGAGAGAGAGAGAAAGAGAGAAAGCAAGAGAATTACGTAGCTAGTATGAAATTTACATTTTGCGTTCGATAACGCGTGTAAAGCGTAACGGGCAGAGCGCGAGTATTCATTTCCGAAGTGGTAACGTGGGTTTAACGAACACGTGCGTTAATCGACATCTCTCATCGGCATTTCGAATTGTTTCTGGTGGTTCCGTAGCGGCTTCACCAGACGCGTTGCTCGCGCTTTTCTCTTCGGATTCGACGTTGTGTGAAACTCGAACGTGTCCGGAGAGGCTTCTCGGACAGTGAAATTCGATAGTCGAGCAAATGCAAACTCTCGATTCCTTTCTCCTTCTCTCTCTTTCTCTTTCTGTCTCTCTTTCTCTTTCGATGACTACTCTCTTGCACTCGCCTACTCTCTTTTCCTCTTCTACCCCCTCGTACGATCCCTATTTTGCATACTGCGTTCTCTCTTCGAGCAAACAAAAGAACGTCTATACGCAGCATTATACACGCCCTTGGTAAGCAAAGGGCTGACTGACTGGATCGTTGGCTGGTCGACTGCTGCTGCTGCTGCTGCTGCTGCTGGTGGTGGCGAGCTAGTTGAAACCCCCTCGATGTATATCCAACCCGATGAGTTGGTTGGTTGGTTCGTGCCACGCTCGGTTGCAAGAACTTCTCGATATGGCTCCTCTTGCCTATACCTTTGATATATATAATACGTACGTGTAGTTAATATATGTACGTATATGCATATATATGTGTGTGTGTGTGTGTGTGTATTTAGGTATATGATAGCTGTTAATTGCCAATACATAAAGGAGTGTCTAAGGATGACGTCACGAATGAAAACGAGACACGAAGAATATAATTTTGTTATTGGAGTTTTTTCTTTTTCCTTTTTCTATCTTTTTTTGTTTGTTTTTGTTTTGTTTGTTCGTTTGTTCGTTTCGTTCGTGTCTTATTTACTACATTGTAAAGACAGAAAAAGTAGTTGCGTTTATGTTGGAATAGAAGAGACTCGGAAAATGCCATTGGCAATTTCCAGAAACTTATCTCGAATTAATCCGTAATGTTCGATCGGAGAAAGAACCATCGTGATATTCGTTCGTAAGAGAAAAGTTATTTCGTTCGGGAGAATAGTAAATTATACGAAAATTTTATAATTTTTTTCCTCTCTTCTTTATCTTCCTCTCAATTTGTACGATTTCTCCGTCTGATCTTTAGCTCGCCATTTCGTGTCATAAATCTCGTCGAAAAAAAGGAAACGAAAGAAGAGCGAAAAAGGAAGAAAGGACAAAAAAAAAAAAAAGAAAAGGTCCTCTTGCAAATTTGTTTAACCCGCGTAAAAAATCGCGACCGTGTTGACGCGACATTATTTTATTCTTTCGCCTTGTAATTTTTTCGTTAACTCGGTTATTTTTTTGTCGATTTTAAGGGTTGGTGTTTCGTGGAGGTAGGTTGGGGTCGAGAACCCGAGATACTTTCTGTTCCACGTTTAATTACCCCTCTGGTTATGGCAACACGCGTTTTAACTCTAACGTATGGCGCCTGGTGTATACATCGAAATTGAATATTCTTGGTAACAGTTATTGCGCACGCAGATCGGCAATAAAGTGCTGGGAACGTTCCGTTCGCTTCCACACCCCTTGTGTGCATTCGGTCAATGGGAAAATAGAAAGAGAAAGAGAGAGAGAGAGAGAGAGAGAAAGAGAAGGGTGACGGCAAAGGGAGAACGTCTGCCGCCCACAAATATGGTTCCAATATCAATATCCAGTTACGACACACGACATTCGATGGCGCCAATGTCCCAGCTTTAACGTTCTTCCTACGTACTATTATTTTATATGGACGGTGTATATGTATTCATGAACACGTTTTATTTTGTTCTTTTTCTTTTCCTCCCTTTTGTTTTTCTTTTATATAGTAGTACAGTAGCACAGTAATAACGAATCTAAATCAACGACGTTATCTAACAAAATGTTAAAAACCATGTTAACAACGAGTGTCCGATAGAAAACGATATTTGAAAAACGAGAAGAGATTGATCATAGTCATCTTATATCGGTAATACGATGAAACGAACTCGTATTATGGCAGGTGGTTTGTTCTACCGTGGACCAAGCGAAATCGTGAAATGGAGTTACCCTTGTAGAATAGAACGGGGAAATTATTGTAAAAAGATCTGTTGCGGAACCGTGAAAACCGGTTCTCTTGCTCGTTCGTGCGCAACGACGATGTACACGAGAGAGATGGAAGTAGGAGGAAGGAAAAGGGATGAAAATAGAAAGAGAAAAAGGAAGAAAGAAAAAAGAAAAAAA
Source organism: Vespula pensylvanica (assembly GCF_014466175.1). Taxonomy (NCBI): domain Eukaryota; kingdom Metazoa; phylum Arthropoda; class Insecta; order Hymenoptera; family Vespidae; genus Vespula; species Vespula pensylvanica. The sequence continues at coordinate 18,240,748 of NC_057685.1, forward strand.
AGAAAGAAAGAAAGAGAGAGAGAGAGAGAAAGGACTTGAACGATCTTTCGGACGAATCTGTTCCGAGACGGAAGAAGATTTCGCAAAATTGCTGAGACTTAAGCGCAACGAAGGACACGACATCGACGACGATGGGGTAGCTAAAAAGAGAGAGAGAGAGGGTAGAGTAAGAAAAGAAGTATTAGAAAAAGATGGAAGGAAGAAAGAAAAGAAAGAAGTAGCAAGGAGACACGAGTTGGACGAGAAAGGAAAAGAGTCAGGCAAGGAAGCAAGAAAGCAAGCAAGTAAGGAAGCAAGCAGGCAAGCATCGGATGGCCGGAGGGGATGTTAGAGGTAGTAGGCTGGATTCAATTACTTGGAGAACAATACTACTACCTTGCCGTTATTGTTCGTCCGACCGCCACTCGCTCGAGTTTTCTTCGTTTCTGGGAGGGAGAGAAGAGTACCACCGTCGTGGTTACCTACTATACACCCACCACTTATTATATACCGTGTCCCGTTACGCCACGATATTTTGTTTGTCGCCATAACACGTTGACGTTAGGTAGACACGACGACGAAGACGAGAACTTTTCCAGAAAAGGAACCTTTTCCAAGGTACACCAAGAAAAGAAGGAAAGTAGGGGAGGAAGGAAGGGTGACGTAAGATGGGGGTGAGGACCATGGCAATTTCCTCGGAAGAAGAGGAAGAGGAGGAGGAAGAGGAGGAGGGGGAGGAGGAGTCATCGCTATGAATTCCCTTTTGTGTGCTCTAAGCCACGTGTCACCTGCACGACGACCAAACGAACCGTACCCAAAAAAAAGTCTCCTTCCAATAGAAACGCGTACATACTTGTACGGTTATCCTAAAGCCTCCAACCACAACTCCACGACGAAAAAGAAAGGCTCCACGACGAGCGAAATCGTTTCTCTTTTACTTTTTCTTTTTTCGAAATATTTCTATTAAAATAATTTCTTTATATATGTATATATATATATATATGTATATTTTTTTCTTTTCTTTAAAATTCGAGCACATATTAAAACTGCGTTGTTAAATTACTATCGTTTTGGTGATAAATGCTGGTAGTAGTTACATACATACATACATACATACATACATACATACATACATACATACATATATATTTTTTTTTATATATATATATACTTTGAAAGGCCAAAGTTCCAAACAAAATGTTGTTTACTTTATGTCAATTGAGCCAAAATATGGAGCTGATTACCAAGCGCGGAATAACGCCGCCCAACATTACTAGCGACGACGACGGCAGCAGCCGCGCGCTTCGCGCGCATAATTTCTGCATAATTTGCAGTACCGCTCTATTTGCAAGTCACTCTAGTGGCGCTTACAGAACCTCTCTCTATATATATACACCTCTCTCTCTCTCTCTCTCTCTCTTGCCTTTCATCCCGCGAACTCTTAAAACCAAGCACATTTCCGCAACGTTCTCGTTTCCCTTCCATCTTTCTCTCTCTCTCTCTCTCTCTCTTGCCAGCGTGCCCACCTTGACGAATTTTTAATGAATTTTTAACTATTCAATTTTTCCCGCGAACTCGTCTTTCCGCTCCGATGTAACTTTCAGGAATGGGCCGGCATGTATTTGGAGATGAAGTTGAAAAGTGAGCGTCGCGAAATGGCCGCGAGAAATAGAAAAGGAAGAGTAATGGAAAGTGAAGCTGAATTTTCATTGGTGGATGGTTGGATGACGAGCGCGGGAGTAGAGGGAAAGGGACAAAAAAAAAGAAAGAGAGAGAGAGAGAGAGAGAGAGAGAGAGTAATGAATAATTAAAAAGAAGATTCGTCTTGCGACCGAGCATTTTAACGATACGAAAGTCGAATTGACGATTTCGTCTTGAATTCTAATCGTTCTGCGGATTTTCCAAGCTCTTTTAGTTCCTTCGTTTCTTATTCTTCTTCTGCTTCTTTTTCTTCTTCTTCGTCTCTTGGAAAGATCATTCCGTAAATACATTCTTGATTTCTAGGAAGAGGAGAAGAAAGAGGAGGAGGAGGAGGGCATCGTTCGCGTCGAAGAATTTATGTGTACCGTCGATCGGCCGTCTAGGTTTATGGTTGTCCGACGATTACCCGAGCGAAATACTTCCGGTCTCGTTTCAAACTCTCTGCCTGGTGTGTTTCGGTTATTTTGGAATTTTAGTAGGCGAAACGTTTCTCATTCGTCCATGACGCTCAACTTCCACACTTCTCTCTTCCACCCCTTTTATCATCCCACTCTTCTCGTCGTCGTTGTCGTTGTACGCTTTTGAAATCGACTCGATGTTTTCGGTATGCTCGTAAAACACCATCCGAAATCGTGTCATTCTCTCGCAAACGAATCTATACTAACCATCGTCATCCTTTTAACAATCTTAAGTTTAAGAAACGTCGACGTTTGTTATTTCTGTTTTGGACAGTGTTCAACTCTACCAACCGAAAACACACGATACCATCTTACTAAATATGACGACGAGGACGAATGAATATCAAACGCGATGATCCGCTTATTATCCAACGAATATCATCAAGCTCTTTTCGTAATTCATCTCGTCCGCAACAAAAGCCGCGTTAACGTTATCGCTTCCAAAACGTTTATCAAATATCGTCCGATCTTCGGCTCGATATCTCTCTCTATGTTTGTAAAAAAATATTGTCTGGTTTTCGGTCGAATATATTTTGTTTCCCCTAGTAGATTCGTTCTAACCGCTCGAATTCGGTCGGCGCTACATCACCTACCACCACAGCCGGGTAAACATTTTCCCCACGATTTTCCCGTCGAGCCACTTTTTAAGAGCATTGTAAACACGCGGTTATTTTAAATTTGATTTAATACGATAAAAGCTCTCGACACGTAACTATCGCCTCGGTCAACCTAATGGACCGAGGGAAAAATAAAATAAAATAAAAAAAAAAGGAGAAGATATATATATATAAAAAAAAAAAAAAATCTGCCTGTTAATTTCTCCGCAGGTAGAGAGAAAGTAGTTATTGCGAAGGAACTTCGTTTGAAAAAAAAAAAAAAAAGAATAAATAAATAAATAAATAAATAAATAAATAAATAAATAAATATAGAAGAAGAAAAAGATGGGAAATGTCAAAAATATTATCGGTTGTCACGCTCCGTATGAATAATAGTAATAACAACAACAACAACAACAACAATCTTGTATCGGTTCAACTATGTTAAATCTGAAAAGAACCTTGCAACATTTTTCTCACGGCCCCGACGAAAATGCGGACACCGAGCGATAGACGGATATGGTTGTTCGTGCTAACTGTTAAAAGCGTTAGCGTCGCGGGACACTCGCCAAAAATTTCTAGGACTTCTTCACCGATATTTCTAATTAAATTTCACCGTCGTGTCTTTTTTAACGTCGTTGTTGCGTACCACGCAAAGACCATATTTTTACGCGAGTGAGCGCGAGGAAGCGCGATAACAACGAACGTTTGCCGTTGGCAGAAGGTAAAACCAGCTACAACGAACAAACGAACGAACGAACGAACGAACGAACGAACGAACGAACGAACGAACGAACGAAGCACGCGCGCGCACGTCTTTCCTTAGATAAGAAGCCGCAAAAAAGATAGAAATGAGAAATGCTAATGGCATTCCGTTCTCACCGCTATCATCTTTCCCGGACGAGGATAGAGAAAAATAGTAAAAGAGAGAAATAGAGAGAGAGAGAGAGAGAGAGAGAGAGAGAGAGAGAGAGAGAGAGAAGGAAAATGGACGAGGATCCGAGCGAACTTGGTCGTGTTTGCGCGCTCGTAAGCTCGATCCGTGCCGGTATACAGCAACCCACTACCACTACCATCACCATCACTACCACCACCGTCAAAGTATTGAGGTATTTTATGCAAGGACTCCCGCTGATATCGCTCATCCTGAATATTTTATGCGACGCGTTGAAAATAAACCGAGCTGTACACCCGTACGCTCCCTTTCTCTTTTCTCTCTCTCTCTCTCTTTGTCGTTCTTTCTCCTACTCGTTCGTAACCGTTTCAGAGATCCCTACAATTTGGGTATAACGTTACCACGGGACTCCCTGTAACGTGTTCACCGGATCAATTCGCCTGTCTTTCTTTGCTAGACATTTGTTTTTATACAACCTTATTATAAACCCTTCGACGAAGGACGAACCGGAGAGGGTGGGGGATAAAGGTAAGAGTAAGAGTCTTAAAGAAAATCGGATACCCTTCTCGTGTTCTTCTCGATACTTACTACACTAGATTATTTCTTTTTTTTTTTTTTTTTTCCTTTCACATTTACGTTTTTCCCTTACATTTATTTTACTTTCGCTTTTCCTTTTGTTATATAAATCCCGAAGAGGGGTCGCGTCACAAATCGCTTCATCGTAATTCATCGTAGAAATCGTATTATCGAAGGAAAATAAGAGGAATGAGAAAAAATAAGAGGGTTGAGAAGCTAGAGAGAAAGAGATGGAGAAAGATGAAGAAAATAAGAAAAAGAGAGAGAGAGAGAGAGAGAGAGAGAAAGACAAAGAATAACGTTCGATACTGTGTAGATAGATGAGACGAAGTAATAAAGTCTCGCGCGAGTAGGCGTTTAAACGTTAAGACGTTTTCCCACCTACCGACTTACCGACGGTCACGAGCTTTCGAGCGGAATAGCCTCTATGAAGTATTTTAGAAGGGATGAGAGAACGCCGGAAAGACAATGCAGTGGATACGAACTAATTGCCGGATTCTCCTACCGTCTAGTGGACCGGGAAGATTAACTGCACAGCCACCCTCATTGTTCTCCTTTACCCCTCTTTTCTCTCTCTCTCTCTCTCTCTCTCTCTCTCTCTTTCTCTATTTCTCCCATTACTTCGCACAAGCGCGTTAAACTCTCGAGCGAGAGCGAAAGCGATAAAGAGAGAGATAGCAGATATAAATTAGTCGGCTTCGGCTCTTCTTCCGCTCATTACCAACGCTATCCGATAAATATATGATTTGATGAACAGTACGATCTACTCTCTTCGATGTTCGACCTCGCAGAACATCGATCTTACTTATTTACTTACTTACTTACTTAGTTAGTTAGTTAGTTAGTTAGTTAAGTACTTGCAGCTTTTCCTCGCTTTCTCCTTTCCCCTCACCATTAACATGCGTGCTAATTAACTGTGGATATACTTACTTTTAACGCCGGCCGATACAATACAATTCGTTCTTTTTTCCTTGCTTTGCGTTCCTTCTTTTTTCTCTTTCTCTTTCTTTTTCTTTTTGCTAACGCCGTTACATCTTAGCGCAATTGGAAAGGAATCTTAATGGAAAAGCTTACTACAGTTCGAAAGCATCGTTGGGGATGGGGATTGGGTTGAGGAGGGTCGATTAAAAGGACGACGGGACGAGAAAGTCACGTACTTAGCTTGGCCGATCTCTCTCTTTCTCTCTCTCTCTCTTTCTCTCTCTGTCATTGCACCGTAGGGAAGGTGATAAGAATCTAGAAAGGGAAAGGCAAAAAGAAAGAAAAAAATATATATATATAATAGTATTATATAGAGAGAGTTGAGAAGAAGAAGGTGAATGAAGGGTGGAGGTGATGGTGGTGATGGTGGTGGTAGTGATGGTGGTAGTGGCGGTGGTAGTGGTGGGCAGCTCTCACCGCAGGCGATAATCGTGATAAAACAAAAATGGACAATCCTGGCCGCAAACTCGGTAGTACGTCGGACGTAGCGCACCGCAAGGGGTTACCTTGTTAAATGCTACAGGGCAGAACGACTTACGCCCGTTTAATCTTGAACGCGAATTCTGCGGTATCTCGCAAGGGGCTGTAATTCAGCGAGCCACGGCGCGTTCCCCACCCCTGTCTCTCTTGCCGCACCTTCGTCGGTATAAAGGATGAAATGAAGCCGAAATACCACGCCCTCGCTCTCTGATCTCCCTTTTCTTCTCTTATTCTCTTTCTCTCTCTTTCTCTTTCTATATCTATCTCTCTTTCTCTCACGCAAAATACGCGCCTCTACTAGCAACGTATCTTCGGTCGCAGCACCCATCGCCTTCCACGTTAACCTCGAGTACCACAAATTTTACCACCCTTTATCCCTCTCTTTTCGTTATTTTTGTTTCTCTCTCTCTCTCTCTCTTTCTCTATCTATCTATCTATCTATCTATTCATCTATCTATCTATGTGTCTATCTATCTTTTTGCTCGCTTCACTCTCGTTTTCAAGCACGGTGCCGCTACTACCGCCCGTAAAGCGGCAAAGAATTCAGCCGTTATTGAATCAATATTGTGCAAACCTATCAGCGAGCAACCCACCCCATCCCTTTTCTCTTCTTCCTCGTTCTTCTCCCTCGCAACCGATCTACGGAGTCCGATATGCCGGCAGAGGAAAGTATTGTCTACTTTACCGTCTCCTCCTCTTGCTCTTCTTCCACCTCCAACACCACCTTCATCTCTCCTTCCTCTTCATCCTCCTCTGGGCCCACCTCCAGCCTCGTTATCGATCCGCGAGTAAATATTGAACGTCGGCGAAGACGAGAAGTAAAGTGGAAAAAGTGTTCGCCGCTGGGAGAGCCGTGCTCTCTCAGAGAACGAGAAAGAGAAAAGAAGAGACAGAGAGAGAGAGAGAGAGAGACAGTAAGGGAGAATGAGCAAGAAAGGGAAGCAAGACGAGAGATAGGGTACGGAGCACGTTTTAACGGGTACCGAGAACTACGAGGGTGCACTCTGTCCCTATCTCTCTCTCTCTCTCTCTCTCTCTCTTTTTCTCTCTTTCTCTCTTTCTCTTCTCTCGAATGCAGATAGATTTAATGGCGCAGTGTTTGGGAAGTGCAGTCGGCCTCTGTGCGATGGCCCGAGAACACTTAAAGTCAATTAGAGAGAATCTCTTTTCATCCTTTCGAGTGTTTGTATCAGTAACTGTGTTTGGCGAAACGATGAAATCCTTGCCTTTCGTGTAAATATTACGCGATAATTCATTCGGAAGAAACTAACTGTCTTTCGTTCTTTTCTTTTCTTTTCTTTTCTTTTCTTTTCTTTTTTTTTTCCTTTCTTTTTCCTCTAACTATATCTCCGTGCACAGTTATATCGATGATAAATGATAGATCGCGTTAAACGAGGATACGCCAATTTTTGTTTTCTTCTTGTAGGTCTAATTACGTTGCATTACTTTTGTACGATCAACGTTATCATTCGATTTTAATGAAAATTCTAAACCTCACTGTTCGCGTTTATCTCGAAACAGTTTCGTTTCAATGATATCTGTTCTGATGTGATAACAATAATACTCTCGGGAACGTATAAACGTACATATAAACGTTGTTTTTCTTTTTTTTGTTTTTTTTTGTTTTTTTTTTTTTTTTTGATATCGACTAGGGGATGAATCGATGAAAGAAAAAAAAGGAAAGAGAGAGAGAGAGAGAGAGAGAGAAAACAAAAAGAAATCCGTCAGTAGAATCCGTAATGTTTCGTTTTCGCGCGACGATCCCGACGCGTGTAAAATTTCCACCCGCGTACCCCAAAACAGCTTCTCGACGTCCATAAATTTCGAGTAACGATCTCGTAATACGTACGCCTTCTGTGTACTCACGTACGTTGGTTGTTTGCATACTCAAAGAGAGCGAGTGGCAAGCAGAAGGGGTGGCGAAGAGCCGGTGGAGGAAGAGGAGGAGAGGAAGAGAGACAAGAGGAGGAGGAGGAGGAGGAGGAGGAGGAGTAGGAGAGGAAGAAGAAGAGAAGAGCACTCGAAAAAGTAAAAATCGCGATGAGCCAATTTGAACGATTCGTTCGACACGAACGAGTTGATTTTTCGCTCGACCTGAAACTTCCAGCCGCGTGAACTTCCCCAGAATCGCGAACATTTTTCCACTCGACAAAAATCATCCGTGTTTTTTTTTTCTCTCTTTTTCTTTTCCGTTTTTCTTTTTTTTCCATTTTTTTTTCTCTCTTTTTACTTTATTTTCCCCGTTTCCTTGTTTTTTCCCCCTCTTCGTTTCCTTTTTTTTTTTCGTTCTTTTTCTTTCTTTTTTTTTTTTTTGTTATGGCGTTATGGGCTTTTTTCGCTCTCTCTCTCTCTCTCTCTCTCTCTCTCTCTCTCTCTCTCTCTCTCTCTCGCGCGCGCACGTACAGATGCGCGCGTTCTTTTTCATTTATCATTCGCACTCTACTCTCTTTTTTCCTTTTTTTTTGTTTTTTTTTTTTTTTTCGTTCTGATACGTCAGTGCACTTTCGCAGTGCGTATTCGTATTCGTTGCTTTCCGATCACGTTCGAGCAACGTCGAGGATGATCATTCGACGTTTGACCATTCGATCGTGTTATTTCTAACTTACGAGTGCGAGAAAGGAATGGAGGAAAAGGATACCTACCTATCGAAGAGGAACTATACATAAATATATCGTTCGCGATAGATGACAAGCCATTTGCGAGATCTGCATTTTGTCCGGCACTCGATCAGACAGAATTTATACGTTTCATTCAAGCTGATATTTTTGGAGGATGATAGGCGAGAAGTAAAGAACGTACCACGTAGGTTAGATATATCGATATTATCGTAATAACAACGTAAATTTATTATCTCTTTATCAACGAGAAAACACGTCGGGTTAATAATCATTTTCTTTCTCTTTCTTTCTTTCTTGTCTCTCCTCTTCTTTTCTTCTCTTTTCTTTCTTCTTTTATTTTGTTCGATTTCTTGATTTTTTTTCGAGATCGATCCAAAAGAAAGGAAGAAAAAAAAAAAAAAAAGAAAAAAACAGAACAAAGCTGTAAATCGTCCGCAATACGACGAAGATAAAAATTTTTTTGTTCCCATCAATATCGGTCTCTGTGATAAAACATCGATAGATCATGCAATTTTTTTTTCTTCAATTTATATATATATATATATATATATATATATATATACACATATATATATACATACGCATATATATATAAAGTCCGTAATTCACGAGCGTATAGGAAACGTTCGAACGCATATTTTCTCTCTCTCTCTCTCTCTCTCTCTCTCTTTGTATTTCTCTTTCAGTATAAAGAGAAAAGGCAAAAGGGCGAGGTTCATTCGCGTATATGCCATTCCACGTTTCGTCGCGGGGAAAAATGTTTTTTTCGTGTAGGATAGGAACGGTGGTTGTCCCGTGGGTAACATCGTGCCCGTGACACGAGCGAATATACCACAAATACTTTTCGAAGCGCCGCATCACCGCCATCGTTGTCGTCGTCGTTCTCGTCGTCATCGTCGTCGTACGTTCTTTATCGTTTCTTTCCTTTTTTCTCACTTTCTTCCTCTTCTTCCCACCTTCCTCGTTCACTTCTATCGCTATACGTTCCTTTCCCGTTTCAGCGCGTTTTCTACGTTTTCTCGACTACCAAAAAGAAATTTTATTCTTACGAAGCCACTACCACTATATACAAGTAGAGCTGCTAGGTAGATAGATAGATAGGTAGGTAGGTAGGTAGGTAGATAGATAGATAGATATATATATATATATGTACCAACAGCGACATACGCTAGACACGAAGAATGGCGAAACCGTTTCGTATCCGCGATACGTACTCGCGATCTCATTTTCGTGGAAGAAACGTGGCGGCAACTTCTACTACGACCAAGACGAAGACGATTTTGTTAAGGTTTTTCCGCAACGTCGATCGTAGAAAAGAACTCTCTCTCTCTCTTTCTTTCTTCATTGTGCATCGGCGACACAAACGCAACGATGTTCGTCGTCGTCGTCGTCGTCGTCGTTGTGTCGTCTTCCTTCATTTCTTTTCGTTACATACGTACGTTCGTTCGTTCGTTCGTACTTTCGTTCGTTCGTTCGTTGTTCGGTCGAGAATCGAAGCACGTTTCGATTCGGCCGTTACGTGACTTCAACATGTAGTGCTCTACAAAACTGGAACTTCCTTCTCTTCTTCCGCCGAAAAGCTTTCCGTTTTACGTGCGCGCGTGAGTCTAATAAACCAACATAAAAATTGTACTTTAGTTCGTGACGCACTCGCTGCCGTGCGAGTGTTATTGGCTAGAACGCCGACGACGACGACGACGACGACGACGACGACGACGACGACGACGACGACGACGACGACGACGACGACGACGATGGCGACGACGATGACGACAACGAAGTCACAGGAACAACTTTTCCGAGAAGCTTTCGAGTATTACGAAAGCTTTCGGAATAACGCTTTCTCTCTCTCTCTCTCTCTCTCTCTCTCTCTTTCTCTCTTTCTCTTTCTGTTAGCGTACGAGGAACTCTCTTTGGTTCATAGAGAGATAGTCGAGAAAGCATCTAGGAAGTATGTAAATCGAGTTTTCTCTACGTGTAATCCCTCACTCGAACAATGCTTTAAGTCTCTTACACGTTTCGTCTTGATACTAAGTAATAGAGATCTTGGTTGTCTCTCGTCCGCTCGACGTCTCGTTATATCGTTTGTTTATTTAATCAAATATATAAAATAGAAGAAAAGAGAACGAGAGGAAGAGAGAAAGAAAACGAGAAGAGTATAGAAAAAGAAAAGAGTAGACGTTAAGGAAAAAACAATAAAAGAAAAAAGAAAAAAAAAAAAAAAAAAAGCCAGATTTTGCTTTTCTTTTTCTTTTTTTCTAAAATTTTCATGTCGTTAAATCGAATCATTTCGATTCACTAGACGCAAATAGAAGGAGGATCTTGAAAATAGTATTCTCCCAGTAGAATCTTCTTCGTCGTTCTTCGCATATTCTAACTGTTGAAAATCGTGAGAGAGAGAGAGAGAGAGAGAGAGTAAGAGAAATTTAGAACACTAGTCTACGGTAGCGTAGCGTTTTCATTTCTACGGAAACTTCGTGGAAGACGGTTGTTAACATTCCGCGAGAACTTTGAACGGCGAAATGCAGTTGTGCTTCGTTCCACCGACACACAGTCGTTGTACAATGCGTTCTACGTTGGGTGGTAGGGGGTAGCAGAAGAAGGTGAAGGTAGGCGTGAGCCAAAGCTGGGCCGTGGGGTTGGAAGGAGAGTGGGGTGGATGGTTTGGGGGGTAGGGTGGGGCGAGAATTGAAGCACGTTTCGGCTGCAGCGCTACGTGACGACTGTGCTCTGCCTTTGGTCGAATCTGCGAGACGAAATACGAGACGAGCAGAGGTACAAATCAACCGAAACGTATTCATATTTCATATGCCTCTCGCTACTCTCTCTCTCTCTCTCTTTCTCTCTCTCTGTATCTCTCTATCCATCTTTCTCTTTTTCTCTTACTTTACTGTTTCTATCGTTATTATCGAAAAAACTTTTCTCCCTTTTTTGTTTTTTTTTTGTTTTTTTTTGTTTTTTAAGATCACCCTATTCGGGCCCGACGCCTACGAGCTTTTATGTTTCTTCTACGTTGCACGGAATCTAATAAAGCCTTGAAAACTTAACGAATGACGTTGGTTACTTCTTCGCGAACGACCTCTCCTAATCTTGGGTAAATGTTTTTTATGCGTCTCCATGTGTACACGTAGAGGTATACGTGTCGCATCGTAAAAGAGTGACGGAATATGTGTTATGTATATATATATATGTGTGTAAGATATAAGGTTCTCTGATTTGTAACTGGAGAAAAGGAAAGTAAAAAGTGAGAAATATGATGGAGTACTTTAATCGTCTGACAAAACCCATAACTATTTTGTACTATAATTATATCGTTATCGAGGATAACTTCAATCAATAATCGAAGCCCGTAGGGTCATCTTTGACTTGAAATTTTCGATAGAATCAAATCTGATGTCGATTAAAAGCTTGCTGATGATGTAAGCTCTTTGGGATACTACTGTAGTCCGTAAAAAAGATTCCAAGGATAAACGTGAAGGAAGAAACTAGGAGGAGGATATAAATCTATTGCAATCTTATATATATATATACATACATATATATATATATATATATATATATATATATATGTCGAGATCTCGATATCGAATCAAATGTTTCTCGAATTTCATGCGGTCGGATAGTTTCCGAAGCGATAACGAAAAATAAGGAGAAGAGGAAGAAGAAAAAGAAAAAGGAGAAGAAGAAGAAGAAGAAGAATCGATAACGTTTCGATTGTTTGTTTCGCGTAGAAGAAGGAGAGTCCTTCTTGGTCTTCTCTCGTAAGGGAAACAACACACCGGCAAAACTTCTATCAATTCGATATCGAACGTCTGTATTAGTTTTCTTCCCGGCGCACGAGGAGAAGTTCCGTATCCCAACGGTAATGACGCGTCTTCTCGATACCATATGGCGCCGTAACACGTTGCAATCGAGGGTTAAGAGGATGGCTCGTCCCTTAAGATTTCAATATAGCTCCGATCGAGACATCGTTTATCACGAATCCTTCCTCGAGCTGTCTTTTCTCTCTTTCTCTCTCTCTATCTCTCTCTTTTTTCTTTTTTCCTTTCTTTACTTTTTTGTCTTTTCTGTTCTCTTTCTTTCTTTCTTTTTCTTTTTTCTTTTTTCGTTTTTTCTTTGGTCGAAAAGCAGGAAACCCCGTTCGGTCGAGACTCAGTTTGCGCCTGTCTGCTCGCCAGCCTGCAGTTTGTCTTCCTTAACCGCTTTTTATCGAAAACTTCGTGCTTCGTTCTGTGCATCATCTCTCTCTCTTTCTCTCTCTCTCTCTCTCTCTCTCTCTCTCTCTCTCTCATACACACACATACACATATACTTTTTCTCTGGTCGACTTATCGTCTCCTTACTTTTCGATAGGAACGTTTATGCCGGCAAGATTTCACATTGAAAACTACTCGAAATCGTCGAAGTCTCGAGAACGCTATCGCGCCCGTTGAGAAGTCTCCAGAAAGAGATAGAGAGAGAGAGAGAAAGAGAGAGAGAGAAAGAGCATAAGGAACGGAACAGCTCGCCCAGCTATTAGACGGCGCTAGCTACCGCAAAACTTCGGGGAAACTTATGAAACTGGAATTGGGTTCGAGTAAGAACGGCAGAAGAGCCAACGACGGGCATGTCCTACATCTTGTTCTCTCTCTCTCTCTCTCTCTCTCTCTCTCTTTCTCTCTCGCGATACCATCATATCTCTCGTCATTTCCCTCTCTCTTTCTCTCTCTTTCTTTCCTTCCCTTTCTTTTTCTCTTTCGAGTCAGACGAGAAAAGAAGAAAAAGAAAGAAAGAAAAAAAAAAGAAAATAAGAAGTAGCAAAAAAGAAGAAAAAAAAGAAACGAGAGAGAGAGAGAGAGAGAGAAAACTCCGAGTGACGAGTTACACGAAACGTATTAGAGTCTGGGACACGTTCTCGAATTGCCGTGCACAAGTTTTCTACGGGCGATAGACGTTACTGGAAATCCTCCCTCTTCGCTCGCTTCGTAGAAAGATAGAAAGAGAGGAATAGAGAGAAATAGAGAGAAACGAAGACAGAGAGAAAAAGAGAGAGAGAGAGAGAGAGGGGATGGTCCGTCCAACGGGTAGCGCGGTATGGTACGAGTCGTGCGGAGTTAGAAAAAGAGACGACCTGAAGGGAGAGTCTTGAGTTCCGTCGTTGACGAAATTGAGTCATCAAAAAAGTTGAGCGATCGTGCTTTGAATTTCTTCGTTGGTGTTTCTCTTAACCCACGCGTTGCGACTCCTTTGCTTCCTGTACGTTTTGCTTTCTCCATTCCTTCTAACTCTGCGCCCCTAACCCCTATCCTACCGACAACCCCCTGTCCCCTATCGGTATTAATTTACGACCAAGCGCGAGGAGAGAATAATTCTTCCGACCGTTTCGAGAGATCTCCATTTCTTTTCTTTATTTTTTGTTCTTCTTTTCTTCCTCCTTTTTCACAACGATCTTTATCCTCCGCAGAACTCTCTATCTCTATCTCTCTTTCTCTCTAAGAATTTCTCTTTTCTTTCTCATTTTACTTACTCGAAGAAACGAACGAGTGAACTCGAAAGAGAAATACGTACGTAATCTTCGAACGAGCGACGATAGCTATACCAAGAATTGGAACTATCCTTGGATATTTTCTCTCTCTCTCTCTCTCTCTCTTTCTATTTCTATGTCTTTGTCTTTGTCTTTCTCTTTCATAGTGTGTTCGCAGGCGCGTGCGCACAGTCTAGCCTCGCAAAAGGCACGCGAGTGACAATCCTATTAGCGAGTAGGCAGCCGGCGAAATAGCTTTCGAGATAATAAAGCGAGGGTGGGTTTGCTGCGGGGATGGCTGCCCCGGAACGCTACCGGCGCGATCCACCTCTCTCTCTTTCTCTCTCTCTCTCTCTCTCTCTCTCTCTTTCTCTCTCTTCTCTGTTCTCTTCTCTGTTCTGTCCTTTTCCTTCTAACTCCTACCACCATCAGCCGACATCGCTCTACGACCGACAGCAGGGCGACGTCGCCGTCGTCGGTTCTCCTTCCCGGTTCTCGTTCACGACGGTACCGTGAAGCCACCGGTGAAATGGAAATGAATTTACTTTATTACTTCGTTCGCCGAACGAAACTCGTCCTATCTGCCGAAGTTAATACGTAAAGAGAGAGAAAGAGAGAGAGAGAGAGAAAGAGAGAGACGAATAGATCTCCTTTCAAATTACGAAGCGTTAATGAGAGCATCCCGCGAATAATCGACCCCTTATCTCTCCCTATCTATCTATCTATCTATCTATCTGTCTGTCTGTCTATATATCTATCTATCTATCTATCTCTTTTAATAATTTAATCAATCGAGAACGATTGTTCCATCGGATATAATTGTTGATCTGACGAAGAATTGATCTATTCTATACAAAAATTGGGTCACCTCTCCAGTATCACAGATTTTGATTCTCTTTCGATCTTTTTAAGGTCGATTTATAAAGGTAACGTTCGACCAAAGTGATAAAACGAAAATATCTTTCTCTCTCTTTCTCTCTTTATTTCTCTGTGATTCGTGGAAACGTTAGCGGAATGGAGGTTAAGGAGTATACGACGCGCGCGATGCCGTTGCTTTAGAGATTAAACGTTCGAATGGCCGGCACAAACGACTCCTGAATAAAGTCTGTGCCGAAATAAAATCTTCGTAATCTACCGACGCAGAGTTACGCTGTCGCAGCGTAAAAATAGCGGAACCCTGGTAAAATCTAAAGTCGTCATAGCCGAGAACGGCACGCATTTATTTAGTGGGGGCTCGAGAAACGACGAAACTGAGAGAAAGAGACGACGATTACGTTCAATTGGAATATTTTGTCGCCTGTGTTAAATATCGAACGCATTCTCTCTTTCTCTATTTCTCGGTTAAAGCAATAAAATTTACAAATATATTCTTGGAAATAAAGTAAAATAGTAAAACCTATCTAAAACGTTCGCTGCAGCCGAAACAGTCCCGATAAATTTTATATATATACAAAATACATTATATATATATATATATACACATATATTATATATATTAAATATATATATAGTATAATATAAATATATTATATATATCTACACATATGTATTGTATTATAAGTATACATATTTATATATGTATATACATTTATATATATATATATATATAAATATATATAAATTCGATTTCTCTCTCTCTCTTTTTCTCTTTCTCTCATTTTCTTTTCTTTTCTCAATTCTTCTCTCAGGTCCAAAGGATCTTTCTCTTTTCCTATCCACACTTTCCTCCTCCCCCTCCTATCCTATCTATATTTTCTCATCCAGACTACACCGACTGCTCTAGATCGGCAGAGGTAGTAAGATGGTAGTAACGGGAGCAAACAAGCTGGCTGCGCTCGCCCGAGCACAAATTCCCTTCCAAACAATATTCGACTAACTTTCCGCTAAATTCGACATTCTATCCCCCGCTTTGGTATTCCCCTCTGCCTTAGAACGGATTCTAAGGCGTCCTTCGTTCCCTTAAGAGCACCCGAAACCACGGTGAGATCTTCGATTTACGGGCGACATCATTTGCGTCGTTGAAAACTTACCTTCGGTCTTTCGAACGTTTGCGGTCGGACGATTTGCCCATCGAACTTTCTGCGTTTCTCTGTCGTCTACGTGGTCCGCATCGGTAGCAGGCCTATCTTGAAAAATGTCGACTGTTCTGCTCTACGTGTAGGAATCTTCTGGCGAATTATTATTTAACGATAAGATATTGTAAATATCATTGATAAAGGTTATACGTCGTGTGTTACTTATACGAAAGTCCTTGTTTATTATTAAGGAAGTGTTATTGTTATACATCGAAGTCTTTCTTGGAAAATTTCGATTCTTCGAATTGTCGTATGGAAGTCTTCTTGTTTATTATCTTTTGAATAAATAAGATATTATAAATATTGATGAAATTTATATTATGTCACATGTTACACACACACATACACACACACATATATATAAAAATATATATATATATACTCACACATATAATATATATAAATATATACAGACTCGCGTGTGTATGTAAAATGTTACTTATACGAAAACTTTGATTTACATAAAAGAAACTTATCTTACTACACATTTCTTCTATCTATTTACATAACCGTTGAATAAACGATACGATCGTATGCCGCTCGTCACCATCTTCTTCGACATTTGTTCGTTCGTTCATTTATTCGATCGACCTCGATCACGGACGGACGACTCGATCTCGAAGGAACGAGCAAGTTCCGTCAAAAGGAAATTCGGCTCTAAATACAGACGTGGCGTCGGCTTAGCCTTTGCCAAAGTCTACTACGGAGCTTCTTGTTTCGATCGAACTTTGAATTCTCGAGTGAGAAACCTTTCGATGGAATGGGCGCAAGGGAGAACACAAGAACTCGATCGTCGTGCTATGTTGTGCCGTTAACGGACCGGGAAACGAGGCGGGAGGCCTTAACTTTCGTAAGAGAGATAGAGAGAGAGACAGAGAGATACGGATAAAGAGTGAAAAAGAGAGAAGGAACGAACCGATTGGAGCACAGAATCCTTCTCTCGTGTCTTCTCGAAGAAATTTATTATTCCGCGTACGGTTAGGGCGGACCTTGCGTAACCCACGTCCACTTTAACGCAATTACCGTCGTCTACTTCCGACCGTTTCTACTTCGAAGGAAAAGTACGAAAAAGGGCAAGACGGAAAAAGAAAGGTCGCGTCAAGTTGTTCGTTCTTCGTTTTCTCTCTCTCTCTCTCTCTCTCTCTCTCTCTCTCTCTCTCTTACCTCACTAACGTCTTTATCGGAATTCCTTTCTAAACAGACTTAAGATTCTCTTTCTCTCTTTCTCTTGATTTTTCTTATCTCGAAGGACGGTACGAACGACGAAGTCGAAAGATATACCTACCCTCGTCTTTTTCCAGTCAAAATTTGAATAGAGAATTGTTAATACGAGGAGACAATGACGAAGATAGTAATATGGCCGAAGGAAAGCAAAAGAGAAAACGTAACGAGATTACTGCTACCGAAAAGAGAACAAAGTGAAAGAATCTAGATAAGGATCGGGAACAGGATTGGAGGGTACACTAACAAAGGGTCAAAGTCGACTAAATTTCGTATATGATACGCTTGCTTTTCCCTTTCTCTCTCTCTCTCTTTCTTTCTTTCTTTCTTTCTCTCTTTCTCTTCTCTTAACGTAATTACCTCGTCAACTATGAGAATTAGGCGATGACGATGACGATGACGATGAGGATGAGGATGAAAGCTAGCTTTCTTGGTGTATTATTTGTACCCTTTTCTTCGTCATAATCTTTCTCATTTAAAATCAGTTTCGGGCAGTAGGTAGGTACTTACGTTTACTATAGGTACTCGCGTAATTTTCCAGGCCAAAGTCGTTATCTACGTCGAAAAAGAGATTCAAATGAACGTTTCAAAGAAGAAAAGAGAAAGGAGAAAAGAGAAAAGAAAAGAAAAGACGACACAAGACGAGACGAGACGAGACAAGACAAGACAAGACAAACGGGTTTCCCAAAGACAAAGGGGATTTCTTCTTAAGACTGGTCCGATCGCGCGAGAAAGTCTTTGTCGAATACATCCGACGCGAACGGAAGAATACGAGACAATGCGAAATAAGATCGAAGTAAAAAGCGAGCGAAGAGTTGCATTTGGAAGCTTCCCGATGCACGTTCTTCTCTCGTTCATAACGCAATTATTTCGGAAAGAGGATGAAATAGAGAGAGAGAGAGAGAGAGAGAGAGAGAGAGAGAGAGAGAGAGAGTGAGAGAGTGAAAGATAGAAAGAAAATTTCTCATGTGTTTCAATAGTAGGTCTTTGTAAGTTTCTCTCTCTTTCTCTGTCTTTCCTTTTCTTTCGTTTTATTTGCAAATCCAACCTTTTGCTGTGTTCGTCGATAGTAAAAGACTAAAGAAAGTAGGTATCCTTTTTCGAGAGCAACCTAAAGCTACCTCCTTGTTGATAGCGTAGGAAGAAAGGGAGTACGAGTAGTATGTAAGTAATCGGTAGAAAGAGGATCATTGAAAAAAGAAAAGAAAAGAAAAGAAAAGAAAAGAAAAGAAACGAAAAGAAAGACGAAAAGTTTTAAGGAAATAAGGTGATACCGCGCTACCGCTATCGTCGTTGTTGCCGTTGCTACTACTACGAAGGAGGAAAAAGGGACAGTGGCAAAATCGAGATAGGATCAGTCCCGATCGAGAGAAATTGGAAAGATGGCGCAGGATGATGAGAGTAAAAAGTCAAGCCGAAGAGAAGGCTTGGTTGCTCGGGCGTCGCCTTCGTCGTTCCTTCTGGCTCTGCTTTGCTGCTTGGTGACTGCATTGCGCCGTCACGTCTCACGGGACTTCGGAGGGTCCGTTCCAAGATGGTTCATTAGTTGTCGCAATGCAGGACCTTTTCCTGTACTCTCTTCTTCCTTCTCATCCTTTTTCTACTTCTATCTTCGGCGTCTTTCTCTTCCTCTTCTTCAACCTTCACCCCCTACTCCTATCTCTACACCCTACCTCCATCCTACCCCATCCCTTCTTTCTCTACTATCACCTTCTCTCTCTTTTTTACTTTCTTCCCTTCTGCTCGACTTCATCATCCCTCTTCTTTCCCCAAGAATCCTTTTCGAGTGCTCATCTCTCCTGTCGTAGACTTCCAAACCTTGGGAATAGCAATGAAGGATATTTTAGCTAGTCAACCGTGTCCAAGGATTTCTCCGAAATCCCTGTTTTGGATGCATCCGGCTCCTATTTCCTTCTTCTTTCTTTATCTTCCATCCCCCTTCTTCTATCCTCCTTTTTTTTTTTTACTCCCAACTTTTCCTCCTCCTTCTTCTTCTTCTTCTTCTTCCTCCTCTTTCTACTTACTTACTTACTTTCTCTCTTCTATTTCTCTTGGTACAGGAACGTATCCTTCCTACTCGCTCCGAGGGATTACGAATTGCCGCAGTGCCGGTGCAATGCCTTTGCAGAGGCGATACGGTAACAATACCGCGTCGTAAGTCGCGTGGAAAGCCGCTCAAAGGAGTCTATGATCGAAGGGAAAACGCGATCGACTTTTCTTACCCAGGGGCTTCTTCCTTCGAGTTCCTTTCCTTCTTCTCTCCTTCTCTTTCCTGCTCATTCATTCTTTCTCTCTCCCTCCCTCTCGTTCTCTCTTTCTTTTTCTTTCTCTTTTTCTCTGTCTATATATCTATCTATCTTTTTCTTTCTTTCGTTCAACTCTGACGAATGGCCTCGATCGTAAGTACCCTCGGGCATCTTCTCGATGTTGCATTTACCCTGTAATATGGCTTCTCGTCGAACTCACGTGGACCGTGAAACGATTGGTTGGTTGGTTGGTTGGTTGGTTGGTTGGTTGGTTGGTGGGTGGGTGGGTGGATGGGTGAGTAGGTGGGTACTTTGACATTGTCTCGAATTACTTTTGTCGATTCAAATTCACCCATACAAAGGGAACATCGAAAATCGAATTTTTTGTCTATTTCTTTTTTCTCCCATCCCTTTTTTTCTTTTCTTTTCTTTTCTTTGTCCCTCTTAAATACGTTATCAACGTTTTTAAATATTTGACGATAAGAAAAATCGTGACGTTCTTAATCCTGATCAATCGCGAATGACAAAAGTTAACGTCTAGTCCGTTATGTTCGACATTTGTATTCCTATTCTCATTTTTCGCGAAGCTGTTTGTTTTTCCCGAGTTGCCAAGTACTTCGGAAGAATAAGAGAAAGGAGAGCGAGAGAGATAAATAGATAGATGGTAAGTGAGAGAAAGAAAGAGAGAGAGAGAGAGAGAGAGAGAGAGAGAGAAAGAGAAGTACGTTTAGTAGAACGAAGGAAAGTTCGAAAGAGCGTGAGTCTTTTGATGCTTGAGACGTTGTCGGAGAGCTATGCCGTTGTTGGTACTATAGCAAATAGCAGTGCTGGAAGATAAGAAGAAGAGGTATATGCTTGGTCTCTCGACTATCACGTATAACACAACGGACAACATATTTCCAGAGCATGTAGCGTTGGAGCCGGTTCTTGTGTATGTCAACTTATACTTCAGAGTGTATCTTCTTAAATCTTCCAACAAACTTTTACGTGACCATTATCATCCTGACCATAATATGACGTACCGGATTTTTGTTTCTATTTTTTTTCTCTTTCTCTCTTTCTCGATGTAGATGTCTGTCCGTCTATCCATCCATCCATCCATCCATCCATCTGTCTGTCTGTCCATCCATCCGTCGGGTACATACCTATGTATTCATACTTTGTATACGTCGGATAATAAAAATTATACCGAGAGAAGTTTCAATGATGAACATTTGTCTGTCGTGTTTCTTACTAAAGCCACATCGTAATCTGGTTCTCGGTTCGCCGAGTAATAAGCATTCACAAGTGGAAGCTGGGAGGTGGTGCCGCTCTAATAATAATATTAAGTTAAAATCTATTCTCGACGAAGGAGCAGCGAATCTGTGCAAACACGTAACTGCCTGTCGCGTTACACGGAGTAAATCAAACAGACGATGGAACGTGATAAGGCAGTTCAGTCGGCAGTCAGTTTCTCTCTCTCTCTCTCTCTCTCTCTCTCTCCCTCTTTCTCGTTTTCTGTCTCTTGCTCTCTTCGCTAAAGCAAGCCGAGAGACAGACGACGGCGCGCCGACGATGACGACGGCATCGGCGGCCCGTGCAACGACGAGTTCTCAACGAAACTCGATCTCGAATTCAAGTCGACCTTCGAGTTAATCAAAACTCAAACCCTCTAGTCCGTAGACTCGTAGGAGAGATCCCTAACTTCGTGTCTTCTTGTTCTTCCTCGCTCTCCCGCGGCACGAAGATGGAAGAGGAACGACTTTGAAGCGAGCTTTGGATCCTCTTCCTCCTCCTTCTCCTCCTTCTCTTCCTCATCCTACTCTTCATCCTCGTTCTCCTGCTTTACCTCTTACTCCTACTTCATACTCTTCCTCTCGCTTTCTCTCTATCTGCAACTCGTCGAGAGTTAAACCGAGCGCAACAACCGGTTCTCGCACAAACGAAAAAGGGATTTCCTCGTTGTTCTCCCTCTTATTCTCTCTCTCTCTCTCTCTCTCTCTCTCTCTCTCTCCTTCTCTGTTTCTCTTTTTCTTTTTCTCTTTCTCGACTACCTTGTCCCTTCGTCCGAAAGACGATTGTGCGTGTTCCTTTCGAAGAAGGAACGGCAGAGACCAAGGAAGAAAGAGAAAGAAGAAAGAGAAAGAAAGAGAGAATGAGAGAGAGAGAGAGAGAGAGAATAAGAGAGAAAGAGCTTCTTTCTTAATCTTTCGTGAGACAATCGCCTTGGCGTGATAATTTAATCCCAGAGTTGCCGAATTAAAAGTTTCCTGCTGAGCGCCGTACGAAGAGGCCTTCTCTTTATCTTCTCTCTCTCTCTCTCTCTCTCTCTCTCTCTCTTTCTCTCTCTCTTCCTCGTCGACTTTTCTACGTCTTCTTCCCATCCGTTTCATCTCCATCCTTGCTACAAACGGAAAGAGTATTCCAAGATAGACAGACAGACAGACAGAGAGAAAGAACGAGCAAGAATCTCTCTCTCTCTCTCTCTCTCTCTCTCTATCTCTCTCTTGCTCGAAGACTTAATTAATAAATTTGTCTCGCTTTGGCCAAATATTAGAATTGCTAATTCCCGTAAACACGACGGTCCTGGCCCGTTCGTAAAAGTCCATGGTAAAAGTAGACAGCATTTTACTTCACTCGCTTGCCTTCTTCTTCTATTTCTCTCTTTTTCCTTTTCATTCGTTCGTTCGTTCCTTCGTTCGTTCGTTCGTTCGTTCTTTCCTTCCATTTCTACCTTCATTCCTGAACAAAGGAAGAAAATCACCGAGTAAAATCGTCGTCGTCGTCGTCGTCGTCGTCGTCGTCGTCGTCGTCGTCCTCGTCGTCGGATTAATCAGAATGAATTCGAAATTCATCGGAGATACACCACGATTGGTGTATACCGCGTTTATTTATTTTTTTTTTCTTCTTTCCTATTTTTCGTTTCCTTTCTTTCTTATTTTTTTTCTCTCTCTCTCTCTCTCTCTTTCCATTTTTTTCTTATAATTTCTTTGCCAGCATATCGCACGCTCGAGAGGATCGTTCTGGCAGCAAATATTTTCCCTGAACGGCCTTCTCCAAACGAAAGGGGGAGAGAGGCACTAATTGCGCCGGCGCCGTCACCACCGTCGGCTCGGATTATTAATATTTACGACAATTCGCGGTGTTCCGCACACGCACACATCTACCTAACTTTTCTACGATATACTGGAAACTCGACGACGACGACGACGACGACAATGTCGACGACGACGACGACGCCGACAATGAGGACGACGACTCTCATTTTTCTGACTATTTACTACGTCGGTATTTCCTTTCTTACTTCCTCTCTCTCTCTCTCTCTCTCTCTTTTTATATTTCTTTCCTTCTCTCTCCTTCTCTCTCGCACTGCGTGTTTCTCCACACTTTCGACCCTCCAAGACTTTGGTCGTTAAAGTAAAAGAAGGAAAGGAAAAGAAGAAGAAGAAGAAGAAGAAGAATAAGAAGAAGTACGAGTAAAAAGAATAACAAAAAAGAAAAAAAAAAAAAAAAGAAAAATAAAGAGAAAGAGAGGGAATGGAAAGGGTAAGCGAGAAAAAGGGTAGGTTGTTTAAATAACAAATATAATTTGGTAGACGGTGGTAAGGGTTGAGAGGGAGGGCGGGATTTACATTTGTCTTTACGAGGGCTTATATCATGCTTACCGGCCGACGGCGAACGCAATTTTTGTTCTGCCGCGTTTACCCGCAACGTAATGCATGTTAAATACGAGGGAGGACAATGCTCCAAGAGTGTACATAGGTTGTCTTTATTTATATATTCTACGATCTATGATCGTTCGACCGAAGGACGAATCGAAAGTTCTTACTAGTTCTTACTCGTTTCTAAATTTATCTCTTATCTATCCACCTTTATTATCCAGTTAACATTTATATCAACGACGTGATATCATTGATAATTTTTCTCTTCAATCCCTCCTAATAGCTATAACGTTCGTTTCGATTAATTACGACGAACGTATTCGTTCGAAGTATCCCTGATAAAAATAAAATCAAATGTTATATCGATGTCGCGTTCGTAGTTTGTTATATTTTGCAATCGGAGAAATAGAAAGTTGATGGATTTCGCGATAAAATGAATGAGAATCTTATTATTATGTAAAACGTGTTAACTATTAACGCCGCGAAGCGAATCAAATCAAAGCGAAGTTATTGGATGAGTCGTCGATCGAGCGTTAAACGTTCTTAGGCAAATAACGATCGATATAATGATTAAGTAAAGATCATCGATCGTAATCTCGCTTTTAAATATATTTTAGAAGGTGCACAGATAGACGAGGTTCTAATCGTCATTTTACGAAATATCGGAAAAGTATGAATCGAGTGTCGATTTCCAAACAAAAGTTCATGTCGCTATGGTATAAGATTATCCATGGGGTAGATGCCACGGTAATTAATGAGCTCCGTTTCGCTTCTAATCAGACGTACCTTCTAATTGACGACGCGACGCTCGGCGCCGAGGGCTTGCGCAAACACGGGGCTCTAATTTGAACGCGTTTCGAGAGAGCGCGCGAGGGCCAACTCACACAACGCGCTAATTATCGTCGTAAGCAGAGTCGCTTTACCAAGCCGTGTTTATGGATTTCGCTGATGGCACTGGGAAATAATTACGCGATGATAAGCTTTCGCTTCGACCAAAACGTCGATAACACGGTTCTTTCCATTTTTTTTCTTTTTTTTTTTTGTTTTTATATAATATATATATATATATATATATATATATATCATCCTCCTTCTGGCTTCCTCCTTCGCTCCTCTCCGTTCGTTTGATCTTTTTTATTTCTTTTTTTTTTTCTTTTTTTCTCGTGTTCTTCTTCTTTTTTCATTGACACACACCGCGTACCTGTTGATCGTCATTCCGATAGAGACTGCAACGAATTCGTTTGCTCCACCTCGAGGGTAAGAAGAAGAGGTAGAAGAAGAAAGTAGAAGAAGAAGAAGAAGAAGAAGGAGGAGGAGGAGAAGAGGAGGTTTCTTTGTAAACGGAACGGAGATCGTGTTTCTCGCTACAGTGCGATGCTTGCGGTGGGCGGTCCGTAGGAGAACCGAAAGAATTATGCCGTCGCGGTAAAACGTTCATTTGGATTAATACCGGTATACGTGGACCGTTTGTCCCGTTCCTGACGTAAACTCAGCTCAACCCGTTGAATTCGCTCGCGCGAAACAAAATACGATTTATTCTCGGCGATTTATTTCTTTCCAGGCTGTGCAAAGAAATACGAAAATACGAAATAGCGTCTCGAAATAACGTTGGAACGCACTACTTGGAGTTTCTTCTTTTTCTTTTTTTAACTCTTATATCTACTTACATCAAGAATATGTACTATGGCTTATTATTTATTACTCTTATCTCTTTTTGACAATTTCACTATAGATTATACATTTATCTATCTCGTTTCTATCCGTCTATCTCCTTTTCAATTGCCAAAGATATATTGGCCCGGTCATGAAAGAAATAAGACCTTAGAGACGCGTCACTATTTTTCGTAAGGCGAAAGTAATTCTGGTCTCGCTTTTGAACCAGTCACCTCGGTACAACCCTATTTGGAACGCGTTCAAACATTGATGGAGGTCGTACTCTCTTTTCCCTCTTTCCGTCTCGGGAAAGACGGCGCGTTTATTTCAAATCAAAAGAAGTACCGTTAATGCACCGACGATTATGGCTACGAACGAGATACGGATGGCTATTCATTCGGGACACCGTATCCTCATTAAAATTCAGATCAGCCACGCGAGCGTATTACGGAAGATATTACTTTCAATTTTGAATGCGTACACTTTCTTTACGAACGAGAGATGCCAGTCGGATTTTTGTAATATCTTTCTCTCTCTCTCTCTACCTCTTTGTGCCTTCGAACGAGTACCTTTGAAAAAATATTTCACGATAAAAAATTCGCTCCACGTAATTTCGCGATAAAGAAAATATATTTGTAAAAATGTACGATTGTTCGATAAAGTATAAGATTTCAAAAGTCCTTTTTCTCTTTTCCTTCTTTCTTTCTTTCGATAAAAACAAGATAAGGAGATAAATCTGATCCATATTAAATGTGTGTATGTATGTGTGAGAGTGTAGAGAGAGAGAGAGAGAGAGAGAGAGAGAGAGAGAGAGAGAGAGAGAGAGAGAGAGAGAGAGAGAGATGAAAGATGCGACGCGTTTATACGATTACTCACACGTGGTGGATACATTTACATATTACCTATACAACATAACTACTACATCGAGTCAACTGCACAAGTTTCGCGTGCGAACCCATAAAGGGAGCGTTATATTCGTGTGACTCACCGAACCTACGCATGACTCACGAATACAATTTGCCAATTAGCAAACTTGCTGTAATCAGATAGCGTCACCGAGCTCCGATCGTACATACGTCTCCTCACGAGTTGCGTCGAGTTGTTCGCACGAGGTCCCATTATAATTGGCATCTAATGTCAAGTTCTACTTCTCTCGTTCGACAATATCTAAATGTCTTATATTTTTCTATTGTCTATATCTTGACAAAGAGAAAGGAAAAGAAACGAAAGAGAATAACGAATAAATAAATAGATAAGTAAAGACGAAATATATGGACGATCGAAAAGGAAGGAAGTAATTTTTATTTATCGTCTCTGTCGAGAGAGATTTGACGAAGGAAAAAAAAAAAAAAAAAAAGGAAAAGAAAAAGAAAATGATAAGAACGTCAATCGAAATCGATCCGTCATTTATCGGAACTTGTTCCCCGAACGTTTCCGACCTTTATTAAAGACTCATGATTTAGTTATCAGCTCGCTCAGTCATGTATCCGACCTTCTCTTTTATCGCCGTAGGAGGAGAGACCGAGTGCTTTTGAAGAGTACTTCAACCGGTGGGCCGGGACTGAGGCTAGGGTTGGGGCTGGGACTGGGGTGGGGCAGAGTTAGGGAGGGAGTCGCATTGCGTCGTGTCACTGAAAGCGTCACGAGAAATTGATGGGTAGCTACGTCGGCGAGGTCCCGCTTGTTCTGAAAACGCGATCGCGCCAAATTCCTGCCGAGATTCACACGTTCGAGTGATTTCATCTCGTTTATCTTGAGTGCTATTTGTCTTATTTTTCCTTTTTTTTTTTTTTTTTTATTCTTTTATTATTCTACTTTTTATTTCATTATTAATGAAAAGGAAGCATTAGCATAATATCTGTATATACGTATATATACTATAATACCTATATATACGTAGCACTTGAGAAAATTCACTTTATCCAAAAATAATTGTATCGATATAACACGATAGGATAGGATACGATACGATACGATAATATTTCGATAATCAAACAACGATTAACGTTACTTATGAATTTTGATCTTAATTATTTCATGTTGTTATACATGTTACATATATGTTAAATCAAAGTAGATATAATATCTCGTTAGAGTTTAACCGGTATATACGAAGAGTTATTAAAAGATAGCGCACATGAGATGGTATTATTACTACAATAGGAGTTTCATAATCCACCGATAAACGTCCATTGAACATAATCTACCTGCTGTATTTCCGTCGCAATTTGAATACAAAGAACCGAGATAACCGGCTTCGATACCATTGTCGGGAATATATGTAACTGCGGGCTCTGCTGTCGAGTATATGATGCATACTTTTGCTCTGGTACGGTGCCGCGATACACTCGAATTACTTAGCGACGCGTGACTTCGAATAGATCTTACAAATTTTCCAACCGATCTGTCGCTATCGCTGTCGCATGGATTCTAATGCTTCGACTGAATGAAAAGAAAGAATAGAAAGGTATAAAAGAAAGAAAAGAAAAAAAAAAAAAAATTAGAAAAAAAAACAGAAGAGTTGGACGCGCTATCGCTTTGTCGAATTTTTATCACCCTCACGATTGGTTATCGACGCGACAGAGAACTCGCTTTGATCTCGTTCGACGCTCAGCGAATAGAGAGAGAGAGAGAGAGAGAGAGAGAGAGAGAGAGAGAGAGAGAGAGAGAGAGAGATTTTTGTCCGTTTCCCGAGAGTCCATTGCGTTGACCTATTAAAAAAGAAGAGAGGCTCGAAAATTCCCCTCTCCTTAACAAAAAAAAAAAAAAAAAAAAAGGAAGAAGAAAAAAAAAAAAAAAAAAAAAAAAAGGAAGAAGAAAAAAAAAAAAGAAGGAAGAGTTTGCTCGAGGGAAAGTCAAATATTTAGAATGCAAATGTGACGAATATCAAAATTAAAAATGAAACGAGATGATTTCAAACTGTGATATGAATTTTTATACGCAGAGGCGTGGTTCTGCCCGGCGAGATTTCTTTCTAAGATCGTTATCTCTTCTCTCTCTCTCTCTCTCTCTCTCTCTTTTTTTTGGTCCCTTTTTCTCTCTCAAAACGCATTTTTCGTTGGACGATCTTTATCGTCGTTGATAACGATAAATACGCTTGCTAGTGTTACAGAAATCGACAAAAGTTATAGAAATCACCGCGCGACACGTCTTCGAGTTAAATCAGAAATCAGATTTTCCTTTTCCCTTCTCTCTCTCTCTCTCTCTCTCTCTCTCTCTCTCTCTCTCTCTTTCTTTCTTTTTTTTATTTTTTATTTTTTTTATTTTTTTTATTTTTTTATTTTTTTTTTTAAGCGAAGTCCATATATCTGTTCATAGCATTCGTAGGAGAGTAAATATCCTATCAGCGGATCTCGTCCAAAGGTACGCGTTATTCACAAAGGCACAGAGAAACCTTCATCGAATGGATTCTTTGAATAGAACATTGGCAATCAGAATAGAGCTTTGATAGATAGCGCGCGTCAAAGGTCCGA
>NC_057685.1:18276343-18293843 GCF_014466175.1 Vespula pensylvanica
GACAGTGAAATCATTTCTTCCATCGAGTTATATCTATATCTATATATATGTATATTTTTTTTTATATATGTATATATAGTTTCTATTTATTTGTTTCATTTTGTTTTTTTTTAACTCGGTTTTTCGTTCCTTCTTTTTTAGATTTTTTTCTTCTTTTCCATCATAAATCATTGACAACGTTTTTTTTTTTTTTTTGGCACTCAATTTACCTATGGATTCATATCTCTATCTATCTATCTATCTATCTATTTCTCTGATAGAATATCACGTAGCAAGACGTACGATTTTTCTATATTACTCATCTTTCGACTATGACTTACGACGTTAGACGTAAATCGTGGCTCCCGCGAGAAAACGATCCTAATTATCTTCTAATACCAATTCATATGGACGTCAGATTCCAACTACGCTACGCACGTAATTCTAGAAGAAATAGGAACGTGAAGAGAAGCAGAGAGAGAGAGAGAGAGAGAGAGAAAGAGAGAGAGAGAGAGAAAAGTTGAAGGAAGATGCAAGGGGAACTAACGAGAAGGAAGGAAGGAAAGAAGGAAAGAAAGAAAGAAGGAAAGAGGGAGAAAGAAAGAAGATAGGGAGATCGTCTCTCTTTTTCTCCCTCTCTCTCTCTCTCTCTCTCTCTCTCTCTCTCTCTCTCTCTCCATCTATCTATCTCAAGGGAGCGATATACGTGTATCGTTTTCTCCAATAAAAGAAAAGAGGGACACTGACATAGAAAAAAGAGAGAGAGAGGGAGAGAGAGAGAGAGAGGGAACACCGAGAAAGAACGTGGAGAACGATTCGATTCTTCTTCTCGTCCAAAATTTTCTCTTCGGCCCGACGATTTTCCTTTCGAGACGGCTAATCAGCCGAATAGAACGCGACACGATTACCGAAACGGGTTTAACGGGCCTCGAACGTTTAACAGAGAACACTACTCGTATAGTAGTAGCAAGCAAAGAAACGAGGAACAAGAGAAGAAGAAAAGCAAGAATAAAAAGAATAAGAATAAGAGAGCTACGACAGCAGCACAAGCAGCAGAAGCAGAAGCAGCAGCAGAAGTAGAAGCAGCAGCAGCAGCCGGTGAAAACGTTGGTAGCAGAATTCGAGGTACATTTGGCCTTCGGGTAAAGGAGGAATCGAGTCGGGACTTGCCCCGCAGCATTTCTGATGTGGCCATCGGTGCAGCCCATGAATCTTTCATGCGTCAATCGTTCTCTTTTCTCTCTATCTCCTTTCCTCCCACTCGTCCTTTTTTCTTTCTCTGTCTTTCTCTTTCTTTCTCTGTCTCCGTCTTGTACCTTCTCTTTCTCCGTTACGACTCCTAGAAATCCGAGCGAATCGACGCTTCGAGTTATCAGTCAGCAGAATCTGTCAATCGTGCCGGTAACATATTCCAGCCGGGACCGCAGCCATCTCTCGATCCCTCTGATCTATTTCTTATTCTTCTCGTTCTTCTTTCCATTCAACACAGACGACGCGCGGCGGATTCTACCTTGACTGAACGGAGTTTTCCATTGGATAGAAGTGGTTATTGCCAAACTATCGATGAACGCGACACTACCAAATGCTTTATCTTTTCGGATAAAGGAAGATCGACTACTTGAGAATAAACGATGACTACGAAGAGTGCCAATGTTATATAGTATCTAACTATATAGATATATATATATATATATATATATATATATATATATATATAGAGAGAGAGAGAGAGAGAGAGAGAGAGAAAGAAATTTTCAAAGTGGCTTAAAATGTAAAAAAAAATTAAGTGAAATGAAAGCGCGTAGAATTGCAAGTACTATAAAAGTTTATTAACTTGACTGTATTTTTTTTTTGTTTTTCTTTAATGGACAGGTCACTTTCGGAAAAAAAACGATTTATATATATATATATATATATATATATATATATATATACATAAATATATATACGCAGTTTCTTCATCGTACAATAAATATATCGTTAGCATTCTTTACATTTTTACCGTCTAGAGGGAAGAAAAAAGAAAGAAAGAAAGAAAGAAAGAGAGAGAGAGAAAAAGTCGATCTTTTAAATATCGACGAAAAAAAGAAAGAGAGGAAGAGAAAGAAAGGAAGAAAAAGGAAGGACCTTATTCTTTAGAAAATGGCGAGAGTTAACGCGATCGTATTCAGTCGTGTAAGTTCCCATCGTGAGAGATACGCTTTTCTACCTTCGCATTAGCATTAATCCCATCTTGAGTACGATCGACGAGAGGACGCTTCTCGTTCGTTTCTCGCATCGATTTCATTACGTCGTCGTAGAGCGGGTAAAGGATAAGATGGAAGAGTCCGTTCTCTCTCTCTCTCTCTCTCTCTCTCTCTCTCTCTCTCTCTCTCTCTCTCTCTCTCTCTCTCTCTCTCTCTCTCTCTCTCTCTCTAACACGTGCGCGCGCGCGAGAATGTAATACGGATCCGGTCTCTACGAGTCTAATCGCAATTCCGCGGAGGGCGCGAGACGACGCCAAGCTGAAATCCGATTCGGATTCGTAGAAGGAGAGAGTGAGAGAGACAGAGAGAAAGAAAGAAAGAGAGAGAAAGAGAGAGAGAGAGAGAGAGAGAGAGAGAGAGAAGGTGACGGACAAAAGTGGGAGATAGAGAAGGAGTTTGTTGGAGGATGAGGAGAATGAAGAGGAAGAAAGAGGGAGAGAGAGAGAGAGAGAGAGAAGGTTTGGCCCCTGGGCTCATCGTTCATTCATGGGGCATTTACTCGCTATCCCCGTAAAGCCAACCTTCCCGACTCGCCTTCCTTCCCCCTCTCTTTCTTTTTCTATCTTTGTTTCTCTACTACGTCTCTCTCTCTCTCTCTCTCTCTCTCTCTCTCTCTCTTTCTTTCTTTTTCTATCTCTTTTTCTCTCTCTTGGACGGGCCAACGTTAGCCCCCTGTGCCTTCTTACATCATTCTCTTGTCCTTCGGAATGGATCGGGATCAGGCGGATATATCTTCCTCGAGGATTCATTTTCGAGCGTGCGTTCTTCGCTTGACCACCACTCTTCTTCTCGTCGTCGTCCCCTTGTACTTCTTGGAAATTTAACTCCTTTCCCGTCCCGATAGAAGGTTTTTCTGTAGGTTTCTTTCTTTTTTGTACGGGTTGACTAACTACAAGAG
This sequence comes from Vespula pensylvanica, assembly GCF_014466175.1. Taxonomy (NCBI): domain Eukaryota; kingdom Metazoa; phylum Arthropoda; class Insecta; order Hymenoptera; family Vespidae; genus Vespula; species Vespula pensylvanica. The sequence continues at coordinate 18,279,467 of NC_057685.1, forward strand.
AGGGGTATCCAGTCTCTTTTGTATGTGTGTGTGTGTGTGTGTGTGTGTATGTTTGTTTTTTTTTTTCTATTCTTTTTTTTCGTAATGAAACGAAAGATTATATACGTATTATGTGTATATACGTATGTATCTTTGATATATTCTTTATCTTTTATCATTTCCCTTTAAAACGTCATTCCAAGATCGTATTTAATAAATGGCGTGTCTCGTGAAGCTTCATCTTTAACGAATAATTGATTAGATACTGATTTTACTCCGAGTGTACCCGATGTATCTACCTACTTATTTACCTATCTATACCTATTCTACCTACCTATCTACTTACCTATCTCTATCTATCGTTCGAGATTTCTATACTTAAAATATCGTCCTCATGAAATATTAAGATACTTTATTCTTTCTTGAGACCATCGATGAATCAATCGTATACAGAAAAGGTAATAGATATATGCAATTATTTAGATATTTTAATTTAACGATGAATTGAATCATATTACAAATAATTGTAATACAAACGTCAATTGATCATTGACAGTTGTATGTTACGAATGAGAGAATGAGAAAAGAAAAGAAAAGAAAAAAAGAACAAGAAAGTACGAAGAAAAAGAAAAATCATGGATCCATTTCGTATATCGTCTCTTGAATCGCGACATAATAACTGAGTAGAACCTAATCGGTAAGACGAAAACGTTGCTCGTTATTATCGATCTTATTCTCGACAAAAGAATTCCAGTCGAGCCTATTAAAGGTTCGAAGAGTCATTCATTGCATTGTCATACGTGCGAGAGTTTCTCGAGTGGAAGTAACGCGGTAATTGCCACTTTGTCTTGGTCCTCGATGTTGACTGGAAATACAGAGAAAGAGAGATAGAGATAGGGAGAGAGAGTGAGAGTGAGAGAGAGAGAGAGAGAAAGAGAGAGAGAGAGAGAGAGATCAACGAGTAAAAGCTAAATCTTTGTGACTCCATTATTGGATCCACTCATATCGGCCTGATGTGGTAGTGGTTCTCGATATGAAACCCGGAAAGTGCGGCCTCGCTTCTGTCTCTCTCTCTCTCTCTCTCTCTCTCTCTCTCTCTCTCTCTATCTCTCTCTTTCTCTATCTTTCTCTTTCCTTCCTCTCTTTTCCCCTCACGCGCGAGCCCTCTTGGCTCATGGTCGCAACCGGGCCATCGTGCGGTGAAACGGCACACGGATCGAAAGTTATTACAAATTCCAATCATAAAGGCCAATCGATAAGCCACGAAGCTTCAAAGAAAATTATAAGTTGCGCATCATGGAGCCTCTCTCTCTTTCTCTCTCTGTCTCCGTGTCTATCTTTCTCTTTCTCTCTCGGTTGTCGGGGGTGGGATTTGACGGTAGGAGCTTGGAGAGTCGGCTCGACGCTGACACCGAAGAGAGTAAGAGAGAGAGAGAGAGAGAGAGAGAGAGAGAGAGAGAGAGGAAAAGAGAGAGAAAGAAAGTGGAGGTGGAGGTGGAGGAGGATGAGGAGGAGGAAAGAGAGGGAAGGAGGGGGTCGCAAGCGGTTCGTAAAGCCATGAAAGCGCGCCCGACAAGGCGGCATTGCAGTCAGCTTTTAAAGTTAATAAATTCGCCGGCTTGCTTGCTTCGTTCCCGACCCTTTTTCTTTCCAATCTCTCTCTTTCTCTCTCTCTCTCTTTCCTCTCTCACCCTCCCTTTTTATCGGCGCACCGATCGAGGGATTGAAACTTAGTTTGAACGGGCGAACGAGCTAACAGGATTTAATAATATCCTTGCACTAATAACAAATCGGGTTTGCATTTATTCGCGTCGCACCGCGAACTTTGCTACGAGCGATTGAGAGCGGTGGCGGCTGGTTTGAAAGTTGATCGTTTTATTGTCCGACAAATAGTCGATTTAATTAACGTTCGAAGGATCGAGAAAATGAATTGATGAGGGTGCCACGACGATCCGTCCTAATGAATATTATCGATATACAAACTGCAAATATTCTCTCTCTCTCTCTCTCTCTCTCTCTGTTTCTCTCTCTCTCTCTTTACAAGTGCAGGTACTTACTTAATTACCTAATAGTAACGATGTATTATTGGAGCGTAATATTATCCGAAGTATTACATTTCTACCTACGTATATGTACCTACAGGTTTTCCTCGTGCATGCATGCGACTATGCATGCATGCTGGCTGCATTCATTATGACGTTGGAGTTAATGCAAATTTTCACGGCGGCTTGTTTCTCTCTCTCTCTCTCTCTCTCTCTCTCTTTCTCTCTCTCTCTCTTTCTCTTTGTCTCTCTTTTTCTCTCCGTAAAAGAGATGTACACATCCGTATGAAAATACGACTCTACGCAACCGGTGATTTCTGGCACTACTGACTACTAGTACGCGTAGAGCTACTTCTCGCTTATCTACTCTCTGAAGTGCATCTTGAATATTGCGGATTGTCCTCAACCAGCACTGTAGCCGCTGTTGAAACGCTTTGACAACTTTTCTCCTAACAAACCGCGTCCATATCCACCGTCTCAACCCGGAAGGACCATCATGCGACCACACTCGTCCTACTGGGCCTTTGTTATACGATTATTGCCGTAATACCCAGGTGGACTTACCCCTACGTAATGTCGAACCTTATTCGCCGGCTTCTCTACTACTACACTACTCTACCACTACTACTATCATCGTTGTTGCTTGTAAATCGTGTTCCCGGAAAGCTACCGGCATTATCCTCCTCAAAAAAAAAAAAAAAAAAAAGTATATAACATAGGATGAATATTTTCTCTCTTGAACATCGTTAAAATCTTCTTTGGGCATCCCGTCAAATTGGTTATTATATTGCTACACCGATTTCATAATTTTATCTCCATGGATAAAAATAACGTTTTACGTTTGTGACCCATTCTGCTATTCTTAGTTGGGATATTAATACGATCTTCGGAGAATCGATTGGAGAATCGGGTTTCGCAAACGATCGAAACATTTCTTAGAGGTACCCATCTTCTGTGACATTTATTTTATAGATTTATGCTTTCCCCTTCTTCGATCTATCGCCTTTCATTTTTCCAAGGATACTTCGATATCCTTTCCAAGTAAACGCGTTAGGTATCCTAATAACAGTAGAAAGAAGAGGAAAAAAAGAAAAAATATATATACGACGCATCGTTCCTACGACACTAGACTGACTATGACTCTCATAGGTGCTCGTAAGAAACGCCCAAAGGTTAATCGTGAGAGAGTACCTCGCAAGTCTCTCTCTCTCTCTCTCTCTCTTTCTCTCTTTGGCCTTCGTTCGTCCCTAGTCTTGTATACGAGTATCGGACACCGACGTAAAGAAATATTCGAGGTTATATTTCAATCCGCCGGAGTACTCACAGTTTATGTACCTGAGTCTTATCCGGCAAGGGACTTGGACGGATAACCGATGGGGGAGGGAAAAGGCGTCGGCTGGCTACGATATTTTATGGGTCGCGGCTTTTATTGCACTAGACTTTTAGGACATCTCTTACGGGACTTCTGTTTGCAGTAATGCGAGACGATACGATCGTAAGGCTCTATCTCTCTTCGTTTCCCTTCTACGATTATTGGAATTTCATAAAAAGAGAAAAAGAGAAAAAAGAGAGAGAGAAAGAGAGAGAGAGAGAGAGAGAGAGAGAGAGAGAGAGAGAGAAAGTCGACCGTTCGAAGGGGGCTATTGATGATTAAAAATTTATTTACGATGTACCTACTCTCTCATTCTCTATCTATCTATCTATCTATCTATCTATCTATCTATCTGACTTTTTCGTAGCATTAATCTTTTTCAAGTTAGTTCGTATATTTTTGTTACGCTCAATCTCACCGATGATCTTCTCCTTCTTTCTTCTTTCATTATTGAAAAAAAATATCTTCTCTCTCTCTCTCTCTCTCTCTCTCTCTATATATATATATATATATATATATATATATATATGTATATATATATAATATTATCAAGTGTATCATAAAAATTACGGACGACAATATTATTTAGTAGTACTAATACAATACAAGTATTATGCACGTTCAGTCCCTCGCTTTATCTCGTCTTACGTAAGATCTGAAAATTTCTATGGCGTTTAACTCGTATAATTCTGGAAAGGGTGCACGTTGCCGTAAAATGACGGCACGGAGAAAAGAGGGAAAGAGGAAAAGATAAAAAGAGAGAGGAAAAAGAAAAATAGAAGAAAAAGAAGAAGAAGGAGAAGGGATATTGTAAGGAATGAGGAAAAAAGAAAGAAAGATGGAGTAGAGATAGCAGCAACCAGAAAAGAAAAAAGAGAGATAGATAGATAGATAGAGAGAGAGAGAGAGAGAGACAGAGAGAGACAGAAAGTAGAAGCAAGAGAAAGAAAGAAAGAAAGAAAGTGCTACGAAGAGGAAACTGGAAGGAAAAAGGGAGTTAGGACGGGAGTTGAACTCTTTTGCTGATGCATTAACCGCACCCGGCGTAACGAGTATTATCCAGGACGAGCGGCCGCTCACGATAGCTGTTCTTCGCGAACTTTGAATCAGATTTTAATTAAACGAAATTGCAGAATGATATTTCACGATCAGATCCGCGGCGAACTCTTTCTCTTTCTCTCTCTCTCTCTTTCTCTCTGTCTCTCTCTCTCTCTCTCTCTTTTTCTCTCCGTTCTTACTCCGCAGGATCGTGGATACTTGCACGGCCTACGGCAATCAGGTGTCGGCGAAATTAAGTTTCATTCGCCTTCTTTCTCCTGGCAGCTGCGCTATAATTTCTTCGTCCTAACTGCTGCTACTACTACTACTACTACTACTACTATTACTACTATCGCTTCTTCTTCTTCCTCTTCTTCTTCTTCTTCTTCTTCTTCTTCTTCTTCTTCTTCTTCTTCCTCTTTCTTCTCTTACCTTCTTCTTCTCAACCTATTCCTTTTCTTCTGCTTCTTCTCCAAAAACTTTGAATCAGTTTCATCGACGCTAATTTCCAAACGAGATAGTCGTAATATTTATAGGAAGATCAATTACACGAGAGATACCGGAAGATACTTTGAAGAAGGAATATCTCTCTTTCAATATTAATTTATTAGATAATTAATGATTTAATTCGATCTGTTTCTTTTTAAATGATCGTACAACCATAGAACTTTCGTATTAATCCAGTTGAGATAAAGTACGTTAATATAGAATGAAATTACTTAGGTATTCGATTGCAATCTAATAAGAAGGATAAAGGATAGCAATCGTGTTGAGATAGTCATGACCTTTCGTTTTCTCTTTTATACTATATATCGTCGACACTATTTTCTATACTATTAAAGTCTTCTAAGAAATCTTCATAAACCGTTCCACACACACAGATGTGTGTACAATTATATATATATATTCATATGCATATATATATATATATATATATATATATATATATATATATATAGATCATTTATTTTGAAAGTAGTGCAAGTTCATTTTTTGTCGTCTCAAGAAAATTAAAGATTAGTAATCAATCTCTACGCAATTTCTTTTATTGGCCAATCTTAAATTGAACAAAGAGCAGTGGCATTTTTTTAAGATATCAAATATTAACTAATATTGATTAAATTTCTAATTAATTCTAAATAAAAAGTTTATACTAAACTAATCACAAAATATTTGATATCTCACTTTTAACAAAAATCGACTTCAACCACTTTCGAAATAAACGATCCGTATATATATATATATATTATTAGTGTTATACGTTATACGTTGGTACACGTAATACGGCCAGTTTTGTCTTTCATCCGATCTGTTTTGCTCTATTGCGTCGACAAAAGGTAAAGGTAAGGTAAATTGTTCGGGGCTTGGCAAACAGGTGCTCTCACTTCGCCAAAATTAAGTCTGATTCAGTGTGCTTCCTAGCAGCTGCAACCTATCTACCGAGCGACGACACGACTCGGCGGAGGTGATGGTGGTGCCGCCAGTAAAATAGTATTAGTAGTAATAGTAGTAGTAGTAGTAGTAGTAGCAGTGGTGGTAGTAGTAGTTAGTATCTACTATACTATCGTCATAGATTCCATCGTCGTATCTACTACCTACCTACTCGGTTCGCGTTTCCTCCTTCGTAACTTTGAATCTGATTTGAGGAAACGAAATTGCGCTATGATATTTCACGGATTATTGAGTTCCCTTTACCGACCAATCGCGCGTCGACTTCGATCGACCAACCGAGAAATCTCCTCCCTACTGTAATTTACTATAATTCAAGATCGCACCGATCTTTATTACCCTTATTTCGAATATCGTTTCATCCCTGATATCATCGATTTTCCTTCATTTTCAAAATACAAAATCAAATTTCATCTTTGTATTGATCGATGATTACGATGGGTGGACGGACCGTTGGTAAGATAACGTGATCTTTATTTTATTATTTCTTTTTTTTTTTTTTTTTTTTTTCTTTTTTTATGTAATGAAGTAAACTCTGAAAATAAGCAATCGTAAAAAGATTCTACATGATTCTTTATATTCTTTTGTAAAATTTAGGAATATCGTATATGGAGAATGTATAGAAGGTACGTATTTAACGAAGATGACCGTTGAAAGGAATCGAATATTAATATTTATCGTACATCTTCGAAAATACGATCTTATCTCGCACGACGTATCATCGTTGATATATATATATATATATACGTATCTATCTTCGTACATTCAGAGTAGATAGGTAGGTACGTTTATCGATGTGTCTCGCGTTTCTCCGCCATGAATATTAATCCGACCGAAAGTATATGCGTATGAGAGATCTATAGGGAGTAAAGGGAATACATACATATGTATCCCAATTGCAACGTGTAATATGTATCTAACAGTATATACATACATACATAAATACATACATACGTACAGTATAATATATATTTAAGCTAACTGATTATTGTATATCCTTTGAATACTATATATATATATATATATATATATATATATATATATATATATAATATTCATACATTACAATCGTTCAACCTACCTTACATACATTACATTTTAAGTAAACCTATTAGGAATAGAAATATTCGAATTCACTTTTTTTTCTTTTTCTTTATTCTTCCCCTTTTCGTTATATCAGATATAATAGCATTAATAACATTAAGATCGACGTAAAGAGGTATAAAGAGACGAGAGGAACGTGTGTATCTTAGAGCGAAGAGAGGAGGGAAGGATAGGGGGTGGTGTTGGTGCTGGGTAGAAGAGGCAAGAGGAGTCTTAATAAAATGAAATTACGTAGTGACGTTTTACGATCGACTTTATCGCGTACCTACGAAACCCGTTCGTACGGCAAAGTACGATATGTACGCGCAGGCTCGACAAACAGGTGCTTCGGTGGTATTAAGTTTGATTCAGCGCGCTTTCCCGCCTGCAGCTGCGTCGTTGTGAAGAAGGGAAAGGGTGATCGGGGGATGGAGACGATAGGATGGAAAGGGTGGTTCGAAATGGGATAAAGAGGGAGATGGTGGGGGAAGGGGGTGTAGGTAGAGGAGGTCGACCACCATAATTTCCATTCTAACTCTTCTTACCGACACTAGGACACGTTTTCTCGAAGGTCTCGTCGTTGCCATACTAATCGACTACTCTCACTTCTCCTACCACCGATTTGATGTCTAAGAATCTTTTGGCGTGTGCCACCAACCAAGAACTTGTGAGATTTTGTCTCTCATTTTCTTTTGAAGCTGGGTAAACGAGGAAAACGAAAAAGTCGAAGGAGAAAGAACAAAAAAAAAAAGGGAGGGTGGAGGGTGGTGGTAGTAGTGGGAATAGTGGGAGTGAGCTGGAAGGGTAAAGGGGAAGGAGAAAAGAAGGAAGAAAGGATCCCGTTTTACGAGGCCGAAAAATGTTTTATTCATGTCGCGTAGGGAGTGCCACCCGTTTCACTAAACGCGCTCACCGTCAACGTCGTATCAAACTTCAACTATAAGCCCGGCTGAACTGGGAGTTTTCTGAAATGCGCCGGGCATGTGAAACTAAGGGCGAAGCAAGCCCGTTGCTGACCCCTTGACGCCGTATCTTTCTCACGTATCGCTTCGTAACGTGCTACGAGCTTGCAAATGTTCCTTTCCTATGTCCTTCCGTCTTTACTTGAAGCATGTCTTCTCTCTTCACTCTCTGTCACACACTCTTTCTCTCTCTTTCTCTTTCTCTCTCTCTCTCTCTCTCTCTCTCTTTCTTTCTGTCTGTCTGTCTGTCTGTCTGTCTGTCTTTCTCTTTCTCTGTTTCTCTCTATTTCTATTTCTCTCTCTCTCTCTTTTTCTCTCTTTCTTTTTCTCTATATATATTCCCTCTTGTGAAAAGACGAGAATCCTTTCTTTCCTTTTTTCTCTTTTTCTCTTGTTCGATATCACAGACTTTTCACAGACTTTGAAATAATGAAAATAAAAATGTCGTTCTCGAACGTATGATGTCTGTATCTCTCTCTCTCTCTCTCTCTCTCTCTCTCTCTCTCTCTCTCTCTCTTTTTCTGTGTGTATATGTATGCACATCTTCAGAGATAGCTTTTTATCGAAACTCGAGTCGTATTTCACGTTTACCCTTCTCCGCTTGAATTATCGTTTTAACTTCGAAGTTGCCTTCGGAAAATCAATGTTATCCTTTCATTCATGATTCCTACGGACAGAGCACGATAGTATTCTCTTACTCTATTTTTTCCGAATAGCTAAATCCCCGTAAGTAGATAAACACGAGCCTAATGATTCGATTAACTTGCAAAATGTACATGTTATATATTTTCAATTCAATCAGTGAATGCAATATGTCTGCGAGACCGATAGAGAGTGATTAGCAAAGTTTTTCAACAGCTTGTATCCCTTTTTCGGAAAAATTATTCGTTGTTGACTCGCGTGTATGTGTGTTTGTTCGTTTTTTTTTCTTTTTTTCTTTTTTTTCTTCTCAACCTAGAAAATGCATTTATCGTAGTAGAAAAATTTGATAAGGCTCGGTTAGGATCTTTCTTGCTACCCTTTTGAAAGACCGAGATGAGAGAGAGAGAGAGAGAGAGAGAGAGAGAGAGAGAGAGAGAGAGAGAGAGAGAGAGAAATGTTTACGTATCATGCAAATGAATGGTAATTTGATGGCGAGGCCGATGGGACGAGTAAAACGAGTCAAAAGTCATAGAAAAATTTGGTCCGTTCTTTGAAAGGTCAACTCTCGTCGCTCGGTTCCGTAACTCTCGTGGTCTTGCGTTATCACGCTCGAAAATGACGTACCTTCTATTCAAACCTGTAGAGTATACACCCGTGTTTCCTCTTTTCTTCCCTTGTAGGTTGTTTTTATTTTTCTAGGGCAATTTTTTTTTTTTTTTTTTTTTTTATGCAAAACCCGAAGCATGTTTCATATTGTTCACGAAAGGTTAGAACCGCGTGCTGAGATTCCCTCTTTAGAGGGAGCGGTTCGACGTTGAAAGAGTTCCTTTCATATTCCGCGAAGGGCATTATCCTCTTTCGATGCATGTCCGCTTTTGTAAAAAAAAAAAAAAAAAAAAAAAAACGTAGAGGACTCTCGGGTCTTCGATCTTTGCCCGATCGTTCCCAGACGACGTATTCTATCGTTTGTTAGAATGTTAATAGGCCTAAGTTATTCTCGGTACTTTTACTTGGCGAATCGGTTACCACAACGAAACATCGTCGAAGCTTACCCGTCTAAGATCTTTTAAATGCTACACGGTACCACAGTACAAATCGTTTTCTATCGCTTATTGTTGAATGCGCGAATCGAATCTAGTTATAGCAGATAAAACTTAGAGAGAATGGATTGGAACAATATGGGTACATAAATACATAGAAATTTTATCTCTACGAGGAAGTTTTTGTGTAATAACTTGGAGAAAAAGATAAGAGGAAAAAAATAAAAAAATAAAAAGAATAACAGAAAAAAAAAGAACAAAAAGTTCAACGAACATCGTCGGCCGACATTTATCCGTTGAAATATTCGGTCATAGATTTTTCTTTTTCTCTTTTCTTTTCTTTTCTTTTCTTTTCTTTCTTTCTTTCATTTGCAAAAGGTCATTCGAACCTTTTAATCGTGTTCAATCGAACGTATTTATTTTATTAATCGTTCGCTGCGAAACGAAATATAATCGACGTGAATTAAACACGGCTCGCTTAGAATTTCTAATCAACGAAGACGTTTATTAGACGAATATCAGCATTCCTTTTAGTCATTCTTTTTTTTTTTTTTTGTTCTTATCTTCATTATTTTTTTGTTGGTCTCTTTTATGCTAGCAGAGAGCGTAACGACTTTGCGTTTTTCAACTGATCACGCGTAAGTGAATACACCGCGTACATACATATTTGTTTGTTATATCGTGGCGTATTAAAAAAAAAAAAAAAAAAAAAAAAAAAAAGAGAGAGAGAGAGAGGAAAGAGACGGGAATTTCCTCTAGTAAATATTGTTGTTTAACACACCTGCGCGCGCGCGTTAAGTTCGTTTATCGTGTTTTTTTCGCAATGAATGCGACCGCGTTGAATTATTAAGAATAAAATTTCATTGACACGCAGCTGGTACTTAGTAAAAATCCATTGATTTTATTTATCAGTAGATAAAAAAAGAAAAAGAAAAAAAAAAAGAAAGAAGAAGAGGAAGAAAAATTCCGTAAAAAAGAAAAAGAAAAAAGAAAAAGGAAAAAAAAATGGAATGGCTTCGTTGGATCTTCGTAATGTTAAATTTTGATCTTTTAAAAAAGCGACGTTGGCTCTCGGGGACACACCACTCGTCGATGAGGTAAAGCTTAAACCTGGAAAAAGTCACGTTCCTCTGGTTATAAATAAATAATAACGTTTTCCATTCTTTAAAGGTCCGCCGTACGATTCATATTAAATTCCTAGAATAGTGAATTTTTATGAAAATCTCGGTATGCCTGATAACACGACGAAGCAGCACCTAAGGGATTAATTTCGTCTCCTCTCCACCTCGTAGTTCTGCGACCATACCGTATTTACCGTCGCATTCCAAAACCGTTCTCTTTCATTTCGTTACCAGAGCATATCTAATCGTTTGCTCATTTCGTTGCCATTTAAAAAATATTAAAATCGACCGGGAGATGTAAGCGATGAATGAGCTTGTATATAAACGTCAAGTAGTAGTAGTAAGTATTTACAGGACTCGCGTCTGTAATTATAAAGCGAAGGGACGAGAATGCGATTTTATAAAAATTACAGGCAAAAAAAAGAAAAAAAAAAAGAAAAAAAGAAAAAGAAAAAGAATTCGACGTACAAATAGCTGAATTATTTACAGCCAAAAGAACATACAAGTAATCTCATAGATACATATTCTGTTTTATAATTTCGTTTTTCTTTTTCTTTCCTTTTCTTTTTAACACTTTATACTTTGTATCTCATATTTCCTTTTTCTAAATTCCTTCATGTCCAATTTGCCACGCGACTTCGCGATCATCGGACTTTCCCTGTTTTATCGTTTTCAAAAAAAAAAGAAAAAAAGAAAAAGAAAAAGAAAAGAAAAAGGCAAAAATAAAAAAAGAAGGAAAGCCAAAAAAGAATTAAAGTAATACCTCATACCTAGATAACGATTTGCGCTGGTAAGGTATATGTCGGATAAAGTTAGGCGGTGCGATGGTTTAATACAATACGGCGTTAGGGGATTTAAATAATTAGCATAATGAGGTAAGCGAAGGTTGTATCCATGCCTGCGACGATGTTTCGCGTGCCTCATCCCAAGAGTAAGAAGGAGAAGCGAGAGGGTGTACGAGGAAAGAGAGAGAGAGAGAGAGAGAGAGAGAGAGAGAGAGAGAGAGAGAGAGAGGGTGGATAGAAGGAAGAGAACAGACTAAGCAAGGGGTTCCAATTTCAAACCTTGGCCGTTGAGGTAGAAAGCTTGCACCAAAAGGATGAGAGCACCTAACCGGCCCTTAGTAAACCCTTCTCGTATTACTAATTAATTATTCACAAGTTTACCCCGCGTTACGCCAGGATTTACGTCACCTCCGCTCCGCTTGAACTTCGCGCACCCTTCCTCCTCCTCCTCCTCCTTCTCCTCCTCCTCCTCCTCCTCCTCCTCCTCCTCCTCCTTCGTCTCCTCCTAGAACAACGCTTATCGACCTCGATCTTCCACTTTTCCACTTCCAACGTAACTAAGAAGCTTGAAGATCGTTTGACTTTCTCCTGCGTAGATAGGTAGGTTAGAAACCGCTTGGGGAACCGATTCTCATTGCTATACATTTTTAACGAACTCCTTCTACGGTTTTACCATAGACGTTAAGTTCCAACTATCGATGATTAATACATGTTACTCTTTCATTAATAATTTCTAATAGACTCAAAGGAAATGTTTATTAAATGAGAATTTTTCTTTCTGTTTCAGGTAAGGACGTTTAAAACGAAAAAGAAATATCACGAGTGATAAGTATTGGTCTATATCTGAAAGGGATGATATCAAGGTAACGATTTTTAGTTTCTAGTAGAGGATGTAGAGAAACAAAAGAAAAAGAAACGCGGATAAAATTGATAGCAGGGACGAATAGGAATATTAAGTAAGATTGTAAGTTGAGATCAGATCGTTCGATTCTAGTCAATAAATCGAGCTTAGGTTGAAACGGTTGGTTTAGGTTGGGGAGTGGAAGATGGTGAGGTGGATGATGATGAGGGTGGGTCTATGGATTCGCGAAGACGTCGAAGAGCGCTTTCGTTCGCGAGCAAAGTTGGTAAAAGGTTAAAAGGGGAAAAAGTCATTTCCCTGGCTTCCCTTTTACCTTCTACTGTCAGATATTTTGACCATGTTCGTTAATTACCGAGAAGTAACGTGGCGTGAGTAATAATAGTTTTGCGAGTCCGTTGGTAAAACGGGGGTGAGCTACAATAGACGGAGTTAATTAGCTCCCATGTCATTCATCGTGGAAATAGCTAAAAACTCCTCGACTATAAATCATTTTATCCTGCAGTAGTAAAAAAAAGTCGCCAATTCGTGTTCCATTCCTTCCTCGATGAGGAGGAAGAAGAAGAGAGAAGAACGACGACGACGACGACGACGACGACGACGACGACGACGACGACGAGGACGACGAGGACGTTGCCGCCATTTTTAACGTCGACCTCATTCACCTAACGAGACCTTGCCTCGAGGATGTCTTTCGATCTTTGTCGTTCTTTCCCGCAAAACATCGACGTACCACCACGGTGATTTCATCGTCGCTTCCGGTTTCATGACTCTTCAAAGAACTTCTCAAACGTTCTCTCTCTCTCTCTCTCTTTCTTTCTTTTTCTACCTTTTTTTCTCTCTTTCACTCTCGGTTAAGAAGAAAAAAGTTTCCCGTCGAAAACGTTGCAAAGAAACGTGGAACGAGATCCGTTCGATAATAACCATAGAATAGAACAGACAGGAGATAGTAACTTTCGTGCTTATAAATCTGAAACGACGAAGGTGCGTGCAGACACTGGCAACGATAAGTCGAGCAGCATCTCGATTTATGTAACTTTTACTTCGAATTCATGACTTTTATTTCTCAAGGCAAAGTAGTTAGATACCTACTAGAAAAGAAAATAAGTGCTCTTCATCTTTTTTTTTTTTTTCTATCTCTTTCTCTTTCTCTCTTTTGCTCGGTCTACGTAGTTTATTTGTCCGTTTCGTTCGTGCGAACACGAAGTATCGATCCTTTTTCTCCCTTTAAATGAGACGTCAGAAAAATCATATCGGTCTCTTCGTTTATCTTTCACCAACTGTTTTAGCTTCTTTAATAATCCCGGCTGAACTTTACGCATCGATCAATTATTACTCGTTCTACTCGTAATAATAATTACTACGATTTGTTCTGATAATAATAAAAATAAAAATAATATTAATAATAATACGTCGTGTCTCATCGTTTCTCGATCATCATCTAATATCTAAACGAACAATTTTTCAGGATTTCCTAGATAAATCATTTTGAATCGTTTCGATCGTTCGTCTCACTTCGTTGGCCTTTTAAATTATAACGTATCAGCTGTTGTATCACGTATGCATGTACTTAACTTTACCTACGGAAAAACTTAAATACAATTTAACGAAATATAGATATATATATATATATTTTTTTTGAAAATTAATTAACGTGTAACTCCGACAGTAGAGAGGGTGGTGAATGGGAGAAAGGGATGAGAAAAAGAGAGAGAAAGAGAGAAAGGGTTGGAAGGGTGAAACTCGATTATTTTCTTAAGCGACGTGATCAAAATGAAAAATTATTTAATCTTCCTGTTATAATCTTTCGATTCTTGGTTATAACTATCTACGTGAAAACAAGATCGCGTAATCGCGTTTGTGTGTTAGTAAGGTGCACGTGTTCGAACAGGTGCTATAAATCCTTGGATCAGTCGACGTACGAGTCTCCATTACTTTGCGTGGACACTGTACACGAAACAAATATGACGGGAATATCGTCGTGATACGTTATACCAGGGGCTGT
>NC_057685.1:18298843-18301343 GCF_014466175.1 Vespula pensylvanica
TCGAGGGGAGGGGCGAGAACGTAGGAAGTTCGAAACAACGATTATTATTCGCCCACCAAGATGTATATTACTTTGGGAGACCTTCCAAAGTGTCTTGCCTGTGTGCTAATAAAACTGGTGCAGCTGCAAAGCCGGTTTGGCCTGTAACACGTGTAACGGTGTGCGCGCGTGCGTGTATAGCTATCCTTACAAATACAAACGGAGACGGTAGTACATATTGTCACCGTGGTAATTAATAATCATTACGTTAGGCGGCCGCTTAGCTTGCATATTAAAGTACCCTCCAACGTGTAGGCAATCTATCTGCTTATGAATCTCCGGAGACGGAGAAATGAGAATATAACGCCCTTAATTCCGCATTTGGCCGAAGTAAACGTTACAAAGCTAGACGTAACGTTGTTCGTTTTTTGCAACGATAAGACTGGGCGACGACGACGACGACGACGACGACGATATGGCGCCGTTTCTAAGTCTCTCTCTCTCTCTCTCTCTTTCTCTTTTTATTTCTAACGATCGATTAATTGCCAAGCAAGCGAGCTATCGTAGTCAGTCGACTCCCACTTTAAACAACGTACGTCGCTTCGTTTATCGATAATCCTTCGTATTTTCATAATTCATTCGTTCCTCATATTTTTACGATCGAACTTACATACGTACGTGCTTACATATGTAAGTATGTTACTACGTAGGCGTAGATATTTATATAATACTTGGGTTATCATCGGAACAATTCTATACGAATCAATAGTACGTAATATTATAAATTTTCTTCTTTTCTTTCTTTTTCTTACGCTTCTTTCCCTTTCCTTTTTCCTTTCCTTTCTCTTCGTTCTATTTTCTATCTACCTCGGTAAGACGCATTTGGCGTCGAATCGTCGTCGATCGTTATCCGTGTCAGCCTTTTACTTCGTCCGATTATGATGAAGTAACACATTCGTACTCGCCACCACGATCGAATCGTGGGCACATCGATCCTGGATCGGTTACGGTAACTCGGTAATCGCATCTGCGCTTTACGACACGTCGACTGTAATTCAACGCTCTGTGACACACTTGTTCCCGATATAACGCTCGGTCGGTTGGTCTGTCGGTTGGTCGGTTGGTCGGTCGGTTGGTTGGTCGGTTGGTCGATTGGTCGGTCGTGTTGGTCAGATCGAAACTATATTGCAACAGAAAAGTCTCGTATGCGCGTATATAGAGAAAATAAGAAGGAGAAAAGAAAGAGATTAGAAATAAGATATTTCTATCTCTATTTTTTCCTCTTTCTCTCTCTCTCTCTCTCTCTCTCTCTCTCTCTCTCTCTCTCTCTCGCTCTTTATCTATCTTTCTATCTCCCTATCTCTCTCGGCCTTTTGCCCTCTCAATTAAGAATCCACTTCAATTTCCAGCCTCGTCAGTTACCAAGAGAATCGGATTAATTAAAAGAGCAAATTATTCAAATAATAGGACTTAAGTTCCTGAAAAAGAGCAAAAAGGAAAGAAAGTAGGAGAGATGGAGGGAAGGAGGGTGGAAGAAGGAGGGAGGGATAGAAAGAAAGATAGAAAGAAAGAAAGAAAGAAGGGGGAAAAGAAATAAAGAAAGAGAAAGAAAAATATTAAAATAAAATTGAAAAAAAAAGAAGGAGAAAGAGAGAAAAAGGCCGCCAATGTAGAGATTCATAAAGGCTTTAACGGGCAAGGCCCGTTTTCTCTATCTCTTTCTCTCTCCCTCTGGTTGATTCTATTCTCGCACGGTGGTGAATAGGCGAGGCAGATAATGGAATACTCCGATAATGGTCGTTCCGATAATCGAGATTCTAGCGTATTTCCCAACGGCAGGAAGGCGAGTTTCAGGGAACTCGCGTGCAAGCACGAACTCACGTGGACACCCTCTCGCGTTTTATACGACTCGTTAGGCGCCAGGGTGGCTGTTGTCGGTAGTCGCGGAAGTCGCCGTATTCTCTTTCTCTATACTTCTCTCTTTTTCTTTTTCAACCTATATAGCTCTCTCTCTCTCTCTCTCTCTCTCTCTCTCTCTCTCTCTCTCTCTCTTTCTCTCTCTCTCTCTTTCTTTTTCTGTTTCGTATATTCGCGTACGTATAACGCACGTTGTCGACAAGCCACCTACCAACGTAGCTTTAATAGAAAGAAAAAGAGGTAGGTTGTAGAGGTCGCGCGGCTCGTGAAACCGAGAGCTGCAAATTACATAGAGAAGGAGGAGAAGGAGGAGGAAGTGGGTGGTCGGTGGCGTAATCGTTCTCGAACCGTAAGAACGTACTCGGTCGAAGATAATCGAACGGCGGGCAGAGCGACGCCGGGCGTCGCGACGCTCAGCTGATGCCCTCCGCTTCCTGGCGGTCGCGCGAGCTGGTGCATTGCTCGGCTTATCGGGAAGAGGTAGGAGGAGGAGAAGGAGGAGGATGAAGGGGTGGAAGAGGAAGAGGAGGAAGGGGAGGAGGAGGGAAAGGTAGTGGTGGATGGTAGGTAGGTAGGTAGGTAGGTAGATAGGTTGGTGGGTGGG
>NC_057685.1:18306343-18345706 GCF_014466175.1 Vespula pensylvanica
CGACGCTTTTATTCGCGGAAAGCTTGAAATCGCGAGAGAAGAAGAAAGAGATAGATAGATAGAGAGAGAGAGAGAGAGAGAGAGAGAGAGATGAGGAAGAAGGAACGAAGAATAGTAGAAGGAGAAGAACGAGAAGGATAAAGAAAATGACTCGTCTCTCTGCTGGCGTCATCCATTTCTAGGAACGTTTCAACGTGGCTCGTGTCCCTTTACCTCGGCAATCTTGAATCTTTTTAAATGATGTCACAACGAGTATGAGAATAATTCTTCGAGTCCGGTAAAGTAAAATCATCCGAGGGTTTCTATTTTCTCGACGTTTCCTTCTCCGTCCTTTTCTTTTTCTTTTTCTTTCTCTTTCCCCTTTCTCCTTTCTCTTCCACTTGGATTCGTTCGTAGCGAGAGAACGAACAAGCAAGCAAGGAAGCAAAGCTTTTGCTCATCGACGAGAGAACGAAAACGAGTTAGTCTGTTGGTCTCTTTCCGCGAAACTTGACAACTCAAAGAGTTGTACGAAAAGTTAGAGACGTTAAAAAGGAGAAAGAAAAAAAGAGAGACAGACGGAGTATAAGGATGAGAAAGAAAGAGAAAGAAAGAAAGAGAGAGAGAGAGAGAGAGAGAGAGAGAGAGAGAGAGAGAGAGAGAGAGAGAGAAAACAAGTAAGGAGTTAGTGTAGTCCGGTGTTGGTAACGCTTCTAACGGTATGATGTAGAGCAACTGCAGAAATTACTGGCAATTACAGGGACGATTTATTAACTTTGAAAAGTGGCTATCTCGTAGTGCAGGCTAGCGAAACGAGGCGAACGAATAACCGAGGTTTTGCTATCTCTCTCTCTCTCTCTCTCTCTCTCTCTTTCTCTCTCTCTTTCTCTCTCTCTCTTTATCTTTATCTTTTTATCTCTTTATGTCTCTCTCTCTCTCTCTCTCTCTCTCTCTCTCTCTCTCTCTCTCTCTCTCTCTCTCTCTCTTTCTTCAACGAAAAGTACGCGTCGAAATATTGTAATGAATGCGAAATAACGAGCCACCAGTGAGAAACGAGGAGAGGAGTAGGAGTAGGAGTAAGAGGGGTAGTAGGAGGAGGAGATATCGTCTGCAATTACGCGAATTAAAAAATTAACCGACGCTTTAGCAGTTAGCCAGAATCCATAACGGCGATAAATCGTGCTACCACGGATTTTCCTGTCATTATAATATTAATTATTATCGCTCGGAGTACCGTGAAAGTTGTAACGCAAATATTAATTAATTAAACTGTTCCAAGTAACGTTCTCGCTCTTTGTACTAGGACGAATTATGAGAATGAAATCTAACAGCTGTTCTCTCTCTCTCTCTCTCTCTCTCTCTCTCTCTCTTTCTCTCTCTTATTCTCTTTCTCGTCAGACAAAGTTTCCGAGAAAAAGAAAAAGAAAAGAAAAGAAAAGAAACGATGTCGTTTAGCGAATAGAATTCACGTAATTAGAATATATTAATATATATATATATATATATATATATATATATGTATATATGTATCTTATTCCTCCACCCCTCACCCCTCTCGTCGTATTAGCCACGTTTTTCATCAACAAAGCGATAATGAGTAACCGATAACGAAGGGGGTCTGTACCTATTCCTATTTCTATCCCTATCCCTCGCACGATGCGATATGAGCCGACGAAAAAATTAATTAATTAATTAATTTACGAGGCATTTTAGGCAGTTGCTGCCAGTGCGTTTAATCATTATGATGTATATTAGTAGCGGCGTGGAACGGAATAATACCGATGATCGTGGAACAGTCGATCACGATGGGCGCGGGCGTTAATGGAAAATGAAATTGTGGTAGGAGTATTAGTAAGAGAATTTGGATTATCCGCCGCTTAATGGAAACTCTATTAACGACGGCATATTGTTTTCACGGAATAACCGAATCGTGAAAAAGGATCGCTTGATCTTTCAAAGTAAAATACGTCGAATCGTTAGATACATCTACTATCTTAAACTCGAGAAGACGATGGAGATGATTCAAACGGGTCTTGATTAATTTGGAAAGAAAATTATCGAACTTTGATTAGGAATCCTAAAAGTGTTGGATTCCTTCGGCAAAACCTTTCGAGAACTGAGAATCGAGAAATAGAAAGAGAAGGATATACAGAGACAGTTTGGATAGTTTTCGACTCGGTGAACTTAAAGTTCAAACTGAAGAAAGTTGAGCCGGGACGCTTATATTCGTTTAAAACGGTTAATTGCGACGTTGCGATCGTGGAAGAAGGACGCGTCGCGTTTTCGAAGGCTTTAAATGTCATTTCGATCGATCGGTCGTTAATCATTCGATTTAGAGGAGATCCGTCAGAGCGGCCGCCGGTATCGGCGAGCCAGGTTGTTCGGTGTCGACGAGATCAAAACTCCCTTCGGATGGAAAATTTTCTTCTCCTTCTACCTACCCCCTTCGTCTTGCGCGAACGAAACTCCGACGAAAAAAATAAAAGAGTAGTAAAGAAGGTGAGATGGGGGATGAAGAGTGGTGGTGGCAAAAAAAAAAAGAGAGAGAGAGAAAGAGAGGGAAGAAAAAATAACGAGAAAAAGAAGGAGAAATACTAAAAAAAAAGAAAAAGAAAAAGGAAAAGGAAAGAAGGGGAAGAGAGACAGAGAAAGAGAGAGAGAGAGAGAGAGAGGTTGATTGATGCTAGTGAAAAGTTAAACCCGGTTTTAAATCCGTTTAACAGAAAATTAATGTTTCGCTGCTTGGCCCCGATAACTCGACATAATACCTAGAGCTCTTTGCTAAAGCAATTTCTCCGTAGAAAAGTTCCTTTCTCTCTCGGTACGGTACCAAATGCAGCTGGTACCGTACCAGTTGCGTGTTACTTTTGACACGACGCTTTCGTTATTCGAAGCAAGTAACACGTGCCTCCAAAATATCGTCTCGATCGTACGATCGTTGTATTTCACTGTACTATGGTAAACAAGTTCTAGTTTTGAAAAGATGGCGAACTAGCTCTCTAGTATCTCTCTCTCTCTCTCTCTGTTTGTCGTAGTATTCTTTCTATCTTCTCTTTTCGAAACGAGATTTTAAAAGCACTCGTTATATTTTGGTCCCTTTTGATTTCAAGAAAATCGATGTTCAACAACGGTGTTTTCGTTCTCCACGTTATTTGGGTTATAAAACACTTGAAACGTAGGGTTTATGAGCTTCCAAGTGGAATAGAATATCTCTCATAAGAATGTTTTTTCTCTATATCGTTTCCCCTTTAGATCATTCTATCAACCACTCATCCATTCTCACCCTCCACCACTCCGTAGGAATATCTACTCTGATGTTAATTAATCTTCTAACGACATAATCGCGTCGGACTAATTTTTCCAATATTTTCCGAGTCGATCACTCGAAAGAGGTTACTGCCTTTTTTGCTGCCGTAATTTTATCGGCGAAAAACTTAATTTTTTATTGCATATGATATGTTCTCTATCTTTATATACACGTATGTATTTATATATATATATGTATATGTTTGTGTGTGAATGTATATATATATATATATATATAATATGTATGTATATAATTCGTGTATAAATAGTAGAATATATCTACGCGTCTGGAAAGAGCCTCACGTCCTCGTAGATTTCGTGAGTCAGGATAATATACAGATAATTCCATTAGGAGCGACTTGTGACATAGTTATCGCTGTAAGAAATATGTAAGCCCGTCTTCGCCGACTATATTTCTTGTCTACGAAGATGAATATAGTATCATAATCGTGATGTTACTTGGCTTAAATTATCAAGCTTTATCGTAGGGTTAAGTAATAAGATATATATATATATATATATATATATATATATATATATATATATGCATAAATGGTTACAACATGGTATACTTGTAATTATCTTCGAACGTAACGCTCGTAAATCATCATGTAGAAAAGGTGAATTTGTTTTATTATATCCATCATTCTTTTTAACTTTTCTGTACATCATGAAGGAACTTTTGACGATTGAAGACGGTTGCACGCTATACTTAATAGGTACTTTAGTCGTAAAACAATTCTTTTCGCAAAATATATTTCCAGCCTACTTCTTATATCTCAGAATAACTTTCTTCCTCGTTAAAAGACGTAGCTAATAACGACGATAATAATATTAACGACAAACAACAAATAACGTTAGTAATAATAACAGCAATAACAATGATAACGATAAAAATAAAAAAAGATATTCGGCTTCGTTTTTGAACGAAGCCTAATAATTATAAAATCGACGACACAATGTCCTGTTTCTCAGTCGTCCGATGTCTTTTAGTTACCAACCAAATCCAGACCAAGAATCCATTAAAGTGTAACGACGGCACCACCTCAACGTCATTACAAACTTCACTCGACTACTTCGTAATGGTTACATCGGCCACTAGACAAATTCTCAGACGCGTAACGACCGACTCGATGAGGCAATCCACTCCGAACTCTGAAACTTGTCCCCTTCTAGTGCTGTTATATCGACGGAAGTCTTAATTCCTATCTGACTGTACGTATGTCGAGATTATTCGACGGTGTATGTAAGTACTACTTATACACAGTGATCTAAACGAACCGAAAACTCGGACAACGAGCTGTTCTTTCGTGATACCGACACGCACGATACCGAATAAAAATATATATAATTTTCTTTTCCGACCACGCCCATATATCATCGACATATCTATCTATTTGATATTTTCGAGAGATGGTACAAAGAAAGAAAGAAAAAAAAAAAAAAGAAAGAAAGAAAGAAACTGTCTCCTCCAGATTGCATATCATCAGCAATGTAGCTTTAGCTGGTACTAAGAAATCTCTCGTTGACCTCAACGAGAATAATAGAAGATACGATAAGAGACGACGAGTAAGAGAAGGATAAAAGAAAATAGAAGGGTGAAAGAAGAAAAAAAAGAAGAAGAAGAAGAATGAAAGGAAGGGAGTTTCAAGACGAAGAACCCTATCTTCAATCGCAATCGATAGTAGTGTAACCGCCCTAAAGTCCCTGGCCTTCGGTACGATATTTAAATGTCAGGCACATAACACGCGTTCGCCACCTCCATAAGGATAAAAGGGTAGTAGGCAAGGGACTCGTCGTGTTAGCTCCTCGATATATATATATATATATATATATATATATATATATATATATTCTAACATCTCTAACTCACCCTTGTGTTCCAAGTTTCGACCGAACGACCCTTCCTCTTTCTTGTGCTTGCACGCGTTGATTCGCGCGTGCGCGCACGTGCGAGAGAGCACGCGAGCGCACCATCAGAATGTACACGCATTTTCATAGAGTAACGTAGACGTATACATTGAAACGTTATTAAACTCGAAGGTCTTTGCCTTTCTACCTTGCGAGTAAACATATAAGACTCTCTCTGTCCCTCTCTTTCGCTCTTACTCTTAAGTGTTGCTAACACTTCTCTACGAAATCGTCGTCGTCGTCGTTGTCGTTGTCGTTGTCGTTGTCGTTGTATAGTCGGTGCCGTCTCCGGTCATTTTGTATTCCACGAGAATGTAGGAACTCGTAGAGCCAAGGGAGCAGCCTCCGCAAACTGGCAAGACCCAATTTTCCTTCGGCTGGCTGACTGGCTGACTGCCTGGCTGCTTGGCTACCCTGGGTGTCCCTTTTGTACGAGCTCGACTCCGCGGGAAACGCCTCGCGTTAAGATCTTTACCGAGCAAACGTTATTAATCCGGGAACGCTTACTTTTCCAGCTGAATAGCTTCCTTTTCCTCGACGTTACTCGCTCGCTCGAAGAAAAGGTAAAAGAGTAGGAGGAGGAATACGATGAAGATAGAAAGCGAGAGAACGAGTCGAGAGAAAAGGCTTGTACACGCTATGAGTAGAAAATCTGTCTCTGTGTATATGTATATATATATATACATATATGTATGTGCGTGTATCTGTATGCGAGAGAAAGAGAGAGAGAGAGAGAGAGAGAGAGAGAGAGAGAGAGAGAAACAAGTCGAAAGGCGAACGGTAGAAAATTCAATCGGATAAATAGGTAGGAGAGTAAATGTAAGAAAAGTTTTTGGACTCTTGGCGAAAATGAGAGAAAGAGAGAGAAAGAGAGAATGAAAAAGGGAAAAGAGAGAGATAGATAGATAGAGAGAGAGAGAGAGAGAGAGAGAGAGAGAGAGAGAGAGAGAGAGAAAAGCTAGGTTAAGCTCACGCGGAAACGACGGAGCCACGACGGTGTTGCGGCCATTACGTATTCCCTGGGAGTCAAGCTGCTTTTTCGCGAGAAAGGGCCAAACCCAATTTTCCTCGAGTGCGCGTCCGTCCCTTTCCCTTTGTGTCGTCGCGCGAGAAACCTTCCCGTTAAGATCTTTTTATGGAGCGCGAACGATATTAATCCGAGAATGGTGAGACCATATCTCGGATCTAGACGTAGAATAAAAGCTCCCCTTGGTTTTCTTTTTCATTCGAAAAAGAAAACTATATGTCGAGCTGCAAACTTCGTATATACATATTTACCTACCTATATATATATTTTATATATATATATATATATATATATATATATATCGTTCTTACTTCTTTCTCAACGCGGTAAAGCGTTTTTATGGGTTTTCTTTTTTCTCTATTTATTTTTTTCACAATTTTTTTTTCTCTTTATTTCTCTTCTTCTTCTTCTTCTTCTTCTTCCTCCATCTTTCATTTCATTCGATACCATCGAATTCGTTTTTGCCACGAAAACAATTTTTCAACTTTTCAAATCGAATATTCCTTTTTTTTTTTCTTTTATTTCTTTTTCTTTTTTTTTTTTTTTTTTTTTTTTTACTTCACCGCTCGATATTCCATCCATACGTGGCAAACCAAGGGAGAAAGAAAATAAACGAGCTTAGCAAGCTTCCGTTTAAGTAGGTAGATAGGCAGAAAGTTTATGGCTAATTTTGTCTAATTTATGGTAAGCCGTAGTCGCGGTTACGATTGAATAGGATCTTGTCACGCATTCGCTTCGACGATATTCCAACACCCCTTCTCACTCCTCTCACAAACCACCCACCTCCTCTTGCAGAAGCAGCACCGATTAAAGGGAAAGAGAGTCCACCCAATGTGCTCACGTTCAGAATTTAGGGTTAACGAAATTCGCTTTCCGACCTCGCTTTTACGATCGTCTCTTCGTAAACTTGGAAGTAGTCTTAGTGCGAGGCCCGACCTCTCTGCGTTCCTTACCTTAATAGGATTATTAATTTGCATTTTGAAAGAGAAGGTAGAAAATCGTTTGGCAAAGTCAACGTTTTCAAGCCGCGACGAGTTCGTGGAGTGTGTCGAAAAAAGAAACAAAAGAAAAAAAAAAAAGAAAAGAAGAGAAAAGCAAACGAAAGAAAAAAGAAAGAAAGAAAGGGAGGACGCTGCGACGCTTAAACCTCTTTCACGATATAAGATTCATCCATCTTCGAGTGAAAAACTTGCTCCGCGATGTATCGTACAACATGTCGTCGCGGGTTTCCTATTAAAAAGAAAAGAAAAAAGAGAAGAAGAGGAGGAGGAGGAGGAGGAGGAAGGAAAAAAAGAGGAAGAAGAAGAAAAAGAAAAAAAAAAGGAAGGAAGGAAGGAAGGAAGGAAGGAAAGACCGGGTCCGAAGGACGAAGTGGCGTGTCTCGTAGATAGAGAGAACCGTAAAAACCGTTTCGAAGATAAGAGTCGTTCGAGAAGAAAACTTTTCTTTTTCATTACCCCGCTCGCGTATATCTCCGGAGTTTTACGTCGTTGGAAAAACAACTTTTACATTTTAAGAAGTAGGTACGTTCGAAATTGTACCGCTCCGAGCATTTAACCGCTTTAAACGCAAAGAGAGAAAACCCGTTGCTGATGCTGTTGATGGTGGTGGTACTGTTGGTACTGTTGGTACTGGTACTACCTACTGCTGCTCTTCTTCTCGTTCACGAAAATGACAAATTCATTCGAAAGGCTCCATAAACGTTTTCCCTCTGCGCCTATTCAGAGTGAGTAAGTGAGTGAGACAGAGAGAAAACGAGAGAGAGAGAGAGAGAGAGAGAGAGAGAGAGAGAGAGAAGTGTAACGTAGCATACCCGTAGTACTCGTAATTTATTAAAAATGTCGTAGAGACGCGAAATTCGAAACTCGAACGAGGCTCGCTTCGTTCCGACGTCTTTTCTCCCTCTTTCCACTTCTACATTCGATCGTAGTCGTCGTTTCCTCCCAGTTTCTTCCTACACACCCTCCGATCCCCGATTCCCGGTCCCAGGTCTCAGGTCCCCGATCTCCCTATCTCCGTTGACTCGTTTTCTTCTTCGTATCTCGCCAAGTTCTACAATTTTCAAGGGTTCTTTGCGTTGTGAGCGAACGAGAGAGAAAGAGAAAGAGAAGAGAGAGAGAGAGAGAGAGAGAGAGAGAGAGAGAGAGAGAGAGTAGTATAATATACCAGGGTGACTCGCTTACTACTCAGCTTCGCCATTTACACTCGTTTCTTCGTATGTAGTCGGCGCGTAAAACGATCGGGGATCGTACGAGGCAAAACGAAGGAGCCGAACTAGCAAGAATAGAGAAAAGGAGGGATGGTGTGAGATGGTGATAAAGGAGGAGAAATGGAGATCGTAGAGAAGAGTAGAGAAGACGAGAAAGGAAAGGAAGAAAGAGAAACAGAGAAAGAATCTAAAAGGATGAAGAGAATGAAAGGAGAAGGAGAAGAAGAAGAAGAAGAAGAAGAGAAAGACGACGACGACGACGACGACGACGACGACGACGAAACGACTCCCCTGGGTGTTTCCCAATCAGCCAGACTCCAGAAACTCAACCGTGAGCAACGCCAACCACTATCGTCTAAAATGCGTTCTTCTCTCTTTCCTACTCGCGTATATTTTCTACGTTTCTGTGCTCTTCTCTACGTGAGTGCTAACTCGCTAATGCGCGCATATATATACACACAAAAAGAGAAAGAGAGAATGAGAGATACGTGTGTAAAAGTACGCTATACACTTTATATACATACACACGTACATGTACATCTACCTTGCAAAAAACAGTATCGTACTTTCCTACCTACCTACCTACCTACCTACCTACCTACCTATCCACCCACCCATCTACCTACATACTAACTCGCATACAAACGTGCCTCGCCCGTCTCGGACTCCATTAGTAATCTTTATGCGATCTGTTAACGCTTCGTACTAAGGCAAAAGGTCCTTCGAGGCTTTTTCTATCTCCAACGTCCGTCGTTTACACTTCCGAACGATCCTATCTCCAAAGTTTACCTTCGTGCTCGATATAAACGCGAAATGCTTTCGCAGTTGTCTTCGACCTTTTCTAAATGGTTCGAACGATTAGAAGGGAATGAGAGGGAATGAGAGAGAGAGAGAGAGAGAGAGAGAGAGAGAGAGAGAGAGAGAGAGAGAGAGAGAGAGAATGAGTTAGATCTTGTTTGTACTCTCCCTTTCTCTCTTGATTTTTCTCTTCGTACAGAATACTTATTATTTGATATAATATCTTTTCGAATAAAGCAAACTCGGCAAAGTATATTTCGGTATGGAATATTTTTTTGGAAACGTCGAATTTACGATGTTTTATATATATATATATGTGTGTGTGTGTGTGTGTGTAATGTATGCATAAAAAATAAATTAACATTCTTTTTTTTTTTTTTTTTTTTTTTCCTTAAAAGAATACGCAATGCTTCATAAAGGGATATACGTTTCAACAAATTAGTTTAGTTTTTTCAAAGAAAAACAAGGAATATATAAAAAAAAGAGAGAGAGAGAGAGAGAGAAGGAAAGAAAAAGATATAACCTCGTCGGGTTTTTTTATAAAGAAAAAGAAGAAAAAGGGGAAAAAAAAATTCTAGAAAGATAATACTTTTTTCCATCGTCGAAACGGGGTTACTAATATGGAATATATAAATGGAATAAAAAATTAATTAAAGAATACGCTGCTAGTGCCACGAGCTGTTATAAAAATTTATTGTTAGCAGATTTTCAAATATTCCATATCAATGAGCTCGTATTCCATATCTGTTGCTTTTACGATACTATTATTATTTACGATTAAAAATTGACATAGTTAATTTACGCGTTTTTTTTTTTTTATTTTTTCTGTTACAGGTAAGCTAAAAAGAGTAACAACACAGACGACGACAACAACAACAACAACAACAACAACAATAGTTACAACTACGAGCATATACCTACTGTATCGTATAGTTAATCGAAGATCGAAGAGAGATCCCTTCCAACAAAATGGTAGTAGATCGTTGATCGTTCAGGTAACAAAGCGTCGTCCGATGAAAGCTGCACTCTGGCAAATGCAAAAGAGTGTGTGTGTGTGTGAGAGAGAGAGAGAAAGAGAGAGAGAGAGAGAGTAATGCGAGTTACAAACTCGCCTTCGCGTTGTAACAGCCACTGAAAAGTTTCATCACTCGTGCTTTGTCACAGTATCACAGCCTTTGTGTCTAAACGAGGTTCTTCGTATCGAATTTACCGAGTACCATTACTCTCTCTCTCTCTCTCTCTCTCTTTCTCTCTATCTCTCTGTCTTTCTCTCGAACACGTAATTCAAAACACTTCTAATTCGGTCAGAACTTAAACTTCTTAACGCTCTCTTTCGTATTACTAACGACGAATTAACATCGATATTAACAATGTATCCGACCTGCTTGGATCAAACGTCTATGTAAAAGTACGTAGATAATTACTTACTTTCTACGTGTACGTAGTCGAAGGAAGATTCTATTAAAATGACGTGAACCATAAGGGTGAAAGAAAAAAAGAAAGAGAAAGAGAGATAGAGAGAGAGAGAGAGAAGTAAAGAGGAAACGAGTGCCTATAAACAAGCGTGCAGCACGAAAGTACACAAAGGACTGACTGACTGACTCGTTTTTCTCGAGATCTCGGTCGGTTAATGTTTATTTACTTTAAAAGACTCTCTTATCCCATGGCTCTCTGTAACGATCGCTCGCGTAAACACTCGGCACGGTTAACGCGTAAATTTTCGTATCTACCTGGAAAATAAAACTTCGATAAACATTACCCAGTTCGAACGACAGTTATCTCTTGTATCTAGTAATGAAAGAAGGAAGAGAGAAAAAAAAAAGAAAAGTGAGATAGACGGATAGATAGATAGATAGAAAAAGAGATAGAGAGAGAGAGAGAGAGAGAGAGAGAGAGAGAGAGAGAGAGAGAGAGAAAGGGAGGAAAGGTGTCGGAAATAATCTTCAGGGGTATATAACCCAAAGCGCACAATTTTATCCGTTCTAATCGTGAAAACGGACGTGGAGTTTTGAATGAGAAGGTAACCAACCCTCTCATATCTATTATATATCTCGCGTGCCTTGGGATTTCGAAATATCACAAATAGCCTCCGCTTCATCTCACCCCTATCCACTCGTACGTACGTACGTACGTACGTACGTATGCATTTACGTGTGTACGTAGATATGTGTGTACGTGTGTGTATCGTTGGAATCCGCCATTCATTTGAAACGTAGCGAGACAGAGAGGAGACGTGCCGTTGCGTTGTCGCCGTCATAGTTGCTGCTGCTGCCACCACCATAGACCACCACCACCACCACCACCACCACTACCACTACCACCACCACCATCACTAACACTACTATCCCTACCACTACTATTACTACTACTACTACACCACCATCGCCGTCGCCGCAGGCGTCTAATGCGTCCGTGTAATTTTCGTGAGTCTGCCGTACAATTTCGTGAAATCTAATCTAATATCGTACACGGTTGTAATACCAAGGGTATATGAGGTCAATTGCGCGGCAATAGCTCGCTCTCGTGTACAACGCTTGTCAACCTTCTCGTGTTTGCGGATCCGTAAGTAATGCCAGAGTAGGAGAGACAAAGAGAGAGAGAGGGAGAGGGAGAGAGAGAGAGAGAGAGAGACAAAGTATGTATGTGTGTGTGTGTGTGTGTCGCGTATCCATCTAAAGAGGGGCAAAATCAGGGCTCGTGCATCGAACGTTGCCAACGTGGCTTGAGGGACACAGTCAACACGAAGTTTGCGATCATTTCTCCGATCCCGCAATCCTGTTCCTTTCTCTCTCTCTCTCTTTCTCTACATATATATACGTGTGTGTGTATGCGCGTGCACGCGTATGTACGTATCTCCCTCGTATACGATCTCCTTTGAAGGAACCTATCGATCCCTCCGATCGCCTAATTGTCCTTCCCTTCGTTACTCTCGATGTCAGAAGATCTCAATCTAACAACAGGAAACGTTTCACTCTATCGTATCGTCTCTCGATCGTCATCGCGGTGATCCATCCCAAAGTCTTCGATCGCTAAGATCTTAGCTCTCTTCGAAAGAAACGTTACTTGCCTTGTTGCTCCTACCACTACTGCTACTGCTACTGTTACCTCTGCTATTACTACTGATGCTGTTGTTACCCGTCACACGATCGGCCAATCCTTGTCCTTCAAGTCGACAAATTCCCTTACTTCTTCTTCCTTCCTTTCTTCCTTATACATTGTGTCGTTGTCCTTCGCAAATGGTACGAGTTCGAGTAGTTTCGGTTCATAAATCGAATTTCGATGTTAGTTTGCCAAATCGTGTTTCCTTTCGAAGCCAAGTATCGTATTGCTACGAAGGATTGGAAAAGCGTATACACGTAGTTACGATCGATCGAGAAATCGATCGTGTTTCTATAAGAATTCTCTCTCTCTCTCTCTCTCTCTCTCTTTCTTTCTCGCATTTCTCGAAGCAAGAACTTATCGGCATTCCCGAAGATGTATTCGAAAACGATTTGTGATCGGTGCAGAAGAAGGGAGAGGAAAGAAAGAACGGACGTGATGTAGGTGAACGTTCCAGTTCCTAATAAAGTATTTATCCTTTGTACGGAAAAGGAACTCGCAGGAGAGGGCCGAGCTAGACAGAACGAACATGTAGCTCCTTTTCGCAAAAGGGGGATTGAAAGAGGATAGAGAATATGTACGTAGGTGTTACACCGGGAGTTTCAGTTTCCGGGTGATCTGTGGCTCCCTCGTCGTGAGAATCGATGCCGCCAGCCTCCCAATAACCATACATCCTACGACTATCACACCCCAGGGGTACCTACTATACCCCTGCATCGTATTCGTTTCTCACTCTCTCTCTCTCTCTCTTATTCTTTCTCTTCCTATCTTATGTTCCTTTCTACTTATATTTCTCCCTCTCTCTCTTTCCCTTTTCTCTCTCTCTCTCTCTCTCTCTCTCTCTCTCTCTCTCTCTCTCTCATCTCGGTTACCTTATTACAAACTAGCCAAGTACAACTGTACACAGCTGTACGGTTTACTTAGACGTAAACTTGGCTAAGTTTCGTAGAAAAATTGATTGCGTACTTGGACGATGGGGAGGCTTTCGTTGAAGAAGAACGTGCCCGATCGACTACCACGAGAGATTAGCTGCTTCTCGCGAATCTTTAGCGCTTTAGGTCGAACGCTTGGTTACCGTTGTCGATATATTATCGTCGGAAAACAAGTTTCTCGGCGAAACGACGCCAACTATGAAACGCCCAAGCAAATAGGATAAAACTACCTTTACTCTTCTCGTCGAATCACCCTAATAGGTTCCTTTTTGTTCTTGTTGTTTTTTCCTTCTTTCTTTTTGTTTTGTTTTGTTTTGTTTTGTTTCTTAAGAAAGAAACGTGATGTAAGAGATGTGGATACTGCGATGGGGATTAGTTATTTTTCGTTGGACGTTAAGTACGGACCATAAATTTTTACTTGTCGGAACCCCGTGGAAAAGGCGATACGCGAAAATGAGCTGCCGAAGAACGAGCTGTGAAAATATAAGGGTGTATATATATATATATCTATCTATGTACGTATGTATGTACGTATGTATATATGTATGTACGTATGTATATACCAACGTACGGCCGGTTCTTCTCCTCCAGGGCCAATATCGATTAAACCGTTCTCTCCGAGAGCATAAAATCATATTAAAACGGAATTATCGAATTCTTCGAAATTTATCGCGTCCTAGTTCCGAGAATGTATTCTCGTCTCGGGGACATTAATACTACGACGAGAACCGTTAAGGATCCTGTTTCGAAGAACGAAGAGCTCCGTAAAACGAGCACTTAAGCGCGAATTCTGCGCGCGGTACACCTAAGCGCATCGTATTACCGATTGAAAATAGTATATCCGTAATTTTAACCCCCCAAATGTAACGTCCAATAATCTTTTTTTAGCGATTTACTAAATCGCTTTTTCTCGATCAATTTTTTACAAATGCTGAGCAAATATTTTTCTCTATATATATATATCTCTCTCTCTCTCTTTTTTCCTCCATTAAAACGATCAGCTCTAAAAATGAGACTCTCGATACGCGATAATTTTGTTTACCGACGCGTCACCGTTCATTTTTGATATTGAGTTTCCACCGCATTATATACATATGCGTGTGTGAGTGTGTACACATACATTGTATACTTGGTACCGCGAGACAAGAAATTTTATATGCGTATCGACGAGACAGATCGCGCTCGTGTTACGACCAAGCGATACCGTTCCTGCACGCACGCGTTTTCTTTTTAACGAAATTTAAGAGATTACGGAAGAAACGACGAGATAATACAACCGAAAGAAAGAAAGGAAGAAGGTAGGAAGGAAGGAGGGAAGGAAGGAAAGAAAGAAAGAAAGAAAGAAAGAAAGAAAGAAAGAAAGAAAGAAAAAAAGAAAGCAAGAAAGAGAAAGAAAAAAAGAGATGCAAGGGATAGAACCGCGTAACGTAGATTCCGTGGTCGAAAGAACTCCATGATATTTAATGCCAAAAGAAGCCGTTTTGCGTGTACGCTAAAATAAAAAGGTACAAAATAAAAAATGTAAAAGGGAGGAAAAAGGAAAATTAAAAAGAAAGAAAGAAAGAAAGAAAAAAAAAAGAGGCAAAGAGAGTGTGAATCAAAACAAAACAGGATAATTGCGGTAAAAAGGGTAATTTAAATGGACAAGCTTCTGTTATCCCGTTCCTCTTCTCTCTCTCTCTCTCTCTCTCTCCCTCTCTCTCTCTCCCTCTCTATTTCTCTCTTTTTATCTCTTCTCAATGTCATTGCGTTATAACGACCTAGAGCGAGATAGAGAGTCAGAAAGAAAAAGAGAGATAGAGAAAGAAAAAAAAGATAGATACATAGATAGATAGAGAAAAAGAGAGAGAGAGAGAGAGAGAGAAAGCGAGAGAGAAAGAAAGAGAAAATATACTATACAAAAGCGTTGTGCTTTGGGTCGACGCGAAATGCGATATCGGTGTCAAATAAATGGAGTTTAATTCGCGCTTACGGAACGATATCTCCGCGCTTCTCACCCTTCTTTTCCGCACCGTTAACGGTACTCTCGCTTCTCGCTCGTTCTCTATCCTATCTACCTTTCTCTCTTTCTCTATTACTCTTTCTCTCTTTCTCTCTCTTTCTCTTCGCGTTGGGTGGTAGAGAACGTTGCGTCTCTCTCGTTCGTAGGGACGGTCAGACCCGCTGGCTATGTAGACACTCCGTACGGCAGTATTTATGGAAATGAACCGAGGTAGTTTGAACCCTCTTTCGTTTTCCGTCCTTCTTTACTACCCTCTCTCTCTCTCTCTCTCTCTTTCTCTCTTCTCTTCTCTTTCTCTTTTACTCCTCTTGGTCGTAGCATCTATCCTCGTTTCTCTTGTACGTTTTAGTTTACGCACGCTTTTGGTCGACCTTCGAATTTCTCTGTCTCTCTGTTTCTATTTCCATATCTTTCTCTCTCTCTCTCTCTCTCTCTCTCTCTCTCTCTGTTCTTCATATGCAGAAATCCGCACACAGCTGCTATATATTCGAACGGATGCTACATACACACTCTTGCTACTGTTTGCCCATCTAATTACCTCGAATTCGTAAGTTACGAGTATCATCCGACACGCCTACCGCTCACACCCCTCTCATTACTTTTATTCTTATAATAATTTTCGTAGGAAAGAACCTGACTACTGCGTGCCTATCTTCTCTCTCTTTCTCTTGTTTTTTCCTTCGTTCGTCCTTTTCTTTTTCTTTTTTCTCGCCTCTTTTTATCCCACCAAGCTACGTTTATTTTCGTTCCTATCTTCCTTCCGGATACACGCCCTTCTCCTCTTCCTCCTCCTTCTTTTTCTTTTTCTACCTCTTCCCTCCTCGTTACTTCGTGTTCTTTTTCCGGTTGCCCGTCGTTACGGATGATACTTTTCCCGGCTCTAAGGTCATTCGATTTGTTCGGATTTCGTGCTAATTGAGCCATGTTTCCGGTGCTCGCTTAACGTCTCTGGTGATGAAATAGCCAGACGTGTTAATGAAAGGAAAGAGAGAGAGAGAGAGAGAGAGAGAGAGAGAAAGAGAATGTTTCGTTTATACGTTTGTCGAACGAAAAATTCAATTTACATAAACAAACATACATACACATCTATATATTTATAATTATATCCTTAATTTCATATTTTTTCATAAATAAACAATATGAATGTGTATATATACACATATACATATACATATCACACATATACATATGTGTTTATCGTGATTAAATAGAAAATGTAAATACGTTAAACAATGGAGGAAAGATAAACAGTTTGTTTACAGATAATATTGTATCGCGTAAGAATTGAATTGATTGCCTCGAGAGACTCGTTCGGAGGTAAAGGCTTTCGCCATCGTTTATACGAAAGATCGAGAATACCAAATAGAAGATGGAAAATAATCCTCAGTCGGTCTAACGCGAATCGAGACAAGGTAAATAACCCCGGTTAACGGAGTTACGACGAACGATTTACAGGAAACTCGATGTCTCGATAATCCCTTTTCCTTCGTACCTTCATCCCCGCGTTGATCTCACTCTCTACGAGACGAATGGAATTTCGTTAAGAGGAGATAAATCAGTGACGCGAGAGTTAATGCATAGCGTGGGTGACAATTTCTCGAACAATTGCGGAACACACCTTCTTATCGGTTAATGGCGAAAGCTTAAAGACTGGAAATTAGAATTGGATAAAGACGAGATAATACGAATCTTCTTCCTCCGTTATCTTCAACATGAATTAATGTATCTTTTTTTATCTTCTTTCTTCTCCTCTTTTTTTTTTTTACGATTTATTATCTTCTCTTTTCTTTTCTTTTCTTTATTTCTATTTCTCATCAAATAAAATCAGAAAAGTATTTCTTTATCGATACTCTCTCTCTCTCTCTCTCTCTCTCTCTCTCTCTCTCTCTCTCTCTCTCACCTTCTTTAAAACTTTATTCTTTACTTAAGACTACGATTAATTTCGAACAAATAAACGAAACATTCAAAGGCATACAAAAGAATCGAGTTTTTAGAGACGAGAAAGGGGAAAAGAAGAAAGAGACAAAAAAAAAAAAAAGAGAAAAAATGAGAGGAAGAATCAATAGAAAGACAGAGAGAAAGAAAAAGAAAAAGAACAAGAAAAAGATAAAGATAGAGATAGAGATAGAGATAGAGATAGAGTCATTCGTCGGAGATACTTTGGTAATTGAAGTAGTCATAAGAAGATCAGGGCGGACCGCCTTGAGCCAGTCCTCTCCTGTCTCTCCAGTTTGCAGTTGACATCCGCGAATTCTACTTGCAACCTGTTGCTCTCTCTCTCTCTTTCTCTCTCTCTCTCTCTCTCTCTATCTCTCTCCATTTCTTTCTCTCTTTCTACCATCCTCAACAGCCTCTCCCTCTAGTCTTCTCCCTCTTCTCCTTCTCTACCCTTTCTCTCTCTTTCTCTCTCCAACATTTTCTCTCCCTACTAGCATCTCTCTCGGTCCCTCCGACCCTTGCCTTTCTCACTCACAAAACTCTCGTCTCCTAAGCGTCGCCGCGGTCCGCACCTAAGTGCATTCCGCGCTTTAGAATCCTCCCTTCGTAACGTATGCCTCCGTAATCGCCGCAGGCCGCACTCACGCGCAAAAGTACCGCACCGGAGACTCGTTTCTTCTAAACTTGAAACGTACTTGCGCAATCAAATGAACGATGCTACTTCTCTCTCTCTCTCTTTCTCTCTCTCTCTCTCTCTCTCTCTTTCTTTTTCTTTCTGTCTATCTCATTCTCTGTCTTTCTCTTTCTCTGTCTTTCTCTCTTTCTCTCTTTCTCTTTCTCCCTCTCTTTTCATCCCTTTCTCTATCTCTTTTCCTCCGTTTCTCTACTTTTATTTCTCGAAGTATTAAACACACGACAACGGTATAATCGTATAAAATTTTCTTATTTTCCCATATACAATGCATTAAATTCCCATAAAAATGCATTATTGCATATTCAATTTTCATGCATGGTTGTAAATAATGGACAATTTTTTTTTCTTTTAATCACTCCTTATATATACATAGCTACGTATAAACCCGAAGGTTGATTTTTCATCGCGGTCGAATAATATTTTAGAAATTCTTGACGACCTGTTATCAAGACAGAGACAGAGAGAGAGAGAGAGAGAGAGAGAGAGAAAGAGAGAGAGAGAGAGAGAGAGAGAGAGAGAGAGAGAGAGAGAGAGATTATCGTACTAAGAACATTTTCATCGGCGATAAATTCTGATTCGTACTTACCTGCTTCACGGGTGGTCGTATTTACGTCACAATCGATCGCGCTATAAACGTGCATCCATCGTCTTAGTCTTTATCTCGATAGAAAGATAGTCCAAGAGGAACAGAGACAGAGAGAAAGAAAGAGAGAGAGAGAGAGAGAGAGAGAGAGAGAGAGAGAGAGAGAGAGAGAGAATACTCGTAGGTCAGACAGTTACACGACTTACGTGTGCGTCGAGCGAAAGCGGAGAAATTTACATGTTACTGCGAAATGGTTGCGTGTAAGAACGCTATACGTTAAAGTTCTCGTCGACGGCGGAGGTTGACATCGTCTCGTAAATGGAAATGGCTCTCTGCCGCGTCGCATAACGCGTTTTACCATTCATCGAAAGAAGCGTTCCGCGTTTCTCTCTCTTTCTCTCTCTTTAAAGCGGATGCCACGTCGTCGTGTGCCACCTATCGCGATACCGCAATGCGTTTCCGCGAATTCAAAACGTTCCTTTTTCTCTTTTCTTTTTCTTTCTTTCTTTCCGATCGATCGATCGATCGTTAACGACGATAATGAATGACCGAATAATTTAACGACGATATTTGGACATCGTTAAAAATAATACATATTGTAAATATCAAGTGGATTTTAAATAAGGGATATTATTACAAATAATACATATATTATCGTTACAAATATTATACGTATTAGAAATAATCCAGACGTAATTGTCGATAGATACTTATCCGTATACGATCATACGAAAGAGGAGTGTCCTTCTTTACTTCATTTTCGATAATCATCCGACTGATTTATTGACGCGTTGTAAACGACAGCCGTTGCCATCTACAAAAAGCACAAACAGGCTGTGTATATAGAGAAGAGGTTGTCTTTCGTAATCCTACGAGGAACATCTGCGTGGATTTCTAGGTGGCTCGAATACGGAGACATTTTAAGCTCACGGGAACTCGTCTTTCTCTTTGGCTCCCCTTCAAGGAATTTCGGTCTACGCGATGCTCTCTTTCTGAAGCTTATATATATATATATGTGTGTGTGTGTGTGTGTGTGTGTGTGTGTGTGTGTGTATACATATATATATAAATATATATATATATATATATAGGACCAGATGTCCTGCCACCTTGGCGCAATCAACTTCAAATGCCTACTCGTGAATTCACATGCGGCCGTCTTCCGCCTTTCGGAATTTTTCGGAGGCATTACGGTGAGTTAAAGAAAGAAAGAAAAAAAAAAAGGAAGTGAAAGAGAAACATAGAGATAAGAAAGATAAAGACTATGGTGTTATTAACCCCCATTAGCCAGAAATCTCGTTTTTCTAATAATTACAGACACGCGAGGTCGCATCTGCCAGTCGATCGAGATAAAGAGCGTTAAGCAGCTGCGGTCGAGCCAGCTGTTTTTACGCTCCTCGTTCATGCGTTTAATCACGCGAAATTACGTCGACGCGATCAGAAGAAGGAGGGTAAAGAAAATAAAACGAAACAAAACAAAACAAAACGAAACGAAACGAAACGAAATAATAAAAATCAAGAAGAAGAAGAAGAAGAAGAAGAAGAAGAAGAAATAAAAAAAGGGAAGGAGATCGATCGATAAGCATTCTCTATCTAATTTTCGACTTCGAACTCGTGATGTACGCGAGTTCGGTGTGATGCTTAGAAACGTAGAAAAAAAAAAAGAGAAAAAGAAAAAAAAGAAAAAGAAGGAAAAAATGGTAGAGGGGAGATATTGCTATCGTTCGAGTTACCGTCTCGCATTAAGATGTGAGTCACGTCTTTTTCTGCGTTCCAAGCTAGAAATATCTCCAGGAGAGGATCCGGCCACCTTCCTCTTCTCCTCGGCACACGAAAAGGGCGACACATTTCGTTCTCGTTCGAAGACACACATACGTACATAGACATATACACATTTTCTCTCTCTCTCTCTCTCTCTCTCTCTCTCTCTCTCTCTCTCTCTCTCTCATTCCTCTTTGGTCCCTTTACAAGGTGGAAGGAGAGACTCTCTCGTACCGATGCGGAGACGCGTTTTCTCTCTCTTACTCTCTCTCTTACTTGCACAATTCGTAGAGAGAAGAGCACCAGATGTCCTACTACCTCGAGCGCAATCTACTTCGAATGCGTCCCCACGAATTCACATGCGGACGTGCTTCATGCAAATGTCTTTCTTGCTTGGCTCTCTCGTAAAAGAAGACCCCTGTGCTCTGGCGTTCATTAAAGTTATTAGTTTTGCGAGACTCGACGGGCGTTCCAATATTCTCAAAGGGTCGTCGTAGCGGCGTACGAGATTCGCGTATATTTTGTTCGGTCGTTTTAGAAATATAGGAAAGAATCGATGGTATCTTCCTCGTATTGAAATTATGCATTGATATTACCACTTTCTATCTATCTATCTATCTATCTATCTATTTATCTATCTTTCTTTCTTTCTTTTATAGTCACGACGACGAAGACGAACGAATCGACTTCTCGTGTTTCCGGCCACTCGGAAATACGACGAATTCCAAAGTCGAGTGGTAGGATCGAGTTGCGTTTCCCGCATCGTTCCATCGAATCTCGAGACTTTATTCAAATTTCAGTGAAGTCGATTAACCGGTCGATTTCCTTGGATTTACCATAGACGAAAAGAAAAAGATATATATAGATATCTACATAAATTAAAGATTATATAGATATCTATATAAAATAAAGATTTATATAGATATCTGTATAAATCTATTATTTATATTATATATAATATAGATTTATATAAACATTTATATATATATATATATATATAGATAGATAGATAGATAAATAAAGAGAGAGAGAAAATTTCGACTTTCGTGGCTAATAGTTTGAGCTTACACGAACGACGATGAAAAAGAGAAAAGTGAGAAGATAATAGAACAGAGAGTTTCTCTCTCTCTTTCTCTCTTTTTTAAAATCCCTTACGCTACGCTGAACGTCTCGGGATCCATCGCAGTCGAATGTCTTTTCCACTTTGACGCAATCTACTTTGGAGCACTCGAACGTTCCAACGGATTTTCGCATCCGCTCGGTATCACGCGAGGAACTTCGTAGCCGCGCGTTTGCGATCGGGTACAAAAGATATCGTCCGTACACGACGTCCATTAAAGTTATTAGACACGAGTCCTCTCTGGATTCTCATTCCTTGAAACTATTTCTATCTTGAACGCTTCCCGCTCCTGGTACTTGTTGGTCCGATGCTTCGTTACCGGAATGAAAGTTTCACGGATTAGATACTTGATTTTACCTTTCTGTCTTTTAAAAGCACACGTAGAAAATATATTAAGAGTTAAAACTAACGCTTCACGAGCTTCCTTTACGTTTCGTTTTTCGTCCTGTTTTTCATTTTATTAAAACAATCGTTCCTTCGGTTCTCCCGATTTCGATCAATCTTTTCAAGACACGAAACACTTCTATCTTATTCTTTTTTTTTTTTCTTTCTTTCAGTTCTCTTCTCTTTTTTCTTTTTTTTTTTTCTTCTTTTTTCTTCTTCTTTATTCTCCTCTTTCTCAAAATATCAACGATCAACGACAAGAAACGTGGTCGCGGATAAGAGCCCTCGAGTACTTTTTTAATAAGCAATAGCGTTTGCCTTCGAGATAAGAGCGACGGAAAAGTAAGAGACGAGAAGAAGAGGAGGTACAATGGCAAAGAAAAAAAAAAAAAAAAGAAAAAAGGAAAAAAAAAGAAAAGAAAAGAAAAGAGAAAAAAAGAAAAGAAAAGGAAGAAAAAGTAGGGAATAAGGGAGAATGGATATGCCTCTCGCAGCCCTTTTTCCCTTTTTAGATCGTCGCAAAAGGGCACACGAGCACAGGGTGCCTCTCGTAGATCGTCGAAGGGCCGAAAACCTTATTTCGCCGCGTGTACCCTCTAGTCAATGAGACTTACCCCTTTTCTCTTCGTTCACCCTTTTTTTGCTCGGTCAACGTGGCGAGAAAAAAAGAAAAAGAGAGAAAAAGAAAAGAAAGAGAAAAAGACTAACGGACCTGCTGAGTTGGTCGTAGCGTGAACAAAAAAAAAAAAATAAATGAATGAATGAATGAATAAATATATGAATGAAAATATAAAAAAAATAATAAGAAAAAATACGATCTCGCTCGAAATAATCTGCTTGAAAATCATCCCGTTTGATTTTTACTTTCTCGTTCGTCGTCGTTCGTC
The DNA here is from genome assembly GCF_014466175.1 of Vespula pensylvanica. Lineage (NCBI taxonomy): Eukaryota > Metazoa > Arthropoda > Insecta > Hymenoptera > Vespidae > Vespula > Vespula pensylvanica. The sequence goes on from NC_057685.1 coordinate 18,328,974, forward strand.
GTCGACGTCTAACCTCGTTTTAACGACTTTCCCTTATTTTCAAGTACTACGGAAACTCTCGTAAATTCGAGAAACGGCACCGGCCCTGCTAACGTCGTAACTTACACGTGACAAACTTTCGATGACTAATTGCGCAACATTTACATGGGGAAAGCCGTTGCGTGGCGTTAGAAAGGGCCTCTAGACGTTTAACCGTGATTTACAATGCCCCGTGAATAAAATGTCCCGTTTGCAGAGTATAAGTACTTACAACCAAACAACACCGACTCTAATCAAACCGTACTGGTCTTATTCTTCTTCTTCTTCTTCTTCTTCTTCTTCTTCTTTTGCTTCTTTGACTTTTTTTTATTTGCTTTTTTTTTTTATCTTTCTTCGTTTCGATACCACAATCGACGTTTCAAACATTCCCGATCTAATCGTAAATTAATTTCACGAACTACGAACTTCCTTCTCTCATTCTTTTTTCGTTCAAACCTTAACGAGATTTAACAATGAAGAAACAGAGAAAGGGATGCGAGTTTGGTGTCGAGGTAGAAAATCGAATAAATAAATGGCGTCGTCGATATCTCTTATCTCGCGTACGCAATTTTATATTTAATCCTCGTCCCGCGTCGAAGGCTTCGCGAAACCTAACTCCCTCGAAGTTTGCCGATCGCTTCCAATAAACGACATCGTCGAACTTTTAACGAAGTTTATCCCCCTGCAACTTTTATCTCTCTCTCTCTCTCTCTCTCTCTCTCTCTCTCTCTCTCCCTCTTTCTCTCTTTCTATCTATCTATCTATCTATCTATCTCTATCTATTTATCTATCTATCTATCTCCCTTTCCGGAGCAAACGCGTCTCGAGAAAGTACAACCAATGGAATGAAATTTTCTCAATGAAATTTCGAATTACGGGGAAGCGTCGTCACGTTTGGAAATAAATGAAATGAATTCGTAAAATTTTCGAAACACGAATGGGCTGTCTTTTAAATTAAAATAAAAGAGATTAGTGATAACAAAAAATAAATAAAATGAAATGAATATAGTAAGGAGGAGAGAGAAAGAAAGAGAAAGAGAAAGAGAAAGAGAAAAGAAAATTAAATTTATATATATATATATATATATATATATATATATGTCTATGCATGTATCTACATATGTATATATATATATAAAATAATATATATAAACTAACTAAATAAATAAATAAACAAATAAATATTATTAATATTTATATTAATAATAAATAAATATAAATAGTTACATATAAATATATATACATATATATAAAGTTAAAAAGAAAATAGGAAATGTAGAGAATATGGGTGTTACTATAAATCACAAGGACGACAGAGACACGGTAGAACGATTCGGAGGACAACAAAGTTCTCGGAGGTAAAGCGAGCGTGCCAGGCCCGGAAACGGTGGCATTGTCTAGGACCCCTTCTCTACTTCCGGCGCGCAATGTTTCGCCTGTCTTGCGAATCGTGCAGTGCAAATTTCGAAGGCAAGGAAGGTAAGGTAAGGAAAGGAAAGGAAAGGAAAGGAAAGGCAAGGCAAGGCAACGTGCAGCAGGTGGGCACGCACCTGGAGCCGGATTATTTCGTGTTCCACCCTCGGAGAGAATCTACGGCTTTTATACAGTCCCTTCCACGAACTAGTCAAGATATCCTTGAATATCTTTTCCATTTTTCTCTGATTTCTTTTGCACGAACAAATTCGTTATCGATCTTAAACGATTCGTTCTTAAATACTTACGCATTTATCTACGTTAAATTACGTATTACGTGTTCTCCAAATTTTATACACGTGCCTGTACAAATATATTCTAATACTTCTAGTTCTATTTTACTTTATTATTATTTGTTTTCTTTGAATTTCATCTTTTCTTCTTCTTCTTCTCTTGCTAGGATATAACGAAGAAAAATTCGTATTCGAAAAATTATATATTTCAATAAGTTTTATTTTACTTTACTTTTATTTATCCATTTATTAATTTCTTTTTTTTTTTTTTTTTTTTTTTAATTTTATCTCTTCTTCTGCTTCTTCTTTTTCTTCTCTTGGTAGGATATAACGAAGAAAAATTCCTATTCGAAAAGTTATACGTTCTAAGAAGTTTTATTTTACTTTGTATTGATTGATTGATTGATTGATTGATTGATTTTTTTCTTGAAATTTCTCTTCTCCTTATTCTCTTCCTTATTACGATATAACAAATCGTAAAAGAAAAACAAATCGATTCGATAACTTATTATTTTACCAAATATACATACATACATACATACATACCTACATACATACATATGTACGTACGTACGTACGTACGTACATACATATGCGCAGCCGCGTGTTATCCGAGAGAATTACATTAGACTCAATTAGACGTCAAGAGCGTGCATTAGCGACGCGTTGAGAAACGTTAACAACGTGCTAAATGCGTGTCCCGAACGATTTACGAACGCCTACGAACCGCGACGCTTTAGACATCCGGCTTGAAATTTGGTGAACCGACTGTACGAGTTAGGTCGTATCGTCCTATTCGTACTCGTACGTAGTCGTCGTAGTCATCGTAGTCGTCGTAGTCGTTCTCCTGTATTACACGAAAGTTACGATAGCGCGCCTTCCGCTACAGATCGCACAATTTGTGGAATAACCGGCAGAGGCTATACGCTTCGCTAAAATTCGAGCGTCTATTTACGAATCGCAGTTGCCGGGGCCAACCGGGTGGACAACAGCTGGTCACCAGGTGATGAGCTCATCGTGACTTTAGATTATTATCGACGAATACACACACAATTCGGCTTTGGAGTCTCGTTTGGACAAGGAAGATAATCTATCGATTTTCGTGATCGAAGTAATAATAATACGTCGTGGTAAATCGAAGGAAAGAAAGAAAAAAGATCTTTCGGACTTTCTCCTGTTGGTTTTTTTTTCTTTTTCTTTTCCATTTTCTTCTATTTTCTTTTATTTTATCGAACCAAGAGGAGAAGAAAAAGAAGAAAAAAAAATTGAAATATATCATTTGTTTTATTTACTTGTTTATTCATTTATTATTATTACTATCTCTTTTTTTTTTTTTCAATAAATGATAGATACCTTGAAAATCCATTGTCTCGTAATCTCGACGGCCAATAATCTCTCTTCTCCCTGTCATAACATAAAACATATATGTACGTATGTAGTTTCATTGATATCGTGGTAGTAATAATACTCCAAAAAAAAAAAAAAAAAAAAAAGAAAAACAGATAAATAATACACGCACGACAAATTTGGTGCGCCAGAGTGGAGATAGAAATCAGACGATCTACTTTTATTATAGGTATTACCGTGACAAACGAAGCTTCGACGGTAGGGATTTATACCCAACAGAAAAAGTCTTTCCCTTTTGTTCCTCCCTTTCTTTCTCTATTTTCTTCTCTCTCTCTCTCTTTCTCTTTCTCTCTCTCTCTTTCTTTTTCTCTGACCCTCCACCTGTAGGTGACGCGTTTCTTTTGGCCAACTATACGAGCGTGGCTCGTGGTACTCTAGCAAATAAAAGTAGAAATGCCCTTGGATAACGAGACGATCCCCGATGGACCATCCGAGGGAAGTAGCCCTTATCAAGAGTCACCCTCTGAATTCTCTTATGGCGTACGTCCATCTTCAAACTGTATATGCCTTACTCTTTCTTTCTATTATATATATATATATAGATGTATACACACATAACACACACATATACGTATCCATCTCTATCTCTATCTCTATCTCTATCTCTATCTCTATCTCTATCTCCTTTTTCCTTCTCTAGGTATTCGTCCTTCGACGAGATGCTTTCATTGCTCCACTTACCACGAACTCTCGTGTTTGCCTATTTGCGCAGTTCCGTCATTAGGAAATCTCTGACGTAGCTATTCTTCCACGGAGAATTTTAGTCGGCTCGTTGCTTTCAAAACCTACCACTTATTTCTTCGTATAACAACGAACGAGATGAACGTTTAACAATGGAAGGGAAGAGAGAGACAGAAAGAAAGAAAGAGAGAAGAGAGAGAACGAAAAAAATGAAAAAGAAGAAGAAAATCGATGCGTTCTTCGAGATACGATTCGTTCTTCGAGATGAAGACAAAAAAAGAAAGAAGAAGAAGAAGAACAAAAATGATATGAAATAAAAGAAAAAATAAGAGGCAAACGCGATCGTTACGATCGTCGAAGGATACCTTTTCTTTTTTTTTTTTTTTCTTCTTTCCTCTACGCACATTCGTATTTCGGAAGGAAGAGAATTTTTCATGTGGAAAATATGACCGAACTGGCATCGACTTAACGAACCGTTAAACCGTGTTTGACCATCGCGCGCAGCCCTTGACCCATTACACCCGTTACACTTGTCTTCTCGATGAGAAAGAAAGAGAGAAAGAGAACGAGAGAGAGAGAGAGAGAGAGAGAGAGAGAGAGAGGCAAACCCCCTCGACTTTTTCACAGTCCTGTTACCATACGTAACGAAGTAAAACCCGATTGCGTGGATTCCTTTCCTCGTGTTTTTCTTGATTTACATTTCTACACTCCAAATTGACGTGATTTGAAAAATCTCGTGGAACTCTTAATATTCCTCATTTTCAGTAGATTTAATAATCTGAAATTTTTACAAATTAAACGGCTACACGTTTTATACCATGTACACTTATCTGTGTGTTATATGTACGTGTGCTGTATAGCGAAGGAAAGAAAGAAGAAATAAAAATCGAGATCGAATGGATCATTTGTATTTGTACAATATGTTGTATTGTACCAGCTCGATCAATTGACTCTCTCTCTCTCTCTCTCTCTTTATCTCTCTCTTTATCTCTCTCTCTCGCAAACGAGACGTTTTCAACGTTTATCTCGGTCGTTTTACAATCGAGAACGCAATAGAAGGATGGCAATCGGCAAATCGCAGTAAAGCGGGTAAAAATCATTATCCTTTTCCGCTCACTTGGCGCGATCTATTACGCGGCGCATCGGCTTTGGGCAGCTTGTAATCGAGATCGAAGGTAGAGACGATGAAGAGCTTTGGCTTCGATCGTTCTCCCTCTTTCTCTCTCTCTCTCTCTCTCTCTCTCTCTCTCTTTCTCTTTCTCTTTCTCTTTCAATCGTTTTCTCTCACTTTTTTCCTCGACGTAGCCGACATGGATCCGCTCGTCTATATACGCGATATAGGAATCGAGGATTAAATCAATGTAGCGTGCGAGCGATATGAACTCACCGAAACGTACGTAATACGCTTCTGAGCCGGTGCCGCAAAAAGCTCCATTCGAGAGAATCGAAAATTTGTCCGCTCCACGTTTTCGTGAATCTCTCGAGTCGTCGATCATCTGTAAAGCGACGCTTTCATGATCTATACGCTTACGATTTATCCGATTCGTGTTTATGGTACCTATATACATACATATTGAGAAGTAATAATAATCAATTCCATTTCGACAAATTTTATCGATAGATAGATAGATAGATAGATAGATAGATAGATAGATAGATGCATACATATATACATATCAATACATATACATATGAACTATGTCAAATCGAGAACGCGTTTATCAATTCACGCGAACGTTCTATTTTTATCGAACAGTTTAAAATGATAAGTAACGTCACTCTTATCATATTCGATCGCAGATATTTTTGTATGTGAAAATCACATTTTACCACAAATCGATGATTGTTATCACGATATAGAGGAATAAGGCAGAGAGAGAGAGAGAGAGAGAGAGAGAGAGAAAGAAAGAGAGGAGAAGATACATTTGGAAAAGATGGAAATTGTACTGCTTTTCAATACTATCATTGTTTTTCGTTGTAGGATCGATAATAACAATGTTTAAATATCATTCGAAAACGATTCTCTTTCCTTCTCTCTCTCTTTTTTTCTCTGTTACTTTTCCATGTTTCCATGTTGGTCATCCATATAAAATGAAACAGTCGAGCAAGACAGTTGCATGAATTCATAAACCAACGAGAGAGAGTGAGAGAAAGACAGACACATACACACACACACACACACACACAGAGAGAGAGAGAGAGAGAGAGAGAGAGAGAGAGAGAGAGAGAGAGAGTAAACGAATGTCCTCTCTATCCTCTCTGGACGATATCGCGGTATAATATCCGTGACTATTTCGTCGTTGCGGCGTAATTCCCATACATATTAAAGTACACTGGATTCGACGATGGTTCGCTTCATAAATTTACGAATATCTCTGGCGTGTGGTGGACGAAGTCGCATCGAAAACGATCGTAACTTTCGTAGAGAGAGTGAAACGACCTCTCGACCGTCGATCGTCGAAACCATAAAATCGCGGGCCGCTTTAAAGTGCTCGTGAAAGAAGAGAGCGTGCGAAAAGAGAAGGAGAGAAAGAGAGAGAAAAATAGACAGAGAGAGAGAGAGACAGACAGACAGAGAAAGAAAAGAATAAAGAGAGAGAAATGGTAGGAGTGTTTCGTAACGATAAATTCGTCTTTCTTCGTTTCGAACGAACGGCAAGCGCGGGGAGAGAACGAGCGTAATAATTACCGTGCCACGTCGAGCCCGATTTGAATCAAGGCTTTTGGAAGGCCGGGGCTTAGTGGTTTGCCTTTTGTACATCGTGTCTATTTTATCCCGCACGTAGAGAGAGTCACGAAGCCCTTTGATGTTCGGCAAGACTCTTAGCGCGACGGATGATGGAGGAGGGGCAACGAAAGCTCACCGCGTGAATGTTAGAGAAAGAAAGAGAGAGAAAGAGAGGAGAGGGGAGAGGTTGTCGAGGAAAATGAAATGAGAGCGAGGGGAATAGAACGAGAGACGAAGGGATGGTGAAGTCTAGGGGATAAAGAAAAAGAGAGAAAGAGAGAGAGAGAGAGAGAGAGAGAGAGAGAATGTGCTAGGAAGAACGGCACGCTGCGAACCTTCACCGTTTCTTTTTTCTATCACTTAGAACTTGGAAAATTTTCTTCGCCTTTGAGCCCATCGCACTTCGACTCTCCTACCACCCCGTTATTGCGTTCCTTCTCTCTCTTTCTTTTTCTCTTTCTCTTTCGGTTTTCTTCTTTTTCTCTCTTCTTTCACGGTATCACCATGGATATAGCCTAGAGTTTCTCTTTGATGTGCCTAAGTCTCTAAATTGTTATTCTATAAAGAACGAACTTCCGTCTTCCTTTATTCTCTCTCTCTCTCTCTCTCTCTCTCTCTCTCTCTTTCGAATTCTTTCCTCTTTCCCTTTTCCTTCTTATATCTTTGAGAAGAAGAGAAAAAAAGGTATGAAAGGGAGAAATAATAGGATGTAACGCGTGCCAAAGGAATTTTTCCTTCGTAATGCTCGAAGGTAACGTGGAGCGGTTTATTTCTATCTTTTACGCTTTATTTTCTTTTTTCAAGGCGATAGAAAAATAAGAGAGTATCTCTCTCTTTCTTTTTCTCTTACTTTTACTCTCCGTCTATCGCATATCATTTCGATACCACTTAAATAAAAATATTAATAAATCTCGATGGATCGATCGATCTCTTCTTAAGCTTTCGTCGTGAATCGGACGTGACGAAGATAAGCGATATAATGGAGTATACCTACTTGGATGGAAGTCGGTACGTTTGAGGCGAGTTTGATTGTTATCGGTTAATGTGGATTGAAGGAGGAGGAGCAAAAGGAGAAGGAGGAGGAGGAGAATAAGGAGAAGCAGCAGAGAAACCTTGGAGAGGGTGAGCGAAGAGAGGATTAAGAAGAGAGCAGGTTTGCGCACGCGGAAGGGTATGGCTGAACGAGCCAAGCGGCAGCGCCTATTAATTCGTTTAATTGCGCTGACGAATCAAACGCTAAGAACTCGAATCGTCGGAGTCTTTCTTACTCTCTCTTACTCTCTCTCTCTCTCTCTCTCTCTCTCTCTCTCTTTCTCTTCTATCCCCACTCCTTCATACAAATTATCGCGACTTCTCAGGCGACCGATGAGTGGGGTGACGTTGGCACTGTTCGAGCGAAAGGGTGGATAGAGGAGAAGGAACGTGAAGGGTGACGTAGAGAGAGAAAGAGAGAGAGAGAGAGAGAGAGACGAAGAGAATCGAGGATTGGCAGCCCTTAAACTCTCTCGAGTACCGCCGAGACCAGCTTCGCACGCTGCACTACACTCTAGATTCTAGTGCACTTGAACGTCCCGAAAGTCGAAGAGGCGTTCATTAAACGATAACTCACACTCGTAGAAATATCTTGTTAAATTGTCGATCTACGGACAATCACGGCTTCTTCTATTAGAAGTCGAGTCGAGTCGAGTCTGTTCGCTCGCCAACGTTCTTGACAACTCGAAAGAGAGAAAGAGAGACGATGACGACGTTTTCGACCAAACTCGTTTCGAAAAGTTTATTCGATTCTCCTTTCGTATCCGATTTAATATACGAAAAGTATAGAAAATTGCACGCGATGTCGCGCGATTAATTATCCGTTCGGTTATTATCGTCGATAATAATACCGCAGCGTATAAATAGCGCATTAAACCTGGCACATCGATATATCACAGTTGTCAGGAGTATCTCTCTCTACGATCGCGTTTTACGAGCGCACGGACGCGCTCGATGACGTTCCAAAACTCGATTACGTCGTCACGGTTAAACCTATCGGAGCTAATTTACGCGCTTAATAGTATCTTTTTTCTATCCCGTTTAATTTTCTTTTTTTCTTTTTGTTTCTTCTTTTCTCTCTCTCTCTCTCTTTTCTCCATTGTCACTCGTTACTATCACTATGGCCGATTATTATTATTATTATTATTATTATTATTATTATTATTATTATTATTATTATTATTATTACTATCATATCAATGTCCACTCGACGATTGACGTAAAACGTCGATTTTAAATGAAACGCGTTAAAAACAAGCGTTCGTTTCTACCTCGCACGTTACCACGCAGTTATATCGTAAACCGATAATATTTTACACTTTCTAAAAAAAAAAAAGAAAAAAGAAAAATAAAAAAATACTTGTGAGTACCTTCCAACAGATGTTTCAACTTAAGTTTCAGTTCTCGTCGATGCGATCGGTTTTACGAGTTTTAAGTAAACGTAGTTAAGAATCTCGTCGAACGAATTCGTACGCCCCTTCTCTCTCTCTCTCTCTCTCTCTCTCTCTCTCTCTCTCTCTCTCTCTCTCTCTCGTCTATCTTCTTTACCAACGAGATGCACACAGGAAGGGGACAAAACGAGGACGAGACACGGAACTCACATACGGCGACGTGACTTAACGTAGACGACGAACTAATAGAGTTCGTGATCTACATAAAGGATCTCGCTATCGGGATTAACTTTTACGCATTAATATGTACCGTGTGAAGCTTCCTTTACGCGGATAGGGAAAGGCCTTCGGTGTATGGTTCCGAGGTAAATTTGTCAGGATAATGAGAGACGCGCACACGTCCTCTAATTTAGCGCTGGAAAGTGTACTGCCACCGTGGCAAGAGTGTCGTTAATAATGCCACGTCGTTATTCGCGTTCGTGTCTCTCCGAAATAGAACTTGGAGACACCGAAACGCTTTTGCTAGTCTCTCTTTATCTCTCTCTCTCTCTCTCTCTCTCTCTCTCTCTCTCTGTCTCTCTGTCTTTCTGTCTCTATCTCTATCTCGTTCTCACCTCGTACGATCCTTTCTCCTTCGTTGCCGAAATATAATGACTCGAAGATCTTCCACGAGACAACGCTGTTTTGTTCTTTAGGACAAATCGACGTTGGCACGAAAATTTTCAAACGTGCTCGTTTCAATTTTATACTATCTTCCCCTCTCTCTCTCTCTCTCTCTCTCTGTCTCTTTCTCTCTCTCGTTCTCTCTGTCTTTCTCATCTTCGAATTTTTACCCTTGCGAAATGTAATTATTATAAGACAATGTTTTAGAAGCAGAATAGATATTTACTTAATTACATTCGCTCTTCTATCTATTAACTTATATTAGGTAAGAACGAAATTCCTCGTCAGTCGTGACGAACTTGTATGATATGAGAAAGAAGAAGAAAAAAAAATGGAAAAGAGAAGAGAGAAGATAAAAAGAAGACACGTTTTTGTCATGAGAAAAGTTATACGATGTAGTAGCTGTTTCCTTTATTTTATATATATATATATATATATATATATATATATATATATAGGTAGATAGATACCCAGTAAGATCTTTCGAACGGAAGGAAGCTTCATTTTCCCTTCTTTTCCTTCTTTTCCCACGGATCACTCAGCTTTGGCTGGACTTTAGCGTCCACTCTAGTTCCGTTCCGTTCTCTCTTGGCCGATGTAATTAAACGCAGTCCTTAATGTTATTTCGTCCTGGCTTTGTCCGAACATCCTGGGGATTTTCCAAGAAGACGTTACTGGAAAGTAGAGAGAAGGAGAGACAACAGCAGCCGGCACTTTTCGAATTAACCGCCATCTACGACGGGATTCGTTGTACTCGTTCAGAAAGGTTTATAGTTGTGTGAGTTTGTGTGTGTACATATATACGTGTACGTGAAAACGGAGATACGAGGGAAATAGTCGAGACAGAGAAAGAGATAGATACAGATAGAAACAGATAGAGAGAGAGAGAAAGAGAGAGAGAGAGCTTTGTTCGTAGTTGTGGCCACAACTCTAGGACCACAGCGTGACAAACCTGTCTGGAAACGTATGAAACTCGAGTCGAGTTTTCGCGACCACCACCTTCGTTCACCTCTCAAAACCTTTCCCGTATGTCTGCTGTATCTACTGTATATATGTATGTGTGTATGTGAGAGAGAGAGAGAGAAAGAGAGAGAGAGAGAGAGAGAGAAAGGGAAACCATATAGGTATCCATTCGTTCTCTGTCTTTCCGCATTGCGAAATTGCTTCATCTCCGCACTGTTGTTTGTCCCATTTCTAGCGTTTGTAAATGTCCGTTTGCTCTTGTCCATTCGTCGATCCATCAGTTCTCTCTCTCTCCCTCTCTCTCTTTCTCTCTCTCTCTCTCTCTTTTTCTCTTTCTCTCTTTCTCTTCCTATTCTCTTGGTCTCTTGCCCGCGAGCAAGATAATGCAAACCCAAATGACACGGAGATGAAACCTTGTTCTCGCTCTGACACGAGATTTGACGTATCGAAATTGTTCAGAGAGGAGGGACATGCTTTACATACTCGTGTACTCACGATTTATCAAAAGGATACGAAATATGTACGCGAGGATTCACGTTAAAATTCCCTAAATTTTCAAACGACCGAGCTTACTGCTTGCTGCTGTTTCTACTACTTATATACATACATACGTTACATACATATATACATGCGTACGTACCTAGTACTCTTTTCCTCTTTCCAAATCCAAACGACGAATGAATGAAATAGAAACGAGATTGATCGACGATGGGGAAGGTTACGTGTCTCAATGACACATGTGTTTCAAAACAATACCCGCTACTGATACTGTTTTCCTAGTAATCCGTCTGTAAAATATAAATGTGTGTACTACAGTTTGTTTACGTCTAAAAGGATATACGGATCGATGTTAATACTATTATTTAAACGTATTGGAAAAATACTACTCGTATACTATAGTAAACAGTATTTATATAGGTGTCTAACATTATCTATATACGTATGTATCTACGTACGTACGTACGTACGTATATACCTACTTGCATATATACAATATAACACAATACATAAACATTCTCGAAATATAACTCTAACGTTAGATATCACTAGCGACGTGTACACAATACAAACAAGTTTGTAGTTCGCTTAGCTTAGACGAGGTAATGCAGTTATTAATACCCCTTCGATATATGTTAGTTCCATGTGAAATATCGTTGCACGAGAGTGTTTAGTTAATCCAACCTTCTTCCATCATTCCTTCAATTATATACGTACATACATACATACATACAAATATATATACATATTTATATATACATACTCACATACACATTTGTCCACATCGATATTCACAGTAGAATACAAGTTTTCGAAGCTGCCCAAAGTTCAAACGATTTTGGTATTCTCAATGATGCGTTACTCGAATTTCTACGAAAAGCGAATTGGTCTGTGAATTTGTGAAAGCACGTGTGGGGAGTAAAAGAGATAAACATACATACATACATACATATATATATATATATATATATATATATATGCACACACGTCTATATATACATATATATATAAGAAAAGAGAGAGAGAAAACGAAATAGATCGATCAAGAAACAACGGGGTGTTTTTTTCCACTCCCCTAAGTAATCGAGATAACAAAGTTCCTCTCAATCTACCCTATCATCGTACCAATATCCACTGTTCGCGTTCTACGCTGCCATCTCGATATCACTTTCTCTCCCTCTCTCTCTCTCTCTCTCTCTCTTTCTCTTTATCTCTATCTTTCTCTCTCTCGATCATAGAGGAACTTCGTCATTGATCCTATTACACAAGTTCCACAAAAGGGTGGTGTTAATACGATATAGGAAAGTCAGTCAGTAGTAGTCCTCTCTCTCTCTCTCTCTCTCTCTCTCTCTCTCTTCCTCTCTCTCTTATAGATCTCTCCTCCTCCTCTCTCTCCTAGATACTTCACATACATTCACATACATTTAATTGGTTGCCGTGACGCTTCAAATAAAATGGACGAACTTTCTCCATCAGCTTTTATTACTTTATTATTTACGTATCGTATCATCTCGTGAGGCTCGAACAAATTTTAAGGTAACCAAAAAAAAAAAAAAAAAAAAGAAAAAAGAACGAAAAAAGAAAAAAGAGAAAAATCGCAAAAAAAGATCTAAAGGTCCCCCGGATCGTGTTGTGTATAAAATACGACTTTGATTTCGATCGATTGATTCAACGATACGTGTGAGAGCGATGCGTGAAAGAGAAAATAAAAAACAGAAAAAAAAAAAATAACACACGGTAGAGATACATACGGTATGTTGAGCGCGTTTAAAAGAATGAAACGAGCCACCAAATTGCAAAGAGTCGAATGGCGAATGGTGAACAACCTGCGTGCGAGAAAGAGAAACAGAGAGGACGAGAGAGAGAGAGAGAGAGAGAGAAAGAGAGAGAGAAAGAGAGAGGGATGGGATAAGCGCGACGATCGGGCCACGCTCTCGGCAATTTTGTACTCCATTGGTACGGCATAAATCCCTTTTAACGTCGGATTCAATGCGGCGTAAGCTCGCCTTCCTCCTCAAGCGTGTATATCGAATCCTCGTATTTTTGCCGATGGGAAGCTCGTTTCGTGATACATCGAAGATATATCTAAGAAACGTGAAAGAGAAAACGAAAGAAAGGTAGATAGGTAGTTGGATGGATAGTTAGATAGATAGTTAAATACATAGCTCGGTAATAGATACGAGCTATCTACGTCGATATCATAGATTTTTACATACATACTTTGTAAATATATTTCGAAGCATCTTCTCTCTCTCTCTCTCCGTTTCTGTATATTTATCTTCTTCGTGTTTGTTATTCGTTTAAGAATCACGTGGAATTTTGTCCTCTCAATGTCATTTCTTAAATTACTCTCCCTTTCTCTCTTTCTCTGTGTGTGTGTATATATATATATATATATATATATATATATGTGTGTGTGTGTGTGTGTGTATCGAGATCGACTTCGTTCAAGAATCACGTAGTATTTTGCCTCTTCAATGACGTTCCTTAAATTACTTTCTCTCTCTCTCTCTCTCTCTCTCTCTCTCTCTCTCTCTCTTTCTCTTTCTGTATGTGCGAAAAGAATCGAACGGATGTATAAACTTTGGCAATGTTAAGTGCTACGAAATGAGAGATACTCTCGGGCGAAAATTAAAGGGAAATTAGGGCGTCGCTCGTAACTCCTTTCTTCGCTCGTTCCTTTCTCGTCCTTATCCCCGTTCTCCACTTCTTCATCCAGCACCATTTCTTCTTCTTGGATAATATTTTTCTTCGTAGGTAGTAGAAGGGATCGAATAGTTGATAGTGTAGGGTGGGATATAGGGTGCTGGAGTGGGGGGATTTAGAGCGAACCACCACAGCGAAGCTAATACCGCAGCTCTCTTTCTCCTCTTCTCTCTCTCTCTCTCTCTCTCTCTCTCTCTCTCTCTCCTCTATCCACGACGAAATTAAGGGAAATCGTGTGCCGCTTGGCGCCCACTACGTACGAGCGCACCATCGTGCTACAGAGGAGAAAATCGATATGCAAATCTACGCGCAAATCCTAGTAATCTTGCTCGGCCGTCCTGCAGCCCTTGCTTGCAACGTCTCGACGACTCTACGTTCGTATGCACGCGTCTTTCTCTCTCTCTCTCTCTCTCTCTTTCTCTCTCTTTCTCTATCTCTGTCTCTCTATAATGCGTCGATGTATGTGTGTGCTCGTTGTGCCTTACCACCCCATCTTCTCTCTCTATCTATCTATCTCTATCTCTCTCTTTTTCTTTCTTTCTCTCTTGCTTTCACTCTTATACCGTCACCAAAGCCGACATCCACGCTTTCGTCGTGTACTTTAATACATACGCGAGAAAGAGAGAGAGAGAGAGAGAGAGAGAGAGAGAGAGAGAGAGTGAGTGAGTGAGAGAAAGAGGGTGTGTGCGAGAAAGAGATGGGTGAGATGTTATAAAGCGGAGTTAGCTCGGGTCTGAAGGATCGTGTTCGTCGGCTACCTTCGACGACAGGGCTTTATCGAGGTGAAAAAGGTTGCTCGACATCGACCTCCTGCCGCCATGAAGTGAACACCTTCACACCATTCCCCTCTTTACTTTCTTCTTCTTCTTCTTCTTCTTCTTCTTTCTCTTTCTCCTTCGAATCGTTTTTACAAAATGTTACCATCTCTCTTTCTCTCTCTCTCTCTCTCTCTTTCTTTTTCTCTCATCTTCGAGTAGAAACGAAAAGAACGATGAATTATTGTCGCCTTGGGTTTTATTGTCGCAAACGATACAATCTTTTTCACGACTACGATCCTTAGTTTTTTTCCTTTTTTCCTTTTTCCTTTTCTTCTTAGCGTTAAGACTGCGTCGTAAATATTGATTACGATTCGAGGACGTACGTACATATGTACGTACGTATGTACGTCGTTGAGATAAAGTTCCTTCTTTCAGACGGAAATATTTATGTTTGGGTTGTAACGTGACGACATTTGTACACTTTTTTCATAAACGACTTTTAATATTGAACTTTGAAAGAAAACATAATAACGATACGTGCCAGCAAGCATTCGATTTACGTACGTAGTTACAAATTGGTTTTCCTGTAAAAAGTCTCATCTATCTATCTATCCATCTATCTATATATATATCTATTTATCTATCTATCTATGTATACTGCAAAATGGTTTATCTACGTATGTATGTATGTATGTATGCATGTATGTATGTATGTATGTATGTTTGTATGTGTGTAAGTATCTATTCAATTTCTCATTTTATCTTACGTAGAACCGGCAATAACTCAAGACAAGGTAAAGTTCATTGTAGCCTCGAGCGTGCGAACCCAAGTTTTCGTCTTATTCCAAGCTGAGTCAGTCAGCAACGACGAGTTCTTTTTATTCGCGAAAGGTCAGACCCGGAGGAAGGAAGACGATCAATCTTGATCCCAATTATCGCGTCGTTCAGCGCCCGTAATTGAGTCGGTCTCAGACCCTTCCAATTTCTTTTTAACGTTCGGAAAGCCAAAACAATGACGATCGAAGGAGGTACCTCCTTCGACTTCCTTCTTCGTGAAAGGAAAAAAGAAAAACAAAAAAAGAAAAAAGAAAAAAGGAGAAGAAGGAATAAGAAACAAAGAAAGAAACAAAAAGAAGTAAAGAAAAAGAGTGAAAACGTGTTTTTGCCCTTGACATACCTCTCCGTCGTTCGGTTTCGTGCCAATAATTTATCAACGAGCGCAAACGTACAAGGAGAGTACATTGAAATTTTCTTAACGACGATCACGCTTGATTTTCTCCGTTTTCGTTGCGTCAAGGTTTTACGTTGATATTCGAAGGGGGCAGAGAAAGATGAAAAAAGAAAGTACAGTATGTTTTAACTGTCGACGTAACATTGCTTTTTTTTTTTTTGTTTTTTCTTTTCTTTTTTTTTTTCTTTTTTTTTTTTGATCGGGTTCAATTTTTATAACATTTTTTTAAATTTCGTTTTTGTTTTACAAGAGGATAATAATATATTCTTCCTCGGATAATATCCGAACTATTTGCGAAGCGACCCGGATGATCGATATATGGAATTTTCTAATATATATTATTTTTCGAGATTCTTCGAGAAGAAAACGGGACGGACAAGCTCGATAGGGACGTATGATCGATCGTTTCGGGCGATCTTATCGTTTGAGATCCTCGATTTGTCATCGATCAAAGTTTCGAGGCTTGAAGCAACAGGATTACGTGTGTTACGTTCGTAGATGTTAACGTTGCTGCTGGGTACATGTATATGGCTGCTTTCACGTAAATTCATCCGCTCGACATCGACACCTAATTAGCACTAAAACCTGGGATACGTCGAACGCCTAGCGTTCGTGGAAAAGCTGTCTCGTTTCTCGTGTCATGTACGGGATCTCTCTCCCTCTCTCTCTCTCCCTCTCTCTCTCTCTCTCTTCTCTCTTTTACAATTAGTTAAGCGAGAACAAACCGCATCGAGGTAGATAGAGATTAAGCAACATAGAAGCACTATGTTCACGTCAACATCGATGTAGAAACGAAGAGAAAGAGAGAAAGAGACAGACAAAGACAAAGAGAAAGAGGAGAGATCAACTCTTCTCGATACCTCGAAACTTTCTCATGGTTACTAGACATTATTTCTGGAAACTCTCGAATATACTTAATTAAGCGATATTTGAGTACTTTTCCCATATCCC
>NC_057685.1:18345806-18379061 GCF_014466175.1 Vespula pensylvanica
CTGTCTGTCTTTTCTTTACACTACCATCAGAGTTTACGTTCGCAAGCTGTTATTATCAAAAGCCACTGGATTTTCGTAAGAAAGCACGAACGCGCTTCAGGGGGTTGCTGATGTTGGTACCACTGGTGTGGTTGACTTCCCATCCTCTATATAGACATCTTACCTGAACTAATATTGTTAAGGTCTAATTAGTACCACCACGACACCCACCGACCTTCTTCCTCCTCCTCCACCTCCTTCTCCTTCTTCTCTTCCTACTTCTACTCCTCCTTCTTCCATCATCACCACCACCACCACCACCGCCTTCTTCCTTTTCATGCTCCCTAGGTTACTCCTTGCTTCTCCCCTTTTCGTACCACTTCCGTATTCCGACCTTGCAGCAGTCTAGGCAGCAACGGTAACAGCACCCGCAACTCACCCTTAAACCCTGTTACACTTCGCTCCGACGCCCGAGTTATGAACGAGCGTGCGAACGAGCGAGCGAGCGAGCGAGCGAACGAACGAACGAACGAACGAGCAAACTTACGTATGAGAGAGAGAGAGATAGAGAAATAGAGAGAAAGAGAGAGAGAGAGAGGAGTAAGATCCTTTGCGCACTAGCTATATTATGAGCCACTTCTGCTGGAGTATGTTTCGTTTATGGATAAATTCGAAATGAGGGGACGGTACTTGTGTACGATAACAATGCCGTAACAACTTGCCTTCACGCTTACCCGCGCTCCTACTACAACGATGATATTACTCTAAACCGGTAAACGTAAACATTACGTTTGTTTTGTTCTTCCGCGAAAACGTTCGTCTGTTCGTACCTTCGTTTAGTTCGTTTCTACGTATTATCAAGCAAATAAGTAAGCACTCAAATCGTTTCGCCGTAACTCGCACTTTCTCTAGTTTGAAAGAAATTCTTTCTTCTTTCTCTCTCTCTCTCTCCTCTCTCTCTCTTTATCTTTCTCTCTTTATCTCTCTAAATGTCTGTTTCCTTTTTTATTTAGAAAGAGAGAGAGAGAGAGAGAGAGAGAGAGTGTGTGTTCATTTCGTACGTAAAAGTTGAAATTGAAATTAAAAAAAGAAAGAAAGAAAGAAAGAAAAGAAAAAAGAAAGAATAGAGAAAAAGAACGTAATTTAAAAATCTGTTTGAAACTGAGCAAAAAGGAAGAGCAAGAAGGTAACTATGCGAAAGTAAAACTCGTTCGTGAATATTGGTTTCGTTAACCATCCACTCGTATCTTAGAAGATCTATCCATTACGGATAAATTTCAAATAAGGAGAAAATGTATGCACGCTTACTACCTTACTTACATATGAGAATATTTCAAAGAGGAGAGACTCTCTCTTGTACACTCCTCCAACCCCCTTACCTATCTTCATCCTCGTGCTTCTACCACCGTTCTAACAACCCCCAAGGAAAGTCTTCTTAATTGAAGTAGTAGTCTTAATCGTACTTTCCCCAATGTGTTCCTATCGTCTTCGTACCTTTATAAATTATCCGATTAAGAGTTATTGCTCTTTTTATGATCTTGCTATCTTATTTCTCTTTTGTATCGTTACATGATGGTATTATAATTTGTTACATGATTGTTCTATAAACGTGCGTTTTTAATTTAAGAATAATAATGTACGAATGTATTACGTATATATCTGTCATTGCTTTATTACTTAATTCTTGCGGATTATTCGCGAGTCCCTTTTCGTTTTTTCTTTCTTTCTTCTTTTTATTCTTCTTTTTTTCCTTTTACAACGTTCGTTCGAATTTTTCACGATTATATCGTGTTAGATTTAATGGTAGATCGTGAAGGAAGTAAATGGCGTACCTATCTCTCTATCGTTTTTATCGTTTCATCGATTACACGTATTGGCTATTTTCTTTTCTTTTCTTTTTTTTTTTTTTCTTTTTCATTTTTATTCTTTTCTCTTCCCGTTCGAATATCTTTCTTATGTACCCATTTGTATCACGAAACAAAAATAGTTGGAAAGTTCTGATAAGATCGTTAGTTTCATCGTTCCTTAACTTTCCTTCGTTCTATAAAGAAGCCGTACAAAAGGGGTAGTCACGAAAGATGGCTCGTTAAGGAACTAGGAATTTGTAAAAGGCAAACGATGAAATAAGTGAAACGGGTGGGAAATAGGGTGGAGTTGGGAGAGTGCACAGAAGAAGAGGGGTGAGAACAGGACGTTAACAAGTTCATCGTATAAAAGGATTTTCGATAGAACCGTCCGTATGAAATTGGATCTGTATGGTTGAAAACGAGTAGTCAAGTCCTCGTAACGCGAGACGAACAGATTAAACTAAGAAGTTGACATTTCCTTTGACCCAAGCTTTTGCCGAGTGACATCGGATTTAATTAATTTTAAAAACAGATACATTTATCTTACGAAAATACCGATGGATGTGCGGGCACCCGTCCTCTTACTATTACTACTACTGCTACTTGTACTACTACTACACTACTACTATGCTACTACTACTTACTTACTTTAGTAGAAACAGCTGACTACGATAAATTTCAGACACAGACGTTACCACGCCGAGAGTATTTCTTCCGGCAGCGTTTTCGCAGAAACTATGTATTTCATGGACTATGGTATTTTTCGTATTGCAGTGGGAACAAGTAGAGCGTAGAATTACGCGAAAGAGATATTGCGAGTATAGGGGAGGGAGGAGGACGTACGCCTTGTTCAGCATTTACAAAATTGCGCGAATTTATGATATTACATACTTTAACTTGACTTGAGTCGTAATTGAATGAGAAGAGAGAAAAAAAAAAAGAAAAGAAAAAGAAGAAGGAAAACCGTCCCTATTAAGTCGACGAAGTTTTCTATTATCGTTAAAATATTACTTTTTGGATATAGATATTTTCATACAATCTTTATAGTTTTTTTTCTTCGTTTGTTTCAGGGCCGATGTAATCGGGAAAAGCCACCCTGCAAATACTTCCATCCTCCTCAACACCTTAAGGACCAGCTTTTGATAAACGGACGGAATCACTTAGCCCTGAAGAACGCGCTGATGCAACAAATGGGCCTAACGCCTGGTCAACCATTAGTGCCTGGCCAGGTACCAGCAGTGGTACGTCAACCAATTAATACAACAATCGTTGCACCACTTCTGCTCTTTTCACACATCCACATATATTATAATAATATCTCATCACGATCGAAAAGTTTTCATTTTTTGTCTGTGTTAGTCGAGAGGTTTATACCACTAGATACCTTTTTTTTTTTTTCTTGGTAGGCAACGCCGTGTAAGATCGTGTACGGTGCGCTGAGAAAAATGGAGACATTTTTTTTCTTTCTTTCTTTCTTTCTTTCTTTCTTTCTTTCTTTTTTTCTTTTTTTTCCCTTTTTTTCTTTTTTTTCTCTATTTGCCATGCAAAGAAACGGTCAAACGTTTATTAAGAATTTTATTATTCGTTTAAATAACGTTACTTGAAGTTCCATTTGACGAAACTTTTCTAAGATTTGATGTTCGAAAATGGCCTCACCGTACACGTTCACCTGCGTTCGTTTTTTTTTTTTTCTGCGGGCATTGCACCGAGAGATGAATTCCTAAGAGTAAAATTTAGCACGCCGCATGTTTTTGGTCAGTGTCGTCCCCACTTCCTAGGAGCCTGATATATCCACGTATTTCGATAGACAGTCGACATATTTATATCGTAATATAATCGTGAAACATTTAGATCGTATTTCAGTCCGGTTGTAACGATTCCTCTGTTCTCTTTTTTTTTTTTTTTCCTTTTTTTTCTTGCATTTTGTTTCTTTTTTGTTTTTTGTCTTTTTTTTTTTTTTTGTTTTTTTTTTCTTCGTATCTCGAAATATAACGTTAACGATTATATGATCTGTCTCTCTCGCATGCTCGCACGTAGGTGCGCGCATTGATTAGATGCCGCGGGAACGTCTCTCTCTTGACACTCGTTTTTTTTTTTTTTTTCTTTTCCTACTTGAATATTTTCAATCATTTAATTCGATTCGAACTTATCTTACGATCTTTTTTATATACGTGTTCCAATGTACTTTTATCTAAATGTATATTCTTTAATTCTATATTACACGTGTGTTACCTACATCAAAGTTCTAAAAGTATATATCGCGTTAGTCATATAAATATATATATATATATATATGTATATATATGTATGTATGTGTGTATGTATGTATGTATGTATATATATATATACACACACACACTTATCTATCTATCTCTCTCTCTCTCTTTCTCTCTCTATTATACATATATATACATACATACATATATATCTATATATACACATAAGTACATAAAAATCCCACCCGCTTTTTATATCATGACATACATTCATAGTCGATGCTATGTGACATCGAACCCTATACTACTCGTATGACTGCCTGTCTGTCCCCTATGTTTGCCGCTGTGGCTCACGTGGTTGTGGTTGATTGTTGGTGTGTTCTCCAATTACGTCATTGGTGAACAGGAGGCCCCGGCACCTCCGGCACCACACCATCACCTTCAACAGCAAATCCAGCAGCAACTTCTCGCTACCCACGCCTTTATGGTAACTCCTGGTTTTGGTTGGCTTCCACTAATTTTTTTAGTTAATTAAACGTCGCGACGAGAACGACGACGACGAGAGCGTTAAAGAGAATGCAAGACCTTTGAAAATTAAAGGTCTTTACATTTTGGACTTTCCCGTATAAGGGATGAGAAACTATTACCTACTCGAAAACGTGCTCTCTCTCTCTCTCTCTCTCTCTCTTTTTTTATCTATCTCTCTCTTTCTCTCGTCCTCGTACGTATCTCGCGACCATCTTGCCTGTTACTAGTAAGCGTTTTGTACGAAAGCTTAAACTTTGTTTTAAAAGAGCGCGCCGCACCGTAAGTTCGAGAAAAATTTTATTTGCATGCCTCACAAGACCAAGATATTGTTGGTTTGTTTATCGAGAGAGAAAGAAAATTCGTACAAAGTTTTACAAGTTTTTCTTTTAGAGATATTAATAAAAGCATGCACATATCGCGCGGTTTTATCTATCTATCTATCTATCTATCTATCTCTATCTATCTATCTATCTCTATCTATCTATCTATCTCTATCTCTCTATCTCTCTATCTCTCTATCTATCTATCTATCTATCTAACTATCTATTTATCTCTCTCTCTCTCTCTCTCTCTCTCTCTCTCTCTCTCTCACTCTCTCTCTTTCGACTCTACGAGATTTTAACGCGTTACTTCAAATTTTAATCTTCTTTCTTTTCTTTTTTTTTTCTCTTTCTATTTTTTTCTTTTTTTTTTTTCTTTCAGTTCTTTCTTTATTCTTCTCTCTTTTTATTTTTTCTTTCTCTCTTTTTTTTTTTTTTTGTTTTTTACTTTTCCTTCTTCCCTCGTTTCAATTTAACTTTTTCTTTCTTTAGAAAGCAAGCACTCAGTAATTTCGTATTTATTTCCGTGTTTTTTAATACGATCTCGAAGAGTCGAAGTGAGAATGCTCGAGACGCCTGTCACGTTCGACGATACAGATAAACATTCTTTTTCTTTTTCTCTTTTGACGATCTTCACAATTGATATCTCAAAACGATGATGATAATTATACTATGTATCATTCTTTATTTTCTTTCTTTTCCATTACTTTTTCTCTCTCTCTCTCTCTCTCTTTTTCTTTTTCCTTCACCGAACGTGACAAGCAGTGCCGTGCAAAAAGTTCTCCGCGTAAAGGAGAATCCGAAGGAGCGCGCAAAGTGCGTTAGAGGTCTCTCGAACGACCGAGAATAAAAATGGGGAAAAAAAAAAAAAAAAGATAAAGAAAGTAAGAAATTTAAGAAATAAAAAAAATAAAAAAAAAAAAAAAGAAAGGAGAGGAAAGAGTAAAGAAAGCAAAAACGAAAAAAAAAAGAAAAGAAAGAAAAGAAAACGGTCGTCTGCGCTGATAGTCGCGATTTACGCTTGAAATGACCTGCCTTCGCTTCTGGAAACTTAGTTTTCGCTGCAAAAGCAAACGCTTCGTTCTGGGGTTTGTTCGCGACTTAAAGAAACGAGAATGGGGAGGGTAGGGGTTTGGGAAAAAGAAAGGAAAAAATGAAAATAGAAATTAGACAAAAAAACAAAAAAAAAAAGAAAAAAAAAAAGGAAAAGAAAATAGAAGAAGAGCTCTCCGCTGCGAAAGTCCTTTTCTCTCCTCGTTCCATCGTTAAAACGTACCGAACGGTGTGTCTCGAGGAAGGAGCAGAGGAAAGGGGATGCTCGCGCGGTTTGAAAGAGTAAAGAAAAAAAAAAAAAAAAAAAAAACAAAGTATGAAAAAAAAAAAAGGAATGGAGCGACAGCGACCGGGAGAGATGCAAAGACGGAGCGAAGGTGGGAGATTTGCGTTCTAATCCGCTTTACCTGGATACCTTCCGGGGTGTGTTTTCGCAGGCAACGAATCCGTACCTGACCGGTATGCCGCAGGTGGGCAACGCGTACAACCCGTACTTCGCGCCCAGCCCGATAATGCCGGCGATAATGGGCCCGGCGGACCCGACGGGAGTCGGCAGCCCACTCGGCGTCGTCCCGCAGACGGTAGCGATGCCGCAGAAGATGCCACGTACAGACCGCTTCGAGGTATGTCAACCACCAAACTACATTCAACAACAACAACAACAACAGCAACAACAACAACAACAACAACAACAGCATGGGGCCCAACACGGCGCAGCCGGGGCCTCAAGGTGCCCGATGGCCGCGCCCAATACCGTGTACCAAGTGCCGGCCGGTCCCCCCAATCAGGTGTCGCCCGTATCCACGATGCAATCTGTCAATCACCCACCTTCCCCGACCGCGACCATCACCACCGCGACCACCTCCATCTGCACGCCTCTACATAATCCTCACGCCCATCACCACGCGATCCACAACATCGTCTACGTTCATGCCTATTATTAGTCGAATATTTCGTCTTCTACCAACGACTACCGCTCTCCTATTTTCCCTTATTTCACAATTATACCTTATATCTATCCACCTTTGATCTAATCAACCCTTATCTTCTTTCCTTCACCTATCCTTATTCCGAAACCTCACATCTCACCATCTTCACTCTCTCTTTCTCTTTCTATCTCTATCTCTATCTCTCTGTCTCTCTCTCTCTCTCTCTCTTTCTCATTCTGTCTCTCTCTCTTTCTCTCTTACTTTCAGTCTATCTATCTATCTGTCTCTCTTTGTATCTTTCTTATCCAACGGTATATCACACTCCACCTAAACATCCAAAAACCCTATCGATCGCGAAACCGTCGTCTCATTCATCGATCGAAGCTACCCTATCGATCTTCGATCGAATTCGGTTCGCCGATACGATCTAGATCAAAACGCCTCGATCGATCGATATCCGACGATCATTTCGCGGTGATCGAACGCTAGCTCTATGTCGTTTTTATCATTTCCTTTTACGATAAGTAAAAGGATGGGAAAGGAAATGAAAAAGGAAAAATGAAAAAAGAACAAAAAAAGAAATGAGAAACAAAAAAAAAAGATTAAGAAAATGGAAAAAAAAGAAAGAAAGAGAGAAAACAAATTAGCCTAGGCTGGAAATCGAAAGATCCCTGGCTCTTTCTTGTCCGGTTTTTTTTTTTTTTACGCACGATCGTGGAAACGAAAACGTCGGATGCCTAGCTAAGATTGCAAAGTTCTATAAATAATATAAATATAGTATATAATATTATATATATATATACATACTTACATATATATATATATATGTATGAATGTATATGTAAAATTACGAGATGATATTTACATACATACGTACACGTAGCTCCGTACTCGTGTGTTAGTTTCGAAGTAAAGAAGTAGGAGAAAACTTGAAAAGGGCGCGCGCGTTTCTCTCGGTATAATAAAAGAGGAAAAAAGCGTAGGAAAGAACGGAAGTCGTGCTCAGCGAAAAGAAGATAAGAGGGAGAGAAATCGAAGAGGACGATTTGTCTAGAAGATACATACATATATATATACATATATATATATATATGTGTGTGTGTATGTGTCTATCCGATTTTATTGAGAAAAATGCTCTTGTAGATCGAATATCCGCTGACTTGGTCACTCTGAGCCGAGTACAAAAAAAGAAAAAAAAGGAAAAGAAAGAAATAAAAAGGAAGGAAGAAAGAAAGAAATAGAAATCGAGACACGAACTATATATATATAAATATATATATATATATATAAATATAGCGTATGTATCGTACCTATGTGTATGTACTATACGGAGTACAATTAAAATAGTAGACGGTATAGGAAAGCAACGTTTGACAGCTCTCTCGCGTAGATTCGAAAGGGAACGATTAATAGATACGATTGAATTTTCGAAGGGAATAGGGTGATGAGAGAAAAAGAAGAAGAAGAAGAAAAAGAAGAAGAAGAAGAAGAAAAAGAAAATGAAAATGAAAAAAAGAAATGAAAAGAAATGGGAAAGAGAAAAGGAAAGATAAGAAGGGAAGAGTTATTCGCACGAAAATAATTTATTATAGAATTCTTAGATGAATCGCGTGAACAACACAAAGAGGTCTAAAGATATCGTAGAAATTGTAAATTGATAAGGAGTATATAAGTCGGATAATTAAATAATGGCAACGACAAAACAGTGATGATATAATTAATTATTATATTGATTGCAATTATAATATATTATTATTATTATTATTATCATTATTATTATTATTATTATTATTATTATTATTATTATTATTATTATTATATCTCATTACGTACGATTACGGATAATAATTATCATTACTATTATTATTATCATCGTCGAGTCTTAAGAATAAAAGCAGAGTAAGTAAATGGTAAAGTAGAAGTAGAGGAATTGAGAAACGTGCAATGAATATATTAAAAAAAAAAAATTAATAAATAAATAAATAAATAAATAAATAACTAAATAAATAACTAAACGAAAAAGAAAGGAAAGAAAAGAAAAGAGAAAAGAAAATATAGTGGAAATACGGAAAAAACGTTTGAATAAAAATCTTCCAAGGGTAACCGATCTCTTCTCGCGTTTAGAGGACGTATTCTCTTTCTTTCTCTTTCTCCCTTACTATCTCTCTGTCTCTCTCTCTCTCTCTCTCTCTCTCTCTCTCTCTTTCACTTACTCTTTCTCTCTTTCTCTTTATATCTATCTTTTCGATATTTGTTTACTTCGGTGGATCGGTTCGTACCGGCGTAATACTTAAGTTGTAAGGTTGTGATTCACTATCGTTTCATAAATGAAGCTGTCATCGGTGACTCTTGGAACTCGAACGTAGAAAGAGAATTCTTCTGCTCCTGCTAATAATGCCAGTTCCTTAAATTCGTATAATTGCATATAAACTTTCTAAACGTTAATGAGAATATTATACTAATATACGAAACTAAATGTAGAGAATATCGTATTACGTAAATATAATAATAATATTATTATTATTGTACCTCTTAATAATGATGACGAAGAAAAATGGGAAAAGGGAAAACAAACAAAAAAAAAAAATGAAAAAAAAATGATAAAAAAAAATATGCTTCGCGGATAAAGAAACGAGAAGGTTTCTTAAGTGTATTACGGACGAAAAGGGACTTCGGTGCGATGGCGTAAACGACATAAATGATATTTTTGAAGTAGCGCCGGTATGTATAAGAATATATATGTATATATACACATACGCGCGCGCGTATGTCCTCTCTGTGTATATACATATATATACATATATATATATATATATATATCCTCGAGAAAAATGGCCTTCGTTTCGACGAACAACGTGTTATGAAATTCGAAATATATAATGGTACGGGGATTTTGAGAAAGATACTTTATCGGACCATATCCGCGACCATTTTCCGTAAGACAGAAAAGCAAAAAAAAAAAGGGAAAACTTAACGGGAAAATAACGAAAACAAAAAAAAAAAGAAGAAGAGAGAAAAAAAAAAACAGAAAAAAATAGAGAAAAGAAAAGAAAAGAGAAGAAAAGAAAAGAGAGAGAAAAACGTAAAGAGAAGAAGAGGAAAAAAAAAGAACTTTTGTATCCGCATACATTGCAACTTTTATAATGTTCGAGTTTTACAGATTTCCCCGGAGCCTCTATCGCTTCTTCTTTTGCCTCGCGGCTTTTGCGGAATTAACAAGTTTCGTACGGCAGTTTCGCGAAGAACGAATAAAATGAAGGTAGAGAAGGAGGTGGTGGAGGTGGTAGAGGTGGAAGAGGAAGAGGAGGGGTGGGGGGAGGTGGGAGGGAGAGGGAGAGTATAGGTATCTATATCGGTCGAAAAACTCTTCGAGATCGTTCAGAAATGGAAATTACACATTTCGCGAGAAAAGAGAAGAGTAGGAATAGTACTAGTAGGAGTAGTAGGAGTAGTAGTAGTAGTGGTAGTGGTAGTAGTAGTAGTGGTAGTAGTAGTAATAGTAGTGATAGGAGGAGTATCAGGAGGAGGAGGAGGAGGAGGAGGAGGAGGAGGAGGAGGAGAAAAGTCCTCGGAGAAAAATATGAATTCGACACGTTTTTCATCGTAACCGAAGGCATAATTCGTGCGCGTCATTGATGCGCGAAAATAAGATTAAACGAAAAAGATATGGGAAACGGAGGAAGAAAAAAGAAAGGAAAAGAAAAGGAAAAGGAAAGGAAAGCAAAGAAAAGATAAAAGAAAAGAAAAGAGGAAAAAAGAAACGAAAAATGAAAAGGTATAGGCAGAAGGGGAAGAACGACGGGAGGAAAGAAGGGGGAGGAGAAGGAGGTAAAGTTGCGTTTTAATATGCGCGGATTAATAAAGAAAGTGACGATCGAATAACATACAATTTTGAATTTTTATTTATCGCACGATATCGGTTTTCACTCGTTTATGTGTGTTCGTATCATCGTCCACGTATATACATGTCATATTTTATCTCGGATACTTATATTATCACGAACTTTTATGTATATGTACGTGAATCTCTTTGATAACTTCTTATATACGAATCGTTGCACATTTTTACAACGCAGAAAATTTTTAAACGATCTTATGTACGTATGCGGAATCTCACACGCAGACACATGACGCTCGTGCGCCTGTCCATCCGTGCATACGCACATAGTGATATGTGTACATAGTAGGTAGGTTAACAAATTAATTAATTGTATTTTGTATCGCGGAGCCCAATGGCAAAAGGAAGAAAAGAGACAAAAAAGAAAGAAGAAAAAGTACACGCAGACACACACACACACACACACACACAACACATATACATATATACATATACACATATACAACAGAGAGACGTACAGATACATACACGTGTAAACAAATATACAAGCACAAGTACAGATACATTCGCTCATACACGTGAACACGACGCACATAAGTCCACACACACATACACCCATAACATACACGCACAGACAGCAGCAGACAGACAGACAGACAGACAGACAGACAGACAGACAGACAGAGAGAGAGACACGGACACACGGACACACGGTCGAAGAAAACAAAACCAATTGCCGACGAGATTTAAAGTCATTCGAATTCATTCGAGAGAGATCTAATTATTATCGCTAGTTGAGTTAAAATTTCTCTATACATGTACAGTGTATATTTTTCGGTGTCCCTCTTTAACACACCCGTACCCGCAGTGTAAAAAAAAAAAAAAAGAAAAAGAAAAAAAATAAGCAAAAAAGAAAAAAGAAAAGAAAGAGAAGAAAACGAAACAAAGCGAAACGAAACGAACAAGATAAAAATGATACGAAATGATAAAAGATACGAATAGAAAAGGAAAGGGAAAAAAGGAAATAATTTTTCTTCGTACGACAACCGAACCTCTCGAGAATAAATAAACGACTTTTTAGCCGACAATAATACCAACGTAACCCTTTTATTTATTCGCTTCAAACTTTTATCAGCCGGCCACGCGTACGAGCGCTGATTATCATTATATCGACTTAACTGCAGGGTCACAATGAAAAATTTCCAGCCTGGGTAATATTATTATTATTATTATTATTATTATTATTACTATTACTATTACTATTACTATTACTATTACTATTATTTTTATGATTATTATTATCATTCATATTCTTACGATTATGATTACGATTACGATAATTAATACGTAACGACAAAAAGCGAGTCCTATGTTGTTATTTACGTTTCGTCGAGACTCGCTCCCGTGTGCAACGTAAATTAACAATCTTTTTTGTTCTTTTCTTTTCTTTTTTTTTTCTCTTTTTTTTTTTTTTTTTGTTTTTTTATATATATATATACTCCTCGTTACACTTCGATCACACGAATTCCTCATTTTCCACATCGCGTATCGTTTATCCACATATCCTCCATCGCTTTCATCTCTTCTGTCAGTCTAGTGAATATATTAGTACATTTCTATTATTATTCGTCTGGAGTCAAAATACACGACAGATTTCACGCGTTTACCCTTAAGTCGAGGAAAAGAGTATGAAAGTGAATAGTAAATATACGCATTGTAATGTCGTTAATTAAATATTGCAAATAGAAGGAAGTCGGAAAAAAAAAAATATACGATCGATTTATTAACTAATTACAATTGGTCTAACGGTAATACCTATTATAATATTTGGTAACATTAAATAATGATGATGAATAGTAATCATAACGATACCTATTTGTGATGTACTGCGATGACTTGCACTAAGTTCGGGTCACGTGAGATTTATTGATGATGAATTCAAATAAAAGAAATATAAATGAAACTGAAAACAACGCACAGACTGTTTATTGAATCTCGTCAATTCGTTTATAATTACCAAGAACTTTGTGTGCTTTGTATGTCTTACCTTTAGTCTTCTTGTATTTTTCTTTTTTTTTTTTTTTTTTTTTTTTGATATATATATATATATATATTTCTTTTTACATACGTATATATATATATATAAAAAAAAATTTTCTTGTAATGTGCCTTTGCTCTTTTGGTTGAACGAACTTGTGCGAAGTATGCTCGGAACTGTATCAACTTTTTCTTTTTTTTTTCTTTTTTTTTTTTTTTTTTTTTTTTTTTTCCTTTAATTCTCTTTTCTTTTCTCTTTTCTGTGTCTTACAAAAGACAAGAAATTTTTCCGTAGTGTCTCTTTCGCTTGCGAGAAAATATATAGTATTTTTATTTTGCAGAATTGAGAACGAGTATATATATATATATATTTAAATATCCTAATTGCGTCTCTATGCTTACTATCGTCGGCTTCATTATATCGATCGAATAAGAATTTTAACGTGAGACCAAAAATATCTAAGTTGCGTCTCTACGGGTTACCTTTTCGAGAAAAAAAAACTAATATCTTTACATTGACATCGAACTTGCTCCATTTATCTTGACAAACTTATCCCATCTGGATGTCTAACGTTCCCTACCTCCGACACCTCTTGCACCTTACGAACGATAAAAAAAAAACGAAAGTAAAGAAACCAAAAAAAAAAAGAGAAAATCCAAAAAAAAAAAGACAAAAGAAAGAGATATATATACTTCCTGATTTCCCCCACCCTCCCCCGGACGATAAATATTATATATATCATCGATGGTCTTTGAATTAATTGCCTGCTGCCTGTTTATATATATATATACATATATATATATATACATATATACATATTTATATATCTATATTTATATTTATATATATTTATATATATATATATATATATAATATACTGTCATTAATATCAATTTAAACACGTTTGGATTTTTCGCTGTTTAGTATATTAATACTTTTAACCTTGATTGGCCGAGGTCAGTCCCGGTGAAGGTAAATCGGCAGACGGGCGGGCGGACGGGGGACTTACAAAATGACAAAAAAAAATAATAATAATAAAGAAAAAAAAAAAAAAAAGAGTTCACGAGAAAGAACAAAAAAGAAAAAGAAAAAAGCTTTCCGTATAATATGTAGCCATATAGTACTAAAACTGCCGCCTTTAAACCTCGTGTTCTCGCCCGGAAGATAAGTAACAAACGAGCCAAAAATAAAAAATGCAGTAAGAAAGAAAAAGAAAAAAAAAGAACTAACAAATTCAACTTACTTGAAAGAAAAAAAAAAAAAAATAATAAGTAAATAAATGAAAAAGAAAAAAAAGAAATGAGATAATAACAGCTTGACCAATCAGGGACTCGTAGAAGCAGCAATGACAATCGTAGTAGCGAATGACTTAGTGAATGAAAAGTATTGATGTCATTAATTTTGATACTATCGATGTATGAGACTCTAGAAACGCACATACACAGACACACATACACACATTAGCATTACTTACATTAATTAACATAATATTGCGTTATTGTACATATTTACAAGTACTTTCTTTTTCACAGGCCGGCACTTAACTTAGTGGTCCCTCTGTTCTTCTTTCTCCTTTTCTTTTTTTTTTTTTTTATATATATATATATATATGATATAAATTCTTTTTTTTTTCTTCGTTTCTTGTGTACTATCTTTCATTTTAATTTTCTTTTGTTGTTCTCTTTTTGTTGTTTTTTTTCTCTTCTCTCTCTCTCTCTCTCTCTCTTTCTATACACATACACACATATATATATATATCTTTGTTACTTTTTTACTATCTATCTATCTATCTATCTATATATATATATATATATATATAATATTTTTTTGTCATTTTAAATTAACGTTTGATTTCTATCCTGGTAGCGATACACGCATACATTTAATTTTGTTGGCTAGTACCGCTGCGGCGCTAATGCTTTTCCCTCGTACGAATGGATTTTCATTCTCGCCTTTGGTAAAGCTTTGATTGCCTTTCCGAGATAAAGTGAGTGAGTGAGTGAAAGAGAGAAAGAGCGAGAGAGAGAAAGTGACTCTCTCGGATTTTCCATCAGCAAAATACGAAAAGTTTTCCCTTTGGTTAGCATTTAAACCGCATTTATGAGTGTCCAGTCGTACGTTTGGGAAAAGCATTTGCGCATGCGCGCGCTCGCCAGGTACTCGCCTGGCGTAATTGCACAAAGCTAATGCTCTTTACAGCTTCAGTACCATATACGTGTATACTTGGCCGTATCTATATAATTTTTTTTTTTTGCGACTATTACCTGTGTCTCATTTTTCAGCTCTCAAAAGCCCAAGAGTATTTATGATTTTCTTTGTTATTTTTTTTTTTCTCTCTCTATATTATTATTATTGTTATTATTATTATTATTGTTATTATTATTTTCTTTTTTTTCTTCGTATACGATCACACATTTAATTTACTAATTCATTAATTATCCAAAGGACATTAAGTGTTTACTTTTTACAGAGCTAGGAGGAGGTGCTTTAATATAAATTTTATTATACGATCGCATGCGGTTTGACATTTTACATGCATATCTTCTACAAACATATATATATATATACATATATATATACATATTATATATACATATATACATATATATATATATATACCTCTCTCTCTCCCAGTGCTTGCGCGCGCGCGTACGATACGATTGCGCACGCACAGTATTTACCACATTGCTACACGCTACACCGCACACGCACAGATCTTCTCAATAGAGAATATAATTGTCTTTTGGACTATCGTCCATTTTACATATATATAAATATATATATATATATATGTATATATATATGTAAACATACAAACACATACATACACACATATATCTATCTATCTATCTATCTATTTATCTATATCTATCTATGCCTACGTATCTATCTATCTATATATATATATATATATTTCTATTTCTTTATGTGTTCTTTTTTCTAATTTTCGTAATTATATATTTTTTCGTAATTAAGTGTGCGCTTTATTAAGCGAGCGAATAGTAGGTATTTAATAAATAAATTTCATTTATCATTTCCTCGTCTAACGATATAGAACTCGCTTGTGTATTATCGTTCGTAATTTAATAGAATCGATCGGATCGAAACGATGGATCGACGTAGAACGTGTATTCTCGTGTAATAGAAATCGATTAACAAAGTCTCTCGGTCACTGCTCGGTCGATCCTACGTTTCTCTACGTTCTACCTCTTCGATATTTAGCTCTTCCTCTTCGCGTTCTCTCCTTTCGTTTGCGAACATCGATCGAAATGGAAATCGGTAGTAGATTAATCGTATCGAACGCGATCGAATTACGTGGGACAAAACGTGTCTGCACAAACGAACTCGAATAGTATACATCTTTGTACACGTATGTATTTACGGTTAGTTCTATTCGATTTAAATAGAGACATGTGTATGTGTTTGTGTGCGTATGTATGTGTATATAGTTAAGAGAACACTATCTCTCTCTTTCTATATATATATATATATAATTTATTTTTTCAATCGTATATATGTGTATATATACACATACATATAAAATTGTGGTATTTTTCTTCGCGGTGGTAGTTCCTCTCAGATAATAATATTCTCGGTTTTAATAATTTCCGATTCGAAAGTTAGTCAAACGAGTAACTATGAAATAGAATCTTTCGTTTCGTTTCTTTTCGTTTCTTTTCATTTCATTTCAATTCGTTTCGTTTCGTTTCGTTTCGTTTCGATCCGTCTCTCGGAGAAACCGTGTAGTAGTGTAGTAGCCTAGCAAAAAAAAAAACGTTTCGTTGCTTCGCGAAGAAAACGAGCTCTTCGTTTCTCCTTCCCTCCCCCACCCCTAATTCCCTCCCCACCCCTTCCTTTTCTTTCCTTCTCCTCTTTGCTCCATCAAGCACAATTTTTCTATCAGCCAAACCTACCTTTTGTGCATCGCTTCTGTCGTAGGTAGTAAATTCTTAGTACGCGTAATCAGTGTCAACTTGTTATATACATACATACATACATACATACATACATACATACATACATATATACATATATACATATACATATACATACACATATCCATATATATATATATCTTACTATACTCTCTAGCAGCAGCTCAAAGGGATCATTCGCCATGCCTCTCTCATATTTTCTCTATGCCGTAATATCCGTCTTAATTACAAGCATCTCTCTATTTTCCATGTCTCTCTTCAACATCTCTTACCATATATATACATACACACACATACACACACACACACACATACATATACACGCAGACATATATACACACGTGCGCACGCACACTTTAAACGTATAAACTTGCGTATATATACACATACATACGTATATATATATATATACATGTATATATATGTGTGTGTGCGTGTACATACATACACACACATACACACATACATATATATGTGTATAAACAATCTCAGACACGCTCTCTTTTCTCATACGTCGCTTGTGTACGTGTGTCTCGTTAATCGTTGCATTCACGTATGCGTTCTCTTTTCTAACGCCCTTTTCAGCTTGTCAAAAGCCATGCACTCTAATACGCGTACTCAAGCCCAAGTGCGTTCTTTCGTGTCGCTGGGTATACTCGAATGAAACAGGAAGGAGCGCACCGTTCTCTATGTATCAAGCAAAACTGACACTCGTGACGTGCTTTATATTGTGTTTTCGCTTCCCGACTTGCAGACGAGCCACATGCTAAGATATCGAATATGTACCGCATATAATCCGCCGTTATCTCTAACGCCTGACACGCTTTCTATATAAATATAACGTTCCCAACGATAAGTAGAAGCATGAAAACTTTTTAACTCTTTTCTTTCAAAAAAAAAAAAAAAAAAAAAATTCTCTTCAACAAAGTGACATAGGAGAACGATCGAACTTGACAACTTTTTATTGTATATCGTATCTATTGTATGTTGTATGCAACTACTTGCAATACATATTATTCAAGTTTGAATAATTTATTTATCGACAATCTCGCGTGTTCGATCGTCTCCGTGCTTGTGAAAGAAAAAAAAAGAGAATACTAGAGTGATTGAAAAAAAAAAGAATGAAAACAAGGGAAAAAAAAAAGAAGGACAAACAAATAAACGTAGCGATGCATGAGCTGTGTTTTCCTATAACAAAACGTGCGAACTAATCCGTTTGATTAGAATACCGTAGGATGCTCGAGGAAAGCGTCCATCGTAATTATATCTCCTTTCTTATTTACCTTCGATAGTCATATCCCAATAAAAAATATCCTCTATGACCTCTATGACCTTATTGGGCGGGGCGAGGGTACACCGAATACAGCGAGCAGTGCCACTTTGACAGATCTCAACACGGTATTTAGTCTCATGTAGAGTAGTAATTAGTATCATTACTTTCTGGTCGCTGATAAGATACATATTAAAATATTTTAGAAAACTTTTCTACGTTTTCTTCTTCTACATTTGTTCTCTTCGTTATTTTCTTTTTATCTTGTCCTTTTTTCAGATCAATCTGAAAGATACGTAACAATTCGGATAATTCATTCGTTGCTTCGACTCGTAAATATTCTATATCTATTGTACGTATATACAAACACACATATATATATATATATACATATATTTCAGTTAAAATTGCAATTGCATTTTGTGACAGGTACCAACCAGTCTCGACGAATTAGAATGACGTGTATCATCGGCCAGAAAGAATAAAAAACATATGAGGTTGGCTCTCTTTTTTACGCCTCCCCGTAACAGACCCACAGTCCATAAACGGGGCGCTCTTTGCATCACTTGATCCAATTGCCAGCTAAATATTGCTCTTCTTCTTTCATTATCTCTGTTTCTTTATTCTCACTTATACTATTTCTGTATATCTGTTACTATCTCTTCCATAAAAGTTTCCGTATCCCATAAAAAATTCGCCGTTTCCTTTACAAGACGGCGTCCTTTCAAGACGCAACTACTTTTCTACCATTTTCTCTGTTTCTATCTATCTATCTATCTATCTATCTATCTTTCTCTCTCTCTCTCTCTCTCTTTATCTCTCTGTCTCTCTCTCTCTCTCTCTCTCTCTCTCTCTATTTCTCTTTTTCTGTATAAATCCATCTTGTATATAAAATAATGGCGCAAACCTGCCTGTAAATTCCTGCCACGAGTTTTGGCACAAGCTATGGCTGACAACGTACGAACGCCTAGCATTAGCTCCTTGGCAGTAACGCGTCCTCGTGAATATACCCAGACAGATATATATATATATATATATATATATATATATATATATATGCGTCTGTGTGTTTATATGTGTATCGCTTTTCTTCTCCAATTCAAGCTCGTTCCAACGATCTATGGCATAAGCGAGGGCCAACGTTTTCTCGTTGCCCAAAAACGTTATCCAAGAACACGAACTTTGAATTTCCGACAACGCGAGAGACATTTTATAAATTTAGATACATACCCTCGAAGTATGGGAGCATTAAGAACGTATACTTCGCGAGGACGCTAATGCCAAAGTAAAGTGAGTCGAAGCCTCATATACTATTAGCGATTTCCGACATTATACTATCGTATATCGCAGTCAGCCGGTAACTTGTACCGTTTATCAA
Source organism: Vespula pensylvanica (assembly GCF_014466175.1). Classification (NCBI taxonomy): domain Eukaryota; kingdom Metazoa; phylum Arthropoda; class Insecta; order Hymenoptera; family Vespidae; genus Vespula; species Vespula pensylvanica. Next base: position 18,365,138 of record NC_057685.1, read on the forward strand.
TGATCAAAAGATTTGATTGATCATATTAGCTCAGTAGGTCCAACCTGACCTATAGTACTATTTCTTTCTCCTTGCAGTTCGTGTTCATGAACGAATCTTTGCGCTAATTGTCGTTCCTTTAGTTTTACAAAAAAAAAAAACAACAAGAATTAAAGAAAAAAGAAAATTTACAAAACATCCATCCCGCGGAATCGGAAGGTTTACGTCATCGCGTTACTAAAGAAAACAAAAAAAAAAAAAAAAAAACAAAGAAAGATGTTCGTTAAAAAGACAAAACCAAAAAAAGAAAAAAGGAAAAGAGAATAAAAAAAAAAAAAAGAAAAACGACGAACCTCAATCCAAAAACAATATAAACCTAGGTAGATCCCTATGGTCCAATGTTGTCGCCAAATATCCAAACGTTTTCCAGAGCTGCCCCGGAGTCTTTACGCCCCACCCTACACCACCCTGCCCCACCCCACTCCATCACTCCTCACCCACCCACTCAACCAACCAACCAACCAACCAACCAACCAACCGATCGACCCCCTACGTTGACCCTAGCCCCTTTGCCCTCATAGATAGAGTGCCATGCCATGCGTGTTCGCTCTTGCTGTAGGTATGTCGCGAGTTTCAACGCGGGGCGTGCAAACGCGGCGAGACGGAGTGCCGGTTTGCGCACCCCCTCGAGACGGTGCAGGCGAACGAGGACGGCTCTGTGACGGTCTGCATGGACGCTGTCAAGGGCCGATGCAATCGGGACCCCTGCCGCTATTTCCACCCCCCTCTGCACCTTCAAGCCCACATTAAGGCCGCACAATCTCGGGCTAGCATTGCGGTAATGCATTCTCTCTCTCTCTCTCTCTCTCTCTCTCTCTCTCTCTCTCTTTCTCTCTTTCTCTTTATTTTTCTCTATACCTCTATCTCTATCTATTTTCTATTTCTATCTCTCTCTCTCTTTCTCTCTCTCTCTCTCTGTATATATATATATCTTTATCTATTCTTTTTTCTTATCTCTTATTCTCAAAGTTTTGTCTATATCCTTTATCTCTCTCTCTCTCTCTCTCTTTCTCTCTTCCTCTAACATCTTTCGTTCTCACCTCCAACATTGGTCTTATCGATTCTATTATTCCGTCAATTCCAATTCTTACCCTTTATCGATTCCCAATAAATTATCCAGTGTCCTTTGTTGTCCACGCTAAGTCGTCCATCTTCAGAGTATTGTGACTATTCAAAAGATATACACGATCAAGAGAAACGACGTCAACGATCGTTCTTGATGACGATAACATCGAAACGTTTGATGACTCGACGCGCGAATTATTAGACGAAACGGTCCAACGTAATTTTCTAATATCTTCTACAATCCTTCGGAAGTTATTGTCATCCTATCCTTTAATATTGGAAATCGTCTATTTCCTATCTTTTTTTATCTCCTATGAGATCGGTAACGCGTCGAAATTCGAATATACGAGTACTCGGTATTCGAAAAAAAAAAAAAAAAAAAGAAAAAGAAAATATTTTATTCAACAAGACATTTTATTTTCATCAGAGATATGTATTTTGTGTTGGATACGTTAAAGCGTTACCGACGTTCCTAACATATTTTCTGTGGTTTCATCACGCTAAAGATACATTCCTCCTTCTTCTCGACCTCACACGACCCATTAATTGACCCTCGTCGTTCTCGCAATGCGATCACAAATTGGAGAATCCGTAGGTGCGAGGTTAATGGGTCGAGGTAAGAGCCAGAGGAATTTTCTTCCTCCATCTTCTATCTCTCTGTCTCGTTCTCTCTTACGTTCTTTCTCTTCTCGCGTTTCTCTCTCTCTCTCTCTCTCTCTCTCTCTATCTTTTTCTCTCTATCTATCTATCTATCTATCTATCTATCTATCTATCTATCTATCTCTCTATCTATATTTCCAGCCTCAACCTTTCTGCGGGTGTTTCCATGTGGCGTGTGCTTCATGCGAATGTGTCGTACTTCTTTCTCGTGTATATACATACATACATACATATATATATATCTTCTTCTATCTCTTGTTTCTTTTTTTTTTTTATTTTATTTTTGACTTGTACAAATCTTTTACGTATCCTTCTACGCTAAGAACTACTATTGATCGATGTAACGTAAACGGGTGACGGATTATCACCCGGTGCTCTGTCGTCTCTTTTCTTTTTTCCTTTTCTTTTCTTTCTTTTTTTTTTTTTTTCTTCTTTCGTCTTCGTCTTGCGCAGCTTTAAACATAACAAAAAAGAAGCAAAAACAAAAAACAAAAAAAAAGCAAAAGAAGAGAGAGAAAAACACGATACATTCAGCGCGTGCGTGCGTGCGTGCGTGCGTGCGTGCGTGCGTTTAGATGTACCTACATACATACATATAACGTGTATGAATGATTCGACGTACTACTTCTCGCTTTGCGACGGGTTTGGGACGAGTTTGCGACGGGTTTGCGACGGATAGGAAATTACTCTCTAGCCGACGCATCTCCGGACAAAAATCGCGAAGTACCAGTCCGCTCGAGGACTGTTACGTTACGCCATATCATCGGGTGTGTCTCTTGTGTACGCGGAACAATGACTCGAAGTGCACGCATTCCCCGTCCAAAGACCGGACACATACAAACACATCCGATCATTTTTCCTTCTCCATTTGTCCAGTTTTCCGTAGAGTTCCTTCGCACTTTTCATCACTATTGTTCCCCTTCCCTGTATTTTTTTTTCTTTCTCTTTCAACTTTCTCTGTCTCTTTATATTTCTTTCTTTCTTTCTTTCTTTCTTTCTTTCTCTCTATCTCTCTTTCTCTTTTTCTCTTTCTGTCTATTTTTTCTATCTATCTTTTCTCTCTATCTTTGTCTCTAACGCTCTTTCTGTCCGATATCTTCCTTTTTTTTCTTCTTTACCTTCTGACTTGGTTCTTTCGACCTATACTACTACTCACCCTCTGTCTAAGTTTCCTGGGTTTGCGTCGAAGGAGCTTTCGTTGCTGCGCTGCTTTTCGCCAATCTTCGTCGAGCAATCGGGCTTCTCCCTCGATACCGCAGTAGACCCTACGTATACTCTCTCTCTCTCTCTCTCTCTCTCTCTCTGTCTCTCTCTCTCTCTATCTCTCTCTCTCTCTCTCTCTCTCTCTCTCTCTCTCTCTTATGCTATTACACACGTATCTCGATCTCCATACATATACATATATATATTATATATATACATATATATATACATATATATATATATATACAGCAGAACGTATTATGTATAGCACTATCGCACGTGAAAACAGATTATCGAAGCAGAGGTAAAATTGGCCAATAGTTGCGCAGTGGTCGAACTTTCGTGATAGCCTTAACGGGTTTGTTCGGATGCGTGCTTCTAAACTTTCAGTGGACTTGTTGAATTTAAGACGAGTAACTAAAACGAGTAAGAGTTTACCCTCGAGGCACGAATAAACGCGCGACGATATTCCGCATACCCGTTAGGACGATCACTAACGTAACATTTTATATTAGTGTTCACGTATCGAAATCTCGTACAAGAATTTTTCTCTATGAACTTGAATCCATCACGTTGCTGTTTAGTTTATTTTAATAATTTCTCTCCCTCTCCCTACCTCCCCCCCCTCCAAAAAAAAAAAGAAAAAAAGAAAACAATCCTATATTATCTTCCAAACGTCATCGTATTCCCAATCATATACCCAGTTCTAATCTTCTATCATTTACCTTTTACCTAATCGAAAAAAAAAAAACGCTCCTTTTATAGTCCCATATGTTTGTCGCTTTTGTGTTAGTCCATTTTACATCTCCTGTATGATGTTCAGCCGTTCTGGTAGTGTGTAGTCAGTAGTACACGAGGCAAAAAATTCTTGTTAACATCACCAAAACACCACTGTTCTATTTCTCTCTTTCTAGCAGCCTATCGCAGCTACCCAGGTGCAAAGATCTAGTTGCAATACACCAATCACCTGATCGGTACCTAGGTCATAATAAATACAAATACTTCGCCGCCCGCGTGGATCGCCGTTCCGTTTCCCATTGGATAGCCCGTTTAATTTTTCTTCTTCTTCTTCTTCTTCTTTTCTTTTCTTTTCTTTTCTTTTCTTTCTTTCCCCCTCATCTTTTGACAAGCAACCCTCATTGAAACTTATTCCGACCTTTGTTATCGACGATAATGATAAATCGTGGGTAAATCGATTGGAAGCGGAACGCGTTCCCGTATACTTGTATATAAGACGTAGTAAAAGAAGTGTCTCTTATGAATGACGCGTACACCACCCTGCTGACAAGCTGTGCTGCACGAAACCCCCGGCTATCAACCCCTCGCTGCTGTTTTGCTGCCCCACACAAAAAAACGCCTACACTCTCAGAGAGTTCTCTCGTGAAAGGAATACAAAAGACAAGTTTATCGGGAAAAAAATGCCCCCTCCCTAAAATAAATAAATAAATAAATAAATAAATAAATAAATAAATAAATTGATAAATAACAAAAAAAATATATAAAAAAAAATCGAAAAGTAATAAATAATAAGATAGATAGACGAATAACAAAAAAGTAAAAAAGTCGATATATAAAGGAAATGAAATGGAAGGAAAGAAAGATCCGATATGATTTCTGTATAAATATAGGTGTGGGTCAAATAAGAACGAAACGAACATATTCACTCTTCACTCTTCTCGATCCGTACACTTTCAAAATTTGTCGAATTTTCGCGATTATCGCGTTGGTTTGTTCTATTTCATTGACCGTCCGTAAAGAGCGATCTCTCCGTTCGATCGATCTTCGATCGTAAGAGAGCTAGCTCGCTTTTCGCAAAACTCTTTCGAGTACTTTTGTTAACTTCTCTGGTCGTATTTCGATCGAAAGGAAACAATCGGTTAGAGAAAGAGGAGAGACAGAAGGCGAAATAGAAATAGAAATAAAAGAGTAAAAAAATAAATAAATAAATGAAAAAAAAAAAAAATAATAAGAAATCGGATAAACAAGAAAATAATACACATAGAGAAGCAAGGACGATCGATAAAAGCAAAAAAAAAACATATATATATATATATATATATATAAAACAAAACCTAACGACGACAATGACATCGATAGTGACAACAACAAAAACAACAATAACAACAACAACAACAACAACAACAATTATTACTACTACTACTACTACTACTACTATTACTACTATTACAACAACAATAACAACAACAATAAAAGTAAAAATAAAAATAAAACTAAAACAAAGGAGTAAAAAAAAAAATAAAAAAAAAAATAAAAAAAATAAAAAAAAAAAAAATCCGAAAAACATAAAGAAAAGTAAAAAAGCGCAGTAAAAGTACTGAAAGAGTGACACGAGCAAGGGGAGGAGGAAGGCAGCCGGGCCGAAAATTTATGTTCTCGTACGACGGCAGCAGAAACGCTTCGCTACGGCGTAACACGACATTCCACTTCGATTCGTTGAACTCGTCTTCGGGGGACAAAAGTGTCCGTTGTCCGGGGAAGGAGAGAGGGGGATGAACGAGAGCGAGAAAGAGCGAGTGTGAGTTAGAGAAAAAGAGAAAGATGAACGAGAAGCGAGAATGAGAGAGAGAGAGAGAGAGAGAGAATGAACGAATATATGGGAGAAGAGCGAGGGAGTGAACGAGAGAGAGAGAGAGAGAGAGAGAGAGCGATTGAGAGAAAGAAAGGGATAGAGGACAAGCAAAGAAGAGTGAAAGAGTGAGAGAGAGAGAGAGAGAAAGAGAGAGAGAGAAAGAAAGAGAGAGAGGACAAGCAAAGAAGAGTGAAAGAGTGAAAGAGTGAGAGAATGAGAGAGAGAGAGAGAGAGAGAGAGAGAGAGAGAGAGAGAGAGAGAGAAAGAGAAAGATATTTTCAGCGACGTCGCGCGGAAGACCTGCAGCCACACCCCGGACACACAATGGGAAGAAAAGTCTCACATGGATGATTGCGGCAGACCAGCTTGTTGGCAGGGAAGTCTCATTCTCTAAAAGTGGTTTTCAATTTCCCAAGGGTGCATCGCGAGCGTGCAAGCCTCTCTCGTAGCGCGTACCGCCGGAGAGTAAACGGCACTACTCGAATTTGCCTCGGCTTGTTCTAAACGCGACGGGAAAGAATAGGAAAGGGATAGGGAACGAGATAGGGAGTTTAAATCAGGAGGAAGAGGAGAAAAATTGCGGGAAAAGAGAAGGGTAGAAAAAAAGTAAAAGAAAGAAGAGAGAAAGAAATATTTATCGCGTTTTCGTTTTCGTTTGGGGGAAAAAAAAAAAAAAGAAAAAGAAAAAGAAAAGAAAAAAGCGATATCGTCGTTACAAAGTGTGATCGCTCGATGGAATTTTTCCAATTGGTTCGGTGTAATTTTTCAAGGAAGAAATGAGTAAGAACGTGATTCTTACTTAAGAGAACGATCGTTAAACGCGTTGCTAGATTCTTTTTTCTTTCTTTTTTTTTTTTTTTTTTTTTTTTCATTCGATACCAAGTATCCTGTATTATTCGAATCGTTCGATCATTCGATTGTCATTCTGGGATCGGCCCGATACGATTATCGTCATCGTTACTTCGTTAACGCATTGTTAGAAATAATGCGTGATTTACGAAGCAATTAGAATATCTAATGTCGCGCTTTCGTAACGTTGCCTTTATTTGCTCGTATTGCTCAGCGTTGCGCATAATTCGCTACGATGATCGAACGCCCCCGTTGAACGTACATAATTACCGATCGTTATGTCGCCTCGTTACGCGGACTTATCGTTAGAGGAAAATCGGGAAAAACAGTTTTAGTCTTCTCGACGGAATCGACCATAAATTTAATGTCTCTGCGGGAGAAGGAGAAACAATAAAAAAAAAAAAGAAAAAAAAAAAAGAAAAAAGAAGAAAAGTAAAAAAAAAAAAAAAGAGAGAGAAGAAAGATAGAATTATATTTCGTTGTATTTTAAATCCTCCCTATGGATCTTTGGAGTTTGCGCAGGGATTATCGCGACGAACGTGTCTCCTATAATCTCGTTGGTACATCGTTTTCGTCGCTACGTGCGACGATCGATCCGATCGTATCCACGAATTCGCTTTTCAACACGACGACAACGAAACTCTCCGGATCTCCGTGTAATCGCATTAATCTAACGAAATGCACTCTTCGGAATTGCTATGCCATGGTACCTGAATGTTTGTCAAGTGTACGACACGAAATCCTCTCTCCACGTCAAAGAGCAGATCAGTCATTTATATTTCGCACAACATTATTATATTATATATAAAGCACAACAATATAAATATATATGTATATATATACATATATAGATATATATATATACACATGTATCTAAACACAAGCACATACGTACAAGTCAATATATACATTATTCATTCTTGTATAATCTCTTCTGTATAGAAAGAAATTCTCTATCGGCACTCTTTTACGCACACACACTGTCGTAGCGCTGCACAAGCCAAACAAACAAACAAACAAACAAACAAACAAACAAACACACACACACACACACACACACGTACTTTTATACAAATACGAATACGAATACATACGAACATATGTGCGTATACTCTATGGAGAGAGAAAGATACACATACACGATATAGTCACGATACTCTCAATACCTCGAGGAAGATTCGAACGAGAATTACGACGGGCGAAAAATAATAATAATAAAAAAAAAGAAAAAGAAAAAAGCAAAACAGACAGAAAAATGCCGTACACTTGGATATTCACGAGAGATGGTGTAAACCGAACGTATGATTATGTATGTTTGTATGTGTTTTTTCTCATTATAGTTTTTCAGGTACTCTCTGTAAAAGTGTGGAACTAACGAGACATCATCGTCCACTATTCGCTACTCTCTGTTCTCCGTATACATATGTATATTAAAAAAAAAAAAACAAAAAAAAAAAAAGCGTATTGCAAATATTTTTCTTTTCTTCGTCTTCGTACGTAACGCTTATACGTAATCTCGTTTAATTTTTTTTATATCTTTTTTTTTTTTTTCGAAGATACCTTAAAAATTATTAGATTAGAAATGCGAGTTGAAAAACAGTTGAAACTGAGAAAAGAAAGATAAATACGAGGAGAAAGCTGGAGAGAGAGAGAGAGAGAGAGAGAGAGAGAGAGAGAAAGAGAGAGAGAGAGAGAGAGAGAGAGAAAGAGAAAGAGAGAGAGAGAGAAATAGTGGGAAAGAGAAAAAGGGAAAGATACGTGACAGAGGAGAGTCCGACGTCGAAAACGAAACGAGCATAAACGAAAAAGAACAAAGTATATATATATATATATATATATATATATATATATGTATATATATGTATATGTACACATAATACATCTTTTTATTATGTATATAATAATACTAATAATAATTTCGCCAGAGAGCGAGTCGATTATTACAGGTATTGTTACAGGAGTCAGAAAAGCCAGCCGATAACGGAATACCGATGTCGATGGACGATATAATGGATCCTGTTTTTTTTTTTTCTTCTCTGTACTTATTATTGTTGTTGTTTGTTTATTTCTTCTTTTTTTTTTCTTTTTACGAGTCTTTTGATTCCTTTTTTTCTTTCTTTTCTTCTTCTTCTTTTTTTTTTTATCCTTTTCTCTTCTTTTTCTTTTTTTTTTTCACTTGAAAACTCTTCTTCCACGTCCGGTCATAATGAATATACTTACTTACATACATACACACGCGCGCGCGTGCACGCTCTCCACTCATCCGTTTCCAATATTTTCTTCTTCTCCATTTTTTCTTTATTTTTTTTTTTTTTTTTTTTCTTCATTCAATCACGCTATCAAAAGAAAAAAAAAGAAAGAAAGAAAAAAAAGAAAAGAAAAAAAAAAAAGAAAGAGATAATCAAAATGACATTGTTGACGCTAGGATGACGACGATGCCGATCAGTCACGTTTTTCTTTTTTTTTTCAATTCGATCTTGAAAGAATCCGGTAATCGTTGAGTCATAAAGTGTCAATCGGTTTGTAAATGTTTTTTAACGATGTTATTACGTGCTGTCTTTTTCCGATTCTCGTTAAACGTTAAAAAGAAAGAAACGCATTGCGATCGATATGAATCATTTTCTAATTTTACGTCTTCTTATTAGATATCTATAAGAAAAGAAGTATATATATATACGATAAAGCACCTCCTTTTTAGTTAATTCGTTTCAAAACAATATATATATATATGTATATATATATGTGTGTGTATATAATATATATATATATATATATATATATATATATATATATATATATTATGTATTCGATGCGATCGCGCGTAAGACAAAACGTCCTCAATGTATTCTCGAGACACCAACGGGATGAGAAGATGATATTATTACGTGAGAAGAAGCATCGCTTTGTCTTATCGTTGTTTATCTCGTATGTATTATATATATACGCGACGCGAGTATCTACTTACGCGCTCTCGCATTCGCAGTGAAAATATCGTAGTCGTAAATTTTAGACGAGATCTACGATGACCGGATGGTATAATAATATCGTAGACTGTTAATTAAACGTTATATTATTATTCTGGCATAAAATTATTCGTATATAAAAGGATTACATATATATATATATATTTTAGTTATATACTATTCCTTATATATTATACATATTTATATATATATGTATATATAAATACTTTATTATATTCTAATTATTTATCTTTCTATACATACATATATACACATATATATATATATATGTATATTTAAATTTTACAAACACATTTTTTTATTATATCGCGACTGTCGTTACTTGCCTTTAGCCTCAACTGGTCTGTTTTTCTTTTTTTGATTTTTATCTTGCCCTCTCGCCTGACGATGCTTCTTCATGCTTGCTGAAAAACCTTCGTGCGCTTCGCTACCTGCCAATTAACGCCTGCGAAATATTACCAACCGAACGTAATACCTGAAAATCGAACAATATACGTCAACAACAACAACAACAACAACAACTACTACTACTACTACTACTACTACTACTACTACTACTACTACTACTACTACTACAACCAACGATGACCAACCAACAACTATTACGAATGATTGCGTACGTCTCATCGATCGCCATACTACACCTGTGTGTATCTACATAACGACAATAAAAAATATATATATATATGTATATATATATATATATATACACATCTGCATACATCATCTTCGAAAAAACCAACTTACAACTACGATTACGACGACATGGTGAACGAAATGATCATTGGGATGAAATTCGATCGTTCGAAATCGAAACAAAACTAAAATTCATATATATATATATATATATATATATATATGTATATATATGTGTATATATATATATATAAATTAATATCTAAATATGTAAAAAAATGACATGTGTCAACGATGCCAAAAAAAAAAAAAAAATGTCACGGGCTGTGACGTTTCGTGGACACCGGACGGATTAACGGATATGTTGGTCGATGCCCATCGAAAACCATGGACGCTAACGTGAAATATTACTGGTAACATGATGAATGTTGAACGATCGTATGAAAACGAACGAACGTACGTACGTACGCACGCACGCACGCACGCACGCGCGCGCGCGTGGAAACGACGAAAAATATAAAAAATATTAAAAAAAAAAATAAAAAAAAATAAAAAATAACGAACGAAAAAAAAAACTATCGAAAAAAAAAAACTACAAAAAATCGCACGCACGCACTTACGTACGTACGGATGAAAAAAAATGACATGAAAACGAACGAACGAATGAACCAACGAACGAACGAAAAAAAAAATATATATATATATATATATTCGAACGAAAAAATAAACTAAACTATAAAACAATACATATCTATATATATATATACATATGTAATATATATATATACATATATATACATATATACATACATACATACATACATACATACATACACACACACACACACACGAAAGCAGACGGCGACGATGCCTACGAGCATGGCGGGAATGGGCGCACTGGCTGGTGGAATGTCAGGAGTGCCGGCGACTGCGATATCCGGAGGACTTCAGGGCACAACAATGGCGAGCATCGAGCTCGGAAAGAAGCGGATGCGCGACTCCAATGACGATCTGCTAATGGTACCACGGCTTATGCATGAAGTACACTTTCCTTTTTCGTAGATGGACTTTTCGTGAAAAAATGGCCTCGATTATTTTCATCTCAATATAATTACGATCGTATTACGATGATCTACATTACGAGGATATATTAACGTATCGTTGGTCTGTAATCTTTTTATTTTCATTTTTTTATTCGATCGTCAGAGTCGTCAAATATAATTTTTTACTTAATTGTTAAGTTCGTCAAATCGATCGCTTCTTGCTCGCGACAATGACGCGGAAAGATAAATAGATTAGAATCGTTTCGAAATTTTTATCTATATTTTTGGAGATATTTTATATAAATAATGAAAAGAAGGAAAAAAGGAAAAATAATATAAATAAAATCATTCGAGCTTTTCGTAGCAGGTGTATATATATATATATATATATACAGGTATATCGAGCGTGCTTTTTCTTTCTTTCTCTTCGTGTATTTCGAAAGTATTACCCGAATTTTATCGGATCCCACAGACGCACGTTTATGGGAATACTGGAAAGAAACGATCGAAATGAAATCGAGGCCATTTTACGAAAGCTCCCACGTAGTCGTATTTTTAAGTTATGAATATAGTTATTGCGATTGTGAATACACTGCCGAGCGCGCTTAGAGCTCTAGCTCCTGTTTCTCTCTCGTATTACATATATATATATATATTTTTTTTTTTCTCTTTTTTCTGTTTCTTTTCTTTTCTTTTTTTTTTTTTCTTTTTATTTATTCGTTTTACTTTATTTTATCTCATCTAACAAAAGTCCCGCCGAATTTATCTTTCAACCTTGATAATGCGAAAGATCTCTGTTGTCGATAACGCGTACGCTCACGTGCTCTCTCTCTATCTCTCTTTCTCTTTCTCTCTCTATCTTTTTCTCTTTGTCTCTCTTTGTCTCTCTTTCTTTCTCTTTTTTATCTTTTCTTTTATTTATTTTTCTTGTTCTTCTTCCGAGCCTCTTAATCAAGATTCGTACCTCGCACAATTTTAATCTTATTGCACTATCAATTTCACATTCGTCTCTTTTTTATATTTTCTTTTTCACATATCTCACGAACGTTCGCGTCTAATCAAATTTGTCGAGAGGAAATATTAATTTGTTTGAAATTTTATACACTCTCGCTTTCTCCTGTCGTTGCGATGTTGTTCGTATCAGAGCTTACGCCTCGTAATGTATTTATAGATCGCTTAGTATTGTTTCTTTTATTATTTATTTGTTTTTTTTATTTCTTTTACATATATATATATATTTTTTATTTTATTTTATTTTATTTTATTTTTATGATTATTATGATTATGATTATTATTTATTTATTTTTTTCAAATTATTTTCTTAACTTCGTTTCCTTTTCGGATCCATTTTCGTGTCCCGCCTCTATAACGTGCTTTTTCATGGATACATACATACATATATTTTTCCTTATACATACTTACTGCATGTGCAGCAGAAAAACCATGCTTAGCTTAAAACACGAGATAAGAGAGCGGGATACGAATAAAAAAGGATCCTTGTCGTTGGCCACGCAAGATCACGTTCGACAAATTTTCACGACAATCTTTCGTATGATCTTCTATCGATGTTATTTATCTTTTGAAAAAAACAAAACGAAAAAATATATATGTATATATTCGTTTCTTTCGTGGCTAACGACAAATTTATACGATTCGATCTAAACTTACCCCTATCGACGATTTTTCGTCCGGCAAACGAAAAACGATAATACACGATCGACGAATGATCTTCGAATGATTTATTGACTCGATCGTGAGATCCATTCGCGATGGCTGCGCTTACGCTTCGAAGCACGAAAACATTCACTTTGTCTATCTCTTTCTCTCTCTCTCTCTCTCTCTCTCATCTATCTCATCTACCTATCTATCTATCTATCTATCTATCCATCCATTTCTACGTCTCTGTCTTCGTTTATTTTTTACGCGTAAAAATAATGAAAATTTCAAAATTAAAGAAATCAGAGAAAGGGGAAGAAAAAAAATTAAGAAAAAAGAAAAAAAAGAAAGAAAGAAAGAAAGAAAGAAAGAAAGAAAGATCAATGTGCACGTGCTTCGATGCGAGCTCGATGATAGATCGTCGACTCCTCTAATCTCCGTATATCAGGACCTCGTACACGAGATTTCTTTCATCTTCGTCCTTTTTCAAATGAAAACCTTGAAACATATCGTCGTTTTATGGCATATACACACACACATTTATATCTATATATATAAACGATATTACAATAACAAAGAAAAATAAAGATCCCGGAGAGCGTCGTCGTGTACTATAAACTGCGTCTACGGAGCGTTAGATATGTGTAAATTTTGAGCTTGCGCCGATGATGCATGTTGTGCTTAAGCGACTATCGGGGGTGATGGTGCCAAATGTCATCCATCCCCTCGAGATATGCTCTGGACGATGATCGAGATTGATTTTTCGATCCTTCGAAACCAAATAATCCACTATATACAGCTCGAGATTCTTTGCCGTCTCTCATTCTCTCTCTCTCTCTCTCTTTGTCTCTCACTCATTCTCTCACTCATTCTCTCTCTCTCTCTCTCTCTCTCTCTCTCTCTCTCTATCTATCTATCTCTTTTTCTCTCATTTTTTCTATTTTTTATTTTTATCGCGACCCGTTTTTACACAAAACTATTCTACGAGATTTCATTTCTCGCGACATTTTTTTTTCTCTTTCGAGTCGATGTCGAATTTGCTGAAAAAGAGCACTGTAAGCAGCTTACGTACACCTCTCGCTATATTATATATATATTTTTTTATATGCAGTTTATATATTTGGATTTTCATCATTTTTGTTTCCTTCACGCTCTCTCTCTCTCTCTCTCTCTCTCTCTCTCTCTCTCTCTCTCTCTCT
>NC_057685.1:18379161-18384161 GCF_014466175.1 Vespula pensylvanica
TCTCTCTCTCTCTCTCTCTCTCTCTCTCTCTCTCTCTCTCTCGTTCTCTCTCTCGTTTTCTCTACATATATATTTACTAACCATGATCAGACATTTGTTATTCGTTTTGGTCAGTAATACACGTTCGAAATAATTTGTTCACGTCCATCGAAATCGTTTTTCCTCTATAAATAACTATAAGAGAGATATTTTCCCTCTCGCACACCACACCAACCCCGCGAGATGTGATTATTGGCTTTTCAAAATTATCGTCGCTACTTTTTGTTTTAAATTCCATTCTTGTATATCACTTTTTTTTTCCTTTCCGCAAAGTATATATTCCATTAGTTCCAACATATAAAAACACTTTCGTCCAGGTAGTTTCGTCCAGATAAAAATAGAAAAGGAAAAAAAAGAGCAGGGATAAAAAGAAATACAGAGAAAATCTACCTAACTACCGGCTTCTGAGCTTTTACATTTTTATCGAGCCAGCTTTCAACTAAATCGTCGTACTCTCTCTCTCTCTCTCTCTCTCTCTCTCTCTCTCTCTCTCTCTCTCTCTCTCACTCTCTTCTTTCTCTCTTCTTTACAACATTTGATTTTCGCTTGGTTCTGCCGCAAAACGGTTAATCCTTTGTATTCACGTTCACCCGCTTGCGCGATTTATCTCTTGAGATCCTCTTTATTATTTCTCTTTTTTATTATTTTTCTTTTTTTTTTTTTGTAAGATTCTTCTTTTTTTTCTCTCTCTCTCTCTTTTTTTTTTTTATTAAAGTCACGCGACGGCATTCCATTTCGGATATTGATTGTCTCCTTTATTTCGTATCTTCATCGATCGTTTTTCTCTTTCTCTCTCTCTCTCTTTTTTATTCTATTTATCTGTCTATCTGTCTCTCTTCTCTCTCTCTCTCTCTCTCTCTCTCTCTCTCTCTCTCTCTCTTTGGCGCGAAAAGGAAAAGGAAAATGTAGTTTGTCATCGATATTTGCTCGAAAACGTAGACAGCAGACCTAGAGGATTATCGTATCTTTCGTTTCTCGTTTTTCGTCGTCTCGTTAGATATACGCTTTCTATCTTTTTTTTTTCTTTTTTTCTTTTATCGATTAAAAAGTCGCCCAACAATCGAGTCGATATCACAATTCCAATGATAACGATATTCGGTGGGTGGTACGATGGTCGTTGGAGGTTACGATTACCAGTTTCGTATCGTTTTCGTGAGGTTCCAGTAAAGAACCTTTTGACAGTCGTCGATCTCAAATACCGTTGGCTGGTCTTTCTGACACGCTGCGAGTAATCGAAAGAAATGTGGAAAATGCATTTTGCAGAATTATCCAGCAACGAAAACGTCTCGTCGTTTGGGAACGTCGCCGCAAGCTGCGTCATCGGCACAACATTTACACACGACAGCAGCCCGATTAAAAAGAAAACCCTTTTGTATTGTTAAAGATATTATTCACCTCTAGAGAGACCGATCTCCGTGCCTTTCTCCATTAAAAGAAAAAATATTAAAAAAATAATATTCAACGGAAAAGAAAAAAAAAAAAGAACCAAAAGAAAAAAAGCACCAAAAGATTAAAAAAAAAAAAGCAACAAAAAAAAAGTAAAAGGAAAAAAAAAGAAATCAATAGCAGCCCGTTCCAATCACCCCCCACCCTCATTAACCCTACCCCTACCCGCCCCAACCCCCTATTCTCGATATATTAAGATCTCCAACTCGATGTCCCCGTCTCCTTCGAAAATTCAATAAAACGCGCCGCTTCTCACTTATTGGAAATTAGTTGAAACCAATCCTGTCTTTGTTGCAGATGGACATGAAGTCTGTTGGGTCGTTCTACTACGAGAACTTTGTAAGTGCAGACCTAAGCAATGAAATCATAACGCGTTCACGACTTAATCGCGTTAACTTTTCTAATTTGACGTATAGTAACGCGTAGTAATCGTTGATTCTTCTTTTTCAATTTCTTCTCGGCTTTTTCTCTCTTTTTTTTTTTTTTTATTTTGTTTTTTTCTCCGTGCAAGACTCATTCGTGCATCACGGAGGACTTTGTTTTTAATATGGTAAAAATGTAACGGAACGTTTTTAAAATCTTCTCGTCATATGTGTGCGTATTTATATACATACGTATGTATGTGTACGTAAATCGATTGGCATTATTCCACCCCGTCGAATCTTTTCTCGTGACTGACGCGGTCGTCGACGAGAGCCAAGACGCGAGATCAAAATAGAGATAGGTGTATATACTTCTCGTGAAAGATGGGAAGGAGGAAAAAACATCGGACGAGAAACCTCTCCCGCAGACCGGAGAAGCAACGACGCAAAAGAGATGTCGTAAAACGTTAAACCGGAGGCTTCGGCGAAGACGCGGACGATCTCTCGACGGATATCTATCAGCCCCCTCGAGAGGACGTCGGGCCCGTTCGATTACATGGGATACTAATCGTAATTTTTTTTCGCATTTCTTTTGCAGGCCTTCCCAGGAATGGTTCCGTATAAACGACCGGCGGCCGACAAGTCCGGTATGCCGGTCTATCAGCCGACCGGCGCGACGACCTTAATGCAGTTGCAGCAGCCCTTCGTGCCTGTGTCATGTGAGTACACTGGAACACCACCCCTACCTACCCAAACCTCTAACCAATCGGTCGTGCAACCCCCGAACGTGCAAAGCAACCACCACCACCACCACCACCACGCGGTGGTGCAGTCCTCCTCTTCCTCCCAGGGAACCGGCGGCGTCGCTGTCGGTAACTGCGCCGACGCCAACAATGGCGTCCTCATGGATCCGTGCAACAATCCGCCGCCGCCACCGCCGACAACCGGCGACAATAACACTAGCGCTAGTAATGCCGGTAACAAGCAGACCCTCGTTAATGCCCAGAATCATGACGGCGAAAATGCGCGTAACTCCCCCGAATTGAATCACTCGAGTCCGGCGATACAGCAACAAGTTCAGCAACAAGCTCAGCAACAAGCTCAACAGCAAGCGCAACACCAGCATCAACAGCAACAACACCAGCAACAACAGCAGCAGCAGCAAGCGCAACAACAGCAACAGCAACAACAGCAGCAAGCGCAACAGCAGGCTCAGCAGCAAGCGCAACAGCAGGCTGCTCAGCAGCAGGCTCAACAACAAGCTGCTCAGCAGCAGGCACACCAACAGCACCAACAGGCTCAGCAGCAGCAACACGCTCAGCAACAGCTTCAACAGCAACACCAACAGCAAATGAATCAGTTGGCATTATCGGCCGTACCGCCGTCTATGAGTCCATTGACGTCGATGGCCGGGCTAACATCTATGCCCGGGGTCGTTAACATGGCCTCAATGGCCAATATGGTCAGCATGGCAAACGTCTCCTCGATGTCGAGCCTATCATCGATGAGCAATTACTCTGCCGCTAATATGGCGAATCTGAACATGTTGAATACGCTCGGCATGGCCGCGTCCGGATTACCCACCCATCTCGACGCAGCGACTCTGGCCAAGGAGGTGGCCCAGAAGAATTACGCGAAAGCTATTAAATTGTCACAGGCTTCCCAGCCTTACGGTATTAGTCAGCTTACGGCACTTAATTACACCGGCGTCGCATTGAACAAACAAACCTTGGTGAATCCTGCGGGTGCTGCAGCCGCCGCGGCTGCGGCCGCGCCTGGTTCGGCTTTACAGGCTAGCGCTTTGCCCGGAAGTACTGGTACACCGAGACCGGTGATCCCTGGACTGGCCGGTATACCCGGTGCGCTGACGTCGCCACTTTCAGCCGGTATACTCGCATACTCGAGACCTCAGCCGACCGCCACACCTATTAATCCGTACTCTCTGATCAGACAACAGATCCTACCGAATCCGTACGTCCAAGCCTCGATACCCGGTGTACCTGGTGCGGCCGCAGCCGCGGTTCAGGCATCTCCCTACGTTCAGAATCCGTATGCCGTTTTACCTGGTATGGCTGGTGTACCTGCTGGCGTAGCTGCCGCGGCAGGTGTACCGACCGTACCTCAGATACCGCAAATCCCCAATCCCGCGACGATAGCGGCGCAACCGCAAGTCGCCATACCGGTCAGCTCCGGCGTGATCATGCAACCCTACAAGAAGATGAAGACTTCGTAAAGAGCGTCGCTTTTAAAGCTCCTTGGCTTTTCTCCGTAGCGAGAGGTCGGTCGTGCTCTCTTCTGGGCCAACTTCTTCTCCTCCTATCTCTCTCTCTCTCTCTCTCTCTCGCTCTCGCTCTCCGTCTCTCTCTTCTTTCTCTACCTCTTTACTTCTCTTTTAGCTATCTCTTTTCGCAAAAAAAGGCCCGATCTATCACTTTACCATCGTCCGACTCTAGAATCAGAAGCGTAAGTGCAATTTTCGATTATTCTAAACAAGACGAATCCTATTAACCAAGATAAATTATCTCTACGTTCGAACGCATCTTTTTGATATATAAATGAATAAATAAGATAAATAAATATGTATATTACATATCTTTCTATCTTTGGAATCGTTAATTTTCTCAATCATTATTCGAGAGAGCGAGGAAAAAAAGGAATAAAAAAGAGAGTAGGAGAAAGAGAGAAAGAGAGAGGGAGGGTGAGAGAAAGAGACAAGGGGAGTATATTTCGGTCGAGCGAACGCGAAACGGGAGAGATGAGACACGCTACACAATGAAAAAGTTCCGAAAATAGATTCATTTTCTAGTCAGACATTGTCGGTGAACAGTGCCTTATTGACCCGATTCCTCGTGGAGCGTTTTAAACGTAAGACGAAAGAATGAGAGAACGGCGAGATCGCACGGCGTTCCTCGCTATAATATTGTGTGTGTGACGTCGGATGAATTAAACCGATTCGCGAATTGGTAAAGATGGCCGCGCTTTCGCGGCTATTTCTTTTTATCGTTCCGATAACGTGTTTCTACCTAAATAATAATCAATATCAATATATCTGCCGGACGACTTGCCGCTCGTTTCGATGAGTCCAAAATAAAATTGAAAAGAAAAAAAATGAAAAAAGTAATGAAAAACGGTAAAAAAAAAAAATTAAAAAAG
>NC_057685.1:18394161-18397389 GCF_014466175.1 Vespula pensylvanica
TTCTTTTTACATGCTTTCGTCTTTATACATACATACATGCATACATACATAAATACATGTGTATGTGCATATGTACAAGTGCAACACCACCTGCCGTGCAGCTTATTAGCGCTTTCGTAAAACGCATTGTTTGTTCTTTTTCTTTATAATATATATGTATATGTGTTCAGTGTACTTATACATATATATATATATATATATATATATATATATATATATATATATATACATACATACGTAAGTAAGTCTCGCATGTATTCAGTAGAACAAATAGCTTCGCCTGTAATTCGCCAACACAACAAGTATGCATGCATTATCGCAATATATATATATATATATATATATATATATATATATATATATATACATATTATTCTGTGTATTCTCCCCGCGTTATCACCGCTCGCGTTATCTGAAGCACCTACGTCGTCTTAGCGCACCTCGTTCTTTTAATCTATGGGCTGACGCAAACTCCACGAACTGCACGTTTACGTATATATACTTACACATATACACACATATACATACGTACATACACACACACACACATATATATACACGTACAAACAGACGAAACGACGAAAATGATACACGCACTAAACTTAGCCGCAACGAACGCGCGATGCCTTGTTAATACATAGATACATGCATACATGCATACAGAGAGACATACATAAACAGATCTACAGACAAGCGCATGCGAACACTATTCTGAGCGAGCGATTTAAACGTTAGTCGAGTGCACGAATGCATTTTGATTCGTTTTGCAAAAAAAGAAAAAGAAAGAAAAAAAAAAAAGAACAGAATAGAAAAAGAAAAAAAAAAAAAAGAAAAGAAAGAAACCCCCCCCAATACTGAATGCACTGGTGATATGATACATTTCGATCTTTTTTACTGTATTCTTATATAATTTCATTTGTTTACAGCGTACGCGCAATTATTTACAGCGTCCTTTAAATATGGTGTCGATCCTTTTAAATTAGTAGTTTAAGAAGATCGTCGAGAATCGGAACGGCTTACGACGATCAACAATTTACTTCTTTTTTTTCGTCGACGTTGCCTCGAAAACGACGAAGCACAGCAAAGAGGAAAGACAGAAAAAATATTTATATATATATATATATATAAATATATAAAAAAAAAGAAACAAAAAAAAATCGAAGAAAAGAAAAAGAATTTATACCGACAGATCCAATAAACCGATCCGTTTCTCGATAAATGCGTGAATTATTTTTTCTATATTTCTCTTAGATACGTGTACAGAAAGAGAGAGCGAAGGAGCTATAATATCGTACTATACATGTATATATACGCTCTTATATATACGTATTTTCGTTAAATTGCACGTTTACTCACTGATCGTTCATGGTCTTTCTTTGAAATTTCTGTTTCATGCTTGCCCTCGCCTGGATATCACCCGCACGTCTTCCAACCGAAAACGATCGGTCTTCTCTCTACACCGTTTGATATCATCCGCCAACGCTTACGTTCTTCCTGAATAATTCCATACCACTCGAATTTCTTCGTCCTTTGGCCTCTGCACGATCCCGAGAACGCCATCCGATCTTGAAAATCGATTCCTGCGACCTGTCCTACTCTCTACGACCACAACGAATATACCTGGTGACCCGTGCTTACTTATACTACCACTACCACCACTATCACTACCCTACTACTACTACTACTACTACTACTATTACTACTACTACTACTACTATTATCACCACCAACCAACCATTAACCATCAACGATCGTATGTCTCTCCCTGACCTACTATCCATGTGGCGATTGTGATCATTCTCCCTCTCGTCAATCCGTCCATCCACGTCCACAAAAATTTCATCGACGTCAAACCAAAACACGAGAACTCGTCGTGACTTAATAAATCACGCAATCGTCGGGAACAACACATTTTCCTTTCGATCTTTCGTCCGATCGTTCTGAAACGAACGTCCAATGAAACGGTTCGATATTACAAATAAACAATATATATATATATTTTTATATCGATCGGAAACAAAAACAAACAAAAAATAATAATAATCGTGACCGAACAACGACAACGACGAATTGAAATCCTTTTTTGTTCTTGTGTTTTCTTTTTTTTTTTTTTTTTATCAATCCATTCGTCGCTCCCTGCGACACGGACGATCGAGGAATTGTGTTTTGCTTTTTTCCTCTCTTCCTCTTTTTCTTTTTTATTTTTTTTATGTGGTTTTTTTTTTCTTCGGTGATGGGTCGATCCTACCTTGCGTTCTCTTTTTAAATTTCTTTTCTTTCTTCCTCCTCTTTTTTTTTGTGTTTCTTTTTTTTCTTTCTTTCTTCCTACCTTTCTTTCTTTCTTTCTTTCTTTCTCCTTTTATCTTTTTTATTATTTTTCTCTTCGTTCTTCACGACACCGTCGTACATGATACGTCGTCGAAATTCATTCGCCCCAAACGACGAATAAAATATAAAATTCAAACTTTGGCACGTACGCGTCGGTGCTTCGAGAATGATTTTTTCTCTCGATTGGAATATGAAAAAAAATATATATATATATGTATATATACACATAATATACATATATATTTTTTTATTTTGATATACATGTATGCACGTGCGTATGCGTGCGTGCACGCGATTTGCTTTATCGGTCGCGTTATTTTTTTTTTTGTTTTGTTTCCCTCTTCCCTCTCCCATTTTATCCGATCAATCTAATTGGTCCATCGATTTTTATCGTTTGACCTCCTCGATTCGACGGACTTATATTGTATTATCACATTCTCGTAAGTTCGTTCCCTCGAATACTTTTCTTATATCCATCCATCGCCCGTGAATCCAATTAATAAAAAAATTTTTACATAAACGAACAATAAAAATCCAAAAAAAAAAAAAAACAATGAAAAAAATATATATATACACACACACACACACAATTTAACCGAATGCGAACAATGCACCCTGGTACATGCTGCTACATCGTTATTCGCGTTACTCGTTTTTCTGGAAATTTTGCTAACTAACTCTACCGTGAACTCGATAAAAATTACTACTCGCACCAACCAACGCTTTCATTTTCCACGTTTTATACTCGTCTCGTGCGTGTCATCCGCTTGGTACCTATCGAAAACGATTCTTTTTTTCTCTCCTTTTTTTTTTTTTTTCTTTTCTTCTCGATTATCGCCGACACTTTTACGTCGTTTTCACGCGAGTGCAAATTATTGGAATACAAAAAAAAAAAAAAAA
>NC_057685.1:18397489-18398026 GCF_014466175.1 Vespula pensylvanica
AAAAAAAAAAAAAAAAAAAAAAAAACCAAAC
Organism: Vespula pensylvanica; assembly: GCF_014466175.1. NCBI lineage: Eukaryota > Metazoa > Arthropoda > Insecta > Hymenoptera > Vespidae > Vespula > Vespula pensylvanica. The sequence continues at coordinate 18,397,521 of NC_057685.1, forward strand.
GAAAAAATCTACCATGTACCTGGGTGAACCTCCCGAGGACACGTTCGACGTGACCTCCTTTGTTTTTTGGTGTCTTCTTCTTCTCCACCGAATTCGATCGGATCTGGTAACGAACGACCGAACGAAACAACTACCGATATTTGAAAAAAATACCGTACGAACACTGCCTCGTTTGCTGCATGTGGATCGCCTTAGCAGCCTTAGCCACTGTCGGGGCCCACGTGGTCCCCCAAAACGCTCACTGTGTCGTCTACACAGACAGCTGCGGACAGGTAGACTCATTATTGTAACCAGTTTTTTACCCAGTCTCGAGTTTGCATCAGAAGCACCACGTGATAAATAATAAAATCAATGTTATAACAATCAGTTTCTTTCTGCATGCATTTTGTCCGATCTCTTATCGAGGTATATTTATTCTTTATTTGTTTCTCTCTCTCTCTTTTTTTTTCTTTTTCTTTTGCCTTTTTCTCTTTTTAGTTTTTGTTTTGTCTTTTTTTGTTTTTTTT
>NC_057685.1:18398036-18405536 GCF_014466175.1 Vespula pensylvanica
TTTTTATTAGATGATCATCTTATCTCACACATACTCTCGGACGTAATTACCCTCGTGGTACTTTGATGCAAGCTCGAACATTTAATGCTGCTAACCTACAAGGTTGACGAAGGAGGACGACGTGTCGATGACGATCATTCTTCAATTAAACATCAATTCATTACCCTTGCTTCATCGTGTTATTAATTTATATATATATATATATATATATATATATATATATATATATAGAGAGAGAGAGAGAGAGAGAGAGAAGAAAAAAAAAAGGAAAAGAAAATCGTGATTCGACATGATCCTCATCTTTCGATTAACTTTGGCTAACACGTAGCTTTTGGGGGCATCTCCCTCACGACTGCTCACCGCAACTATAACTGCGAATAACCACTGCCTTATATATCTGGTGTTTGTCTATTATTATTATTATTATTATTATTATTATTATTATTATTATTATTATTATTATTATCATTATTATTATTATTATTATTATTATAATTATACCAATAATTATATATTATTATTATGCTATTTCGAAAGCGTTGTCGTCACCCTCACAACAAACCTATATTCACGAAGAAAGAGAGATGCACGCTTGTTATATTATCCATAAACTACATAGAGCGACTTTCTTATTCGAACGCGGCATTTTTTTTTTTTTTTATTTGTTTTGTATTTATTTACTTATTCACTTTTTTGTTTCTTTTCTATTTCCCTTCTTCTTCCCTAATTTATATTCATTATGATATTAAGAACAATCGTGTGATTTTAATTCTATTTTTCTCTTTTTTTTTTTTTTATTTCCCCGTGAGTTTGTTCTTTTATTATTATTATTTTTTTTTTTCATTTTTTTTCCTCTCTCTCTCTCTCTCTCTCTCTCTCTCTCTTTCTCTCTTTTCTCTTTTACAACTACGATAGCAGAAAGATTTCTCGTTTTGCAAAAGGAATAAATTTTGTAGACGCAGTGACACGGTTCGTCGTACTTCGGAAGTACATTAAACGTGCAGCACTTTTTTTTCTCTCGCTGAAAAATCGTTTTTTAATTGCGCTCTAAGAAATGCAAAATACCAACCCCCGTTCACACCTTTCACTCACCTTCCTAACCGCCGCTCAACCTCAACTACCCCTCTGCCGACCTCCTTCCCGCCCTCTTTTATCCGTATATATGCTTGCATATTTAGAATGCTTCCGATGCGAACACACACGAAGAATGAGAGACGTCGTTTGTAGAAAAACCGGGAAAAACGTTGTGATAAAAAGGAAGACGCCATAATCGCGCTCGCGACATTAAATTCGAGTCAACGAATATTTCATAAACAATCATACATATATATATATATACACACACATACACATATACACACATACATACATAAACATATTATGATGCAACAACATTATCGCATACGCACACATACACACACTGACAAAGCTTTCCGAAAATGTTTGCCTTTGTGAAGAAAAAAAAAAAATATATAAAAGAGATAGAAGAAAAAAAGAAACGCTCGATCGATCGACCGATCGTTCAGCCATCTCTTTTCTATATTTGTAAAAAAAAAAAAAAAAAGAATAGATCCATACCTCATGATAAACGCAAGAATTATATCTATACATAGTACATTATACTATCATACCATTTTTGTTAACAGCAGCTATGTTGTTATGGTTGCGGAGTCGCAGTTGATATATAGTGTTGAACTTATTTGCAGTAGAATATTATTAATTTGACAGCTTACGACATCCCATATCCATATTTATACAAGGCCAATGTCCGCTGACTGACCGGTCCAGTCTCTCCGCCATCGTCGATCGTTACGCCCTCGTGAATCGTTCGAATATACGTTTTTCTTTTTCACTTTCTCTTTCTCTCTTTATCCCTTTTTCTTCTTTCTCTTTCATAAAATATTTCCTTCGGTAATAATAATAGAATTATACTCGTCTACTACGCGTTAAACATCCACTTTTTTCCCCCTTTCTCTTTCTATCTCTATATTTCTTTTATTTTTTATTTTTTATTCTCTTCCTTTTTTTTTTTCGTTTATCATTTTATTTTATTTTTTTATTTTTTTTTTTTCAAACGTGCAAAACGACATTTTCACGTTCACGTGGGCGAACCGAAATTTGGCGACCGGTGAGAGTCGGCTTTTGGCAGTACACGAACGCTTGGGTGATGATGCCTCGCACTTTTTAACTTCTCGTCCCAATATACATACATATCTACATATATACATGGATACATATATTATCTAATATATCGTGTCGCTAAATGATAGAAAAGACAGAGTATTTACTTCCGTCTCGAATTTTCTCCAACTTGATCTATTTTTCACAATCTCTCTATTCCTTTCGTTTTTCCTTCTTATTATTATTGTCGAACTATACTTTTTAAAATCTTTCTTTTCTCTCTTTCTCTTTTTCTCTGTATATCTATATATCTATCTATTTATCTATCTAATTATCTATATCTTTTAACACCCGTAAATAATTCGAGACGTATGAAACGACGATTTTAGTGTTATCCTCAGTTCGCGAACATTTGTATCTCTGTCACTTATTATACTCGTATTATATTCGTTATATCACCCAAGCACCGATCCCCCTTCTCCCGGGCCATTATTTGCATGACCAGACTCTGTGTTCGTAGCAAATTATCTCTTACGCAGTTGCAAGAATTATATTTATTGTTCTCTTATTATTATTATTATTATTATTATTATTATTATTATTATTATTATTATTATTAGTTTTAGTATTATTACTGTTATTATTCTTATTCTTATTACTCTTCTTCTTATTATTATTCTTATTAATTATACTATATTATCGTTATACGAAATATTTTTATTATTATTATTATTATTATTATTATTATTATTATTATTATTATTATTATTAGACTATTGTCATTATTAGTATTATTATTATTATTATCATCGTTTTTCTTATATTATTATCTCATTATTATAGTCATTATATTCATTGTATTAATTACCCTTTGCCGAAAATATTCTATCGATATTATATATACATACATATACGGCAAGAGATATATAAGATTCCCGTTACTTCTTACATGATAGCATTTTTATATACACATATATATATATGCGTAGAAAAATAATATATATATTATATATGTTATAATATATATATATTTATTTATTTATAAATATACTTTGCACGCTTCTATGGTGAGCCTATGGTATACTTTTGCGCGATGAAACTTTTTATTTTTCTATATATATATATATATATATATATATATATATATATACACACACACATATATATATATTTTTTTTTCCTTAGATATCTGTCTGGTAGGTTGTTAATGCTTTAATCTAACGTTTTGCTAACACGAATACCATTCTCTCTGGAATTTGATGTTTAATCTATTTGCTCGCATTTGTCTATTATATTTCGGATATATGATTAATCTTCTAGATACGAGTGTACGTGTGTGTTGTGTGTGTGTGTCTAAATATAATATGCATACATCTGTCAATCTCTCGACGGCCAAACGATCCGATAATCCTTCTCCGATCGGGTCTTTCTATCGTAGTCTCTTCTTGCGATATACTCATTCTATTCTTTCTCATAATTTTTTTTTTTATTTTTTTGGAATCTATTTATTTATTTGTTTATTTTTTATTTATTTACTTTCTTTCCTCCTTTCATCTCTCTATATTTAAATAAACTTTTTTTGCGCGACGTCGAGATTCGATAGATTCTGCGTGACAACGAATAAAAGAGAATAATCGTTTATGTTTTTCTATTTATATATATATATATATATATATATATATTCTGTTCTTAAATATATATATATATATATATATATATATATTTGAGATATATTTGCCTACATATTATATCTACACATGCACACATTTAACATAATTATTGTTTTATCTTTGCAAAATAGGTTTTACGTTAAGTCGATGTTTAGCACACGTTATTTGATATCGAGAGAGAGCGAAGCAATGAGCTTTATAGAAAAAAGAAAAAAGAAAGTGAAAGAAAAAGGAAAAAAGAAAAAAAGAAGGCAGAAAAGGTCCCACGATCGTTGCTTTACCATCTACCAACACACTTTTGTTAAATTTAAATAAATCGAATTTCAGTCTAGTCACTGTGCTGAATGGCCCGCTGAGAAGAGGGCTTCCACAAGCTTTGATTCGCTAATTTTATCGAACGTTTTATCGCGTCGCTTCAAATTAATATACAAAATGTGAAAGTTATCAAAAGGCGTTCAACGATACGATCGATTAAAAATGTTCGATGTTTAACGCGATTGAGTCGTTATAATTTTAACGGGAAACAATTTTCTTCTGAATCGCGTTTGGATTTTAAAGAAAAGAATGGAAGAATTAAACGATCGATTAATTTGCGAGTCAAAGAACCCCGTGTTTTAGGCACGCTCCTTGCACTCGGTGTATCGAGAAGGTTTTGACGCGCAGCCTAAAAAGAGTTAGAAAAATAAAAAAAGGAAAAAAAAAAAAAGAAAAATTAAGAAAGAAAAAAGGAAAAAGAAAAAAGAAAGGGTCATACACGCAAAGTGTGTATATATATATATATATATATATATATATATACATGTTAATGATACTTCCCATATCCCTGTTAGTGCGGTGTCGGTCGATTTATTCGGTCTTCTTCGTATATTCCCCGACAAGAATCGCCGATCTTACCGTAAAACGACACGATACAAAGATGCAAGGTTCCCTTGCGACAATAACATTTAAACGACAATTTTAATGATCACAGACTGCGTAGGGAATGTCCCGTTTGTTTGTATTTGAAAAATGAAAGTTCTACTGCAAATTTATATTTTAATTCGCAACGTACGAACGATCGACCGTCGTCGTTCGATTAAATTACAGGTATTTATTATTAATAATAATTTTTAACGAATCGAGGTATATCCTCGATAGTGTGTCCACAATTCTTTTTTTTTTCTCCAGTTCGTTTCAAGTACTTCGATATTGTTATATGCAACGAAGCAATGTATACGTCGATCGTTCGCACGTCCGTAGTAATTAATTAATAATACATACGTAAAAAGTATATATATGTATGTATATATAAATACATACATATACATACATACATACATACATACATATATATATATATATATATATATATATATATATATATGATTCGATTTTTTAGAGCATGTAATGTACCCGTGAATATGCTCTAACATCTGAAAAGTTTCGTTGAATGAGTGTATGAATGAGTCCGATGTAGAGAACATGTGTTCGATACACGTATGATGAGAAAAAGAGAGAGAGAGAGAGAGAGAGAGAGAGAGAGAGAAAAGAAAGAAAGAGAAAGATGATTGCTTGACGAATGAATGTAGAACGCGATGATACGTCTTGATTGCGTCTGTGCGTGTATGATACGCGTGTAAGTACATACGAAATGATAATAATTAAGATTACGATTAACGCGTCGTACGCGATGCGTATGTAACTCATTAAATAATAGTACTTGGAACATTTTCTTTCAGTTACTGGACACCCTCCCGGTGTGCCAAGATTTTAATCGACAAGTGTGCAACCGTCCCGCCTGCAAGTTTATCCATCTCAGTGACGGTAAGTTATATCGTAAGCGTATAAATTTTTTCGTTTAGAGATCTTGGAAATTTTTATTTTCTTGTGATAGGTCGAAAAACGTTTATCTTTTAATCCAACTTGCAACACTTTTATCTCGGATTAATACGAAATATCTTTTATTATTAATTTTTATATTTATTTAAATATATATTTTTATATATATTTTTTATTAATTTTTATATGTAATATATATATATATATATAGTATATTAATTAATTATATTCTATTAAATAAATTTATTACATATATGAAATTATAAAATTATATATATTTATATATCTCTTTCCTCTTTTCTTTTTTTCTTTTTTCGACTTATTATCAGCGGAGGATCGAAAGATATTTGTCTATTTAAAACAAAAAAAAAAAAAAAAATAGAAACCTTGAGAAAAGAAACAACCCTTTTAAATATCATCCGTGCTACTTCTTTTTTCTTTATATTCATTCGTCTCCATTCCTTCTGACCAATGCATTCTCTTTCTCTCTCTCTCTCTCTCTTTCTCTCTAACGAATAGATTTCAACGTCGACAAAATTCTTCCTCGTCGAAATATCGCTGTAGGCGGAAATAATTCGTTTATTGAAATTCCATAAGAAGTATTCTCTCTCTCCCTCTCTCTTTCTCTCTCTTTCTCATTCGTTTCTTCTTTATATTCGTTTTCAATCGTTCTCGCAAATTTGTCGATTCCAGGAACGCGAGACGCATCACAATTACGTACCGATAAATCACTCAAGTTGGCCTCGATTTGAGAGAACCGCACGTACGCACAGTTTCCCCATACCTCTCCACCCATCCCTTCCCCATCCCCCATAACCCTCCTCCGCCATTCTAACCCACTGTGTACCAAGCTTCGACTTCATTTTATTTTACCGTTCCGTTCGATCGACTTCATTAGTTGTTTCGAAATAGATCGTCCGTTTGCTCTCGTTCCAAATCTCCTTCGTACATTCGTAACGTTCGTATTTATTCGCGCTTAGTATACATTCATTTTCTTTTCTATAATTAATTCTTACAACAAGAAATTTCTTAGCAAATTGTATACGTTTCTTTCAATTTCTCGTCGTACATTTTCTCTTATTCTTCTACTCGTTTTCTAATCTGTATAATCCAGATATGGACAAATAATTTTTCACTTAACTCGGAAAGAGAATAAAAGAAGAAAAAAAAAAAATAAATAAATAAATAAATAAAAAAAGAAAGAAAACTTATTCGTAACGTAACAATTCGTATCATATTACCCATCGGTTTTTCGTTACACAGAAATTATCGCCACGTAATCCGATAGCTAAGGTAGTAAGCATGCATTTTTCATTGGACTATATCTCTATCGTAAGACATTGAATATGCATGTCACATATATATTATATATATACATATATATATATATATATGCACTTTGCAGTCACGAATATTAAAATCTCTGATCCTAAAAAAAAGTCCTTATCGCGTATTATTTTCTTCCTCGTGCAAACTAATTTTGAATTTCTAAAGCGATAAAGGAATGAATGATATATTTACTTACCTATATATGTATATATCTATACACGTATATACGTATAATATGTATATGTATAAATTAGTCGAATAAAAAATATGCAATATTTTAACATTATAAATATTTTCAGGAAACGTGGAGGTGATCGAGAATCGCGTAACCGTGTGCAGGGACGCAGTGAAGGGTGCGTGTATGCGGCCACAGTGTAAATATTACCACATACCGGTGGCCTTGCCACCGGCACCTCTGATGGCCATAGCAGCACCCGCGACACCCTAGTTACCCGTTCTCCTCTAAAAAAAATGGGCCTTCCGAGCTTCGCAACGGGAATGCCAACGAAACGGGAAGAAATCGAAATGGGAAGAGAGAGGGAGGGAGACAGAGAAAGAGAGA
>NC_057685.1:18408036-18418036 GCF_014466175.1 Vespula pensylvanica
CATAAGTAAGTAGGCTAGCTAGGACCCACGGGTCACACAAGCGACGAACGATTTAGGAAAAAAAATGGTGATCATTAATTGAAGGAATAAGAGAGACGAAAGCGAAGAAGAATTTTAATTAAGTTCGTGTAAATCGGATGGAAATAGGGATTAAAAAAAAAAAAAGAAAAAAAGGAGAAAAAGGAAAGAAAAGAAAAGAGAAGAAAAGAAAAGGAAAAAGAAAATACCAAGTAAAAAAATTTGGACGACCGTTGTGTGCGTGCGTGCGTGAGTGCGCGCGCGCGCGCGCGCGAGAATACGACGAGATGTGTGACGTTTAGCGGCGGATATAACGAAGTTTTTATACTCGTATATAAAAAATTATAGTTATATTTTGATTTTATCGTGTATATACGTATGTATATACGTATGTGAAAGATTATATATATGTATGTATATATATATATATATTATATATGTACATATATATATATATATGTGTGTGTGCGAGGAGAGTATGGATTCCGATAGAAATGATGTATAATTAACGGAAGGCTTTAATTAGGAAGTGCGAGAGCGAAAGAGAGAGAAAGAAAGCAACACAAAACACTTATAGACGGAGTTATATATACGAATAAGATGGGGAGAGTAAAAAAAATTTGGTGGAAAAGAAGTGGGTAGGGGTAGAGAAAGAAGGAAGGCGAGAGAGGGAAAGAGAGAGAGAGAGAGAGAGAGAGAGAGAGATAGAGAGAGAAAGAGAAAGAAAAAATCTTATCTTCCTAGCGTGGGAGAAGCGAGCCTTAGAACGAAATTTTCCAGCGACTCATTACATTCAGGATATCTTTTCTTTTTTTCTTTTTGCGAAACGTGATAAAAACTTTAAAAGATCGTGGGTTTACGTGACGATAATTTTCTCTATTTCAAAAAGGAATAACTATTAATATTATTATTATTATTATCATTATTATTATCATTATTATTATTATTATTATTAATATCGTTATCATTATTATGATTATGATTATGATTATTATTATTAATATCATCATCATCTATTATCATTATTATCATTATTATTATTATTCTTAATATTATTATTATTATTATTATTATTATTATTATTATTATTATTATTATTATTATTATTATTATTATTAACGGAGGAATGTGTATCATATATATGACAAAATATGTATACATGTAATGTGAGAAATTATATTTAACTAAATGATAGATTTTTAATCGGCGACTGCGACATATGATTTTAGCGCAAAAATTTGAAATCCATGAGAACGAGACGGATGATAAGTGGAAGGGAAAGAGAGGGATAAGAGAGAGAGAGAGAGAGAGAGAGAGAGAGAGAGAGAGAGAATGAGAGAGAAAGAGAGAGAATGAAAGTGAGAAAGGAGATGAAAGCAATCATCTTTTTTTTATAATCACTTATTTTTATTATATTATTTGGAACGCGCGAAAGAAAATTTTTCTTAGGATTAACATTATTTTATTATTATTAATATTATTATTATTTTCGTTAATCGTTTATAGCGAATATAGGTGTATGTTAGCGGATAAAGTATCGCGAAGCGAAAAGGAAAACAACAATATCGAACATATGTGCAATCTCGTGAAGCTTTGTCGAGCTTACGAATTAATTGGTTCCCTCAAAAAGGAATCAAAACCCTTTTCCCCCGCCGCCGCTGCCGCCGCCTGCCCGCCCCCTCACTCCAACCCCTCGGGTATTATATTTCGAATTTGTTATAAGTAAATTTACTTACTTAACTCGACGATTAACTTTCACGTCTTCCTTTTCTGTTTCTATTTGATTTCTTAACTTTTCGATTAATTTCGATGATGGTCTTTCGATCATCGTTATCATCATCATCATCATCATCATCATCATCATCATTATCATTATCATCATCGTCGTCGTTATTGTCGACGTATAATACGAACAACAAACTAATGCGAACATTTTATTACGATTGTCTTTATCTTACTTACATTTGTTAATAGTACAGTACATAGAGGAAAATGGGGGAAGAAAGAGAAAGATGAAAAGTAATAGAAAAAAAAGAGATAGAGAGAAAACGAGAGAGAGAGAGAGAGAGAGAGAGAGAGAGAGAGAGACAGAGAAAGAGAAAGAGAAACAATATCGGTCCGTTAATAATATTGCATTCGGTTTCGTTTCGGTTCGCCGTCCGTAAACGCGCATTATAATTAATTAGATTAATGAAACGTTTGTGCGGATCGGAAAACAGGCCGCCAAACGAGCGATCCGGATAAAACGGTATTTGATTTTACAGTTGGCCGAATTAACGGCGACGAAATGAGAGAGTCGTTCAATGATTCGTGCTTCGAAATACATAAGTACGTATGTATGATGTATGTATGTACGTATGTATGTATGTATGTATGTATGTATGTATGCTTTCAATGGCAGCCACCCTCGGATCATCCGAACCACCCCCTTCCGCCTTTTTTCCGTCGATCGTCGTTCGAAACATCGATGACACGTTTTCAAGAGAGAAACACTTCTTCTTTGCGTTCTATCATTCTCGATCGTTCGATATCATCGACTTAAAGAAAAAAAAAATAATAATAAAAATAAAAAAGTACACACACACGCTCGCGTACGAACGTATATACTTACGTACGTACATACACACGGAACAAGAAATAAAAAAAAAAGGAGAGAGAGAGAGAGAGAGAGAGAGAGAGAGAGAGAGAGAGAGAGAGAGAAAATAATACATTACCCAAAAAAATTTGACCGTCCAGGAAAGACTCGCACTCGCTTTCTCGACCAACACAACGATATGAGATATCGACATCCTCGTTTTTTTTTTTTCATACTACATACATACATGCCGAAGGATAAAAAAAAAAGAAAGAAAAAGACACGCGTACTCCTTTCGAGCTAGTCATATGTAGAAACGATGGGACGGGGTTCTTCGCGTATCCCTCCTTTTCTTTTTTGTTCTTTTTTTTTTTTTTTTATCATCGCGCCGTAACTTTTTACGTCCTCTTTTTTTTCATTTTTTACTTTTTTTTTTTTCTGTATTATTTTTATCGTTATGATTATATTTTCGTCCCTCTCCCAATTTTATTTTTTTTTTTATTATTGATTAACTTACATTCGAGGATAGTGTAATTATTAAAAAAATAATCTATATATACACACACACACACACACACACACACACACATATATATATAAGAAAAGAAAAAAGAAATACCTTCTAATGACAAGAACTAATTATACATATATATGTGTGTATATATATACACTGATATAAAAGTAATAAAATGAAATAAAAAAACGCAGCGATATTAAAAAGATAAGCAAAGTAAATGTTCCTGTACAGCATTTAAGAATCAAAGAACACACTTATCACAAAACAGAACAAAGCAAAACAAAAAAAAAAAAAGAGAAAAAACAAGACAACAAGAAGATAACGAGAAAAAAATAGAGAATAAAAGATGCGTAGGTGTTTGGTATTAGAGGGGAAGGATAACGAGGATACAACAGTTGGACGTTAAACTTATAATAAAGACACGGCCGAAAGTTAAATCTTTGTAAAATAAGAAAAATGTGTATATACATATTTAGAATTCGCGTCATGCGAATTGAAAAAGAGACTTGGTAGCATAGCTTGAAAATAATATTACCGATGAATATTACTTCTAATGCCATAAACGATAGAACTCGAACGCGTAATTGAAAGACAAGTAATTAAACGAAGTCGCCGAGAACAAATTATTTGGAAATAATTAATTGTTATACATATGTAAATCTATTTTTTTTTTTTTTCGTTTTTACTTTTTTCAAAGAACAATGTACACACGCACACACGTATGTGTGTGTGTGAGAAAAAATTTATGAAAAAGAAAAACCTTTTCCTAGGTTCAAAAGGTTCGCTCTCCCTCGCGATTTTTTTACAGGTGGTTGCGTCGAAGTATTGTGTTCGAATATTTTCCGTAAATAATATAATAATAAAAGAGAAGAAAGTGAGAAAAGGAAAGAGAGAGAGAAAGAGAGAGAGAGAGAGAGAGAGAGAGAGAGAGAGAGAGAAAGTGAGAGTGAGTGAAAGAGAAAAAAAAAGAACTTATCTCGAAATATCATCGTTTCTAGTCATGAGTTCGTGAAATTAATTCATTCATCAGATCGGATAGGTTTACTTAGAATGAAAATACATGGGTGACCATAAATAATTACACTGATATATATATATACATGGAATATATTATAATTCTTTATTGGATATTTCTAACGAAACAGAAATTTATAAATCATTGCGTTAACGCATCAAGTTTTAAGACCGTAAAGAAAAAAAAAAAAAAAAAAAAACAGAAAAAAAAGGAAATAGATAAAAAGAACAAAAAAAAAAAAAAAGAACTCAATAAATTTTCAACGTGTTAATTAGTTCGATCTCTAGAATAATATTAAAATCAGTGTAATCGTTTATCGACGACACGTATAATTTGATATTCGTTTATGATTTATCGGTTTCGTTGCGACATTTGACAATGGCCGACGATATGATAGGATATTAATTGGAAATAAAAGAGGGAAATTAAAAACGAAAAAGGAAAATTGAAAAACGAAAGAGATAAAAGGTAAAGAAGAATGTTAATACACTTAAGGAAAAAAAAAAAAAAAGAAAAAAAGAAGAAAAAAAAGATGATGATGATGATGTAGATGATGAATATGACGAAGGTTACGAAACGAAAAAACAAGTAATAAAAAGAAATGAAAAAACGATCGAACAGCAGACGGAAAAGGATATACGGACGAGTTCCTCCGTGCCCACATTTAGCATGTACATAGGATTTATTAGATAACAAATAAGAACAAAAAATACATACATATATTATATATATATATAAATATATATATATACAAAATATATATATAAAATATAAGTACAATAATCTAATGAATGTCCATTTAAAGTGATTCAAAGACACCAGAGTGGAAGAGAGAAAGAGAGAAAGAGAGAGAGAGAGAGAGAGAGAGAGAGAGAGAGAGAGAGAGAGAGAGAGAGAGAAAAAATGGGACAAGAAAATATTTTTAATTGTGATTTAATCTATAGGATATATATATATATATATATATATATATATATATATATATACTATAATATTTCCACAATATACTTTTTCCTAGGCACACTACATACGTACATACACATATACATACATACTTATCGGAAAATCGGATAACGGTTAAAATTCCGATTCGTTTTCCGATAATTTGTCACTCTCTTACATAGCGAGTTACATAAGCCGAGTTCGTCGTTTCTCTTCTCTCGTTCAAGTAAACATACAAGAGAAAATTCGTTTCGATTTGTTATTGTTTTTTCCTTATTCTCTTATTTGCTTTTTTCTAAAGTTCTATAAAAATCTTTCCAATCGAAAGAAGTTTATCTCCTCCGTCAATGAAAATGCGACGAGAAAAGGAAACGATAGATCTCGACATAAACGTACACACGTAAGAATAACACGCGAGTTCCCGTCTTTCCCTTTAATACCAAAACATTCAATAGTGAATAGACGAAAACGAAATGTTTGTATAAGCAAAAAGAAGAAGAAAACGAAGTATGATAAGGAAAGAGAGAGAAGAAAAGAAAAGAAAAGAAAAGAAAGAGAAAAGGAAGGCAAAGGTTTTGTGTAAAGAAAATAAAAGAGGAGAAAAAAAGAAAAAGTGACGATGATAATGACGATGACGACAACGACGACGAATGATGATAATGATGATGATGATGACGATGAAAAGGAAGAATCGCGAACATCATTCCAAAAGTTCTTTGAAGTAACTGAGACGAGATGATCAAAGAAAGGATTAGAAAAAAGAAGAAGAAAGAAAGAAAGTAAGAAAGAGAATGAATATTGGAGATAGGATACTATAGAAACTTCGTTAAACTATGGAACGACTGCGAATAAAATTTCGAGCTTTTCCAACTTGAGTCAAGGAGCTTTTTTCGAGCTGCTTCTTAGCAAGCTGTCGCTATTAAGCGATCGATTAATTTCTAAACGAGTACGGAACGTTCGTAATTTTTGTTTCTCCTTAATCTTTTTGTTTCTTTTTTTTTTTCCTTTTCTTTTCGCGAAGCACGTGATCGTCTTAAAGAAGAATACGATGGAAATATAAATCGTCCCTATTTATCGTATCGACATCGAATTTCTCAAAATAACGAGACGATCGCGAAACGATAAGTACGTCACTTAATGCTTAATGTCTAAAATAATATCTGCTTCAATTCATAGAGCTGGTCATAGAGCCGTCTGTTTGTATAATAATGTCCGATTAAATATATAGAGCGAAACGAGAAGGATAGATTTCTTATCTTTCCGTTTTAACACCGTGCCGTCTCTCTCTTCGGCCAATTATTACAACGCTCGTAAATGTGTACTTACACGACTTTACTTATCTAGAACTTCTAGCGCGCAACGCATATTTTCGATTTGTTACAAACGAACGGAAGGAAATGTATAAGAGCGAGAAAGTGTGAGAGCGTGAGAGTACGTGTGGGAACGAGAAGGCGAGGGAACGGTAGAAACGTTTTCACCCTAAAAATAAAAGAAGAAACAAGAAAGAAAAACACGATGGTCGATTTTCGATCGATCGATTTATCGATTCTCGATTTTCACAAAAACTTCGTTCCACGTTAGAGCTCGCTCGAGAGGGAACTGATGGAAATAATTAATAATAATAACTAACGATAAGAATAATATTAATATTAATAATAATATTAATAATAATATTAATAATAATAATAATAATAATAATAATAACAACGTTATAATACTAATATTACTAATGATACTAATAATACGGATATACAGCAGAGAGAAAAATAAAAAAAAAAAAAATAAAAAAATAAAAAATTAATACACTAACAGACCGTCCACACACCAGGGACAAGCTTGTCCGCGAACGAGAATTAAAAAACGTCGCACTTAAATTTTCTTTAAGCCATTAATGAATAATATCTAATAATAATAATAATAATAATAATAATAATAATATAATAATAATAATAATAATAATAATAATAATATTAATAAATATAATAATAATAACTATATAAGAGAAAAAAAAAAACGCGTAACGAACGGACTTTAGTTTTAGAAGGAGACTAATCGTGTCGTGTCGGAACGAAACGTCTTTAGCTGTTATATATCGTATAAAAAAAAGAGAAAACCCTAGCAAAAAAAAAAAAAAAATAAGAAGAAGAAGAAGAAGAAAGTGCGAGAGAGAAAGAGAGGACGAGAGGGTGAGGATAAGGAGAGATGAAAAGAAAGAAGAAAAGACGAAGACGAAGACGAAGAAAAAAAACTGCGAACGCGCTTCAGACTATCGTCGCGTTAGACGCGACGCTTAACACAGAACGGATATATATACACATAACATATATATTTTGGATTTTTATTCTACAATAACTCGTAAGTGGATATATAGAGGATAAAGCGCGGTGTTATTTGAAATAGTAAAGAGAGAAGAAGTAGAAGAAGAAGAAGGAGGAGGAGGAGGAGGAGGAGGAGGAAGAGGAGGAGGAGGAGGAAAAAAAGAAAAAGAAAACAATGGTGGCAAGCCCCCTTGGTCGCATTATAGTTCGATCGACTTTTATCCGATAATATATCGTACCGTTCGAATGCGAGAAAAGAATGAGAATAGAAAGAAAAGTGAATTTGCGATTGTTAAGAGAGAGATAGAGTGAGAGAGAGAGAGAGAGAGAGAGAGAGAGAGAGAGAGGGAGGGAGTGTTGAAGAAACGAGAGAATTATACGCGTGAACGAAGATAGAAAATTTTCTTTTTTCTTTTCTTTTTTTTTCTAATTCTTTTCCGTTTATTTTTTCATTTTTTTTTCCTCCATTTGATTTCTTTTTTTGTACAGGGTGAAAAACGTCGTAGGAACGATGATTATATATATATATATATATATATATATATATATATATATATATTTTTTTCGTCGGACACGAATCTCGTCCGGTAAAAAATTCTCGAAGAAACGTGAAATGTACTTTATTATATAAATAATCATCGTAATATCTCCAATTGTGAGGATCTACTTGGAGACATAGTTCCTTTTATTCTATCCAGAGTGGCCATTATTAATCTACGTAAATAGAATGAAACGCAGATTTTTCCTCGAATAAGAGACGAGAAGGGGAAGGGTAGGGAGATTGAGGTGGGATGAGGTTGGGAGGGTGATAGTATATTTTCCGATTCTTCGTTCGGGATTCGTGTGTAATCGATGAAAATAAATACAAGTGATAATTCGTACTCGCATAATCGTTCCCGAGATTTCACGAGTGAAGTGTATGAAAAAAGAGAGAAAGAGAGTGAGAGAGAGAGAGAGAAAGAAAGAGAGAGAGAGAGAGAGAGAGAGAGAGAGAGAGAGAGAGAGAGAGAGAGAGAGAGAGAGAAAGGAACATCGTTTTAGATCAAATTTAACGAGTTTAGATAAGCTATCTAAGTCGTGGGGGTCGATTTTAGAGTTGGACGCAACCCATACGCCACCCTCCAGAAAGAAAGAAAAACCACCCCCGACGAGCATATTAAACTTCTTGAAACTAAGCTAACTGAGGACTATAATATTTTTCAATTATAGATTATTAATCTTTAGGAGTACGTTCTAGTAATCACGAATTTTTAGCTGGTAGAAAATAGAAATCTTAACAGATCAGAAATAATAATCACGCAAGCATATGTCGATGTATCTCAGCCTAAGTCTTGATTAGCTTTACGTGTGTAGAAATGATCTTCGTCCGTGAGAAAACTGACGTCTCGACTTCGAAACGACTCTGTCGTTTATTCGGAAAAAGAATGAATGAGAAAGAGATGTAAGATAGATAAAGATAGATAGATAGATAGATGGATGGATAGATAGAGAGAAAGAAAGAGAAAGAGATAAAAAGAGATAGAGAGAGATGGCCTCGAAGAGTCAAAGCTACACGCTGCTTCCGGTTCCGCCGATCATTTCTTTTTTCATCTTCCTTTTTATGCTTCTTCTTTCGCCCCCACCCTGTCCCTCGCCTATCCCTCCCCTATTTGACAGGCTCACCTTTTACGCATTTCCTTTATTCCCTATTTCGTATCTCTATTCTTATTCCATATATCTTGGCGAGTGAAAAACAGGGAGAGAAAGAGATAGATAAGGCTTCTTAGTGTGTCTATATGTAATCTTATACGCAAAACATTATATCGTACGATCGTTCTACGTAGACGACGAGATAGGCTACTGAAAAAAGGAAAAGATTCTTCTTTCGAGTCTCCTCTCGTAATCAACACGGAGGTTTAAAACTCCCAAATGCATCCTATTTTGCTCAGAGATAGATCTTCGTAAGGAAAATAGATAGAAAAAAATTACAACTACTATTACTACTACTACTACTACTACTACTATTACTACTACTATTACTACTATTACTACTACTATACTACTACTACTACTACTACTACTACTACTACTACTACTACTACTACTACTACTACTACTACTACTATTACAACAACTACAACAACAACAACAACAAAAACAAACAAACAAACAAACAAACAAAGATAAAAACGAAAAGAGAATAGATTACTTTTTCGATATACGATCTTGGCCGTGTTCGTTATACTAATCTCGATGGGTTGGAGGAAAATGTTTACGAAATATTCACAGAATAGGAATGACTATAAAAAGAAAAGAAAAGAAAAGAAAATTCAATTAGAAAGAATTAATCGTACTCGTCATTGGAAAAAACTTCGAACTCGCTATTTTGAAGATGCTTTAAAGAATAACCTTCGCTTCGAGATACTTCCCTTGCCGTATTTTGCGGTCCTCGGTACCTCGCTGATTTCGCGATTACAGAATGGATTAACGCGCGTTAGATAAAGGCTCGCTTTTGTGCAGATTCGATCGGTCTTGCTATCGCTATCGCTGCTGATCATTCTTCTTCGCCTTCTACTACTACGAATTCCCGAATTCCCATATCGTTTAATCGATGATCGAACGTTAACACTTGGCAA
>NC_057685.1:18423036-18450536 GCF_014466175.1 Vespula pensylvanica
TTTCGTTTTCTTTGTAAACACCTTGTTATTCGTATATGTATATATATATATATATATATATATATATATATATATATATGTATGTATGTATATATATATTTTTTTCCTTTTCGTTGTACGAATATGCTGGCATGTTGAAGAAACTTGGGTGAGGAAGAAAGAATGGAATAAATAAACAAAGAAAGAAAGAAAGAAAGAAAGAACCAAAAGCGTCGCGAAGCCGGTTGACGAAATCTTTCTATTTTTTGAAACGTACAGGCTACTCGATCGGCACTTATCATTCGATTTTTGAATCCCTTTTTTTCTCTTTTTCTTGTAAACGACGATTTTCTAAATCGAATCAAATGAATTTTCTCATAAAAACAAGAAAAAAGGGAAATCGTTCGTGGAAAAAGGAACTCTTAGTAAGTTTCTTTTCTTTTTCTTTTTTTTTGTCGCTTTTTTAAAAACACCGAAACGACGATATTCCTGTTAATCGTTTCGTCGTGTTCGTTAAGACGATTTACGAGTAGCTTGTTTGTCGCTTTTAATAGAAAGATTAGGAAGTAATAGAAGAAGAGCAAGAACGAAATAGAGATAGAGATAGAGAGAGAAAGAGAGAGAGAGAGAGAGAGAGAGAGAGAGAGAGAGATACAGAAAGAGAGGAGATACTGTGTATGGACTAGGGGAAAATTAACATTGTGATGTTTACTGATCAAATATGTCAAAAAAAGAAGGCCCACTGGTTGAGGCCCGACATTTCTGAGTACACTATAAATAATAAACATTATGTAAAATTTACTGAAACATAATCGGATATTATTTTCCTCTCATTTCCATATCCCGTTGATTAAAAAATATATACCTGATTAATTTAATATTTTATATACATATATATATATATATATATACACACCTTTTAATCAAAGATATATTTAACATACATATACCTTTGATTAAAAAATACACATCCTGATAGATTTAATATACACGCGGTCGAAGATTCAACGTATCGTATCAAAAAAAAAAAAAAAATAAAAAATAAAAAAAAAAGGAAAAAAAGAAAATAAGAGTAAGAAAAAGAGAAAGAGAAAGAACGAAAAAAGATGGAAAAAATATGTTGAATTAAGCCGAGAAATAAGATAACGTATCTCGTAGCAATATGCATCATTGATTATAGTTCGCGTTACGCCGTGAATGCATCCAACTGCATTGTCGAATGCATTCGATTGGCTGATCGTTCATGTGTGACTCACGGACATACGCATACACGCATGCACGGAAAAACAAACACAGACGAACAGACAGATAGACGGACAGATATATATATATATATATATATATATATATATATATATATATATATATATATATACGTACACATACATTTAAACTTTGCAATAAACGTTTTCAGTAGATCGGGACAAGTAGATCAATTTAAAATTGGCCTTAAACGACGTAATACCGTATAAGAGAGGTAATCTTATATTTCGATCGATCATGCGCTTTAGTAACAGTAGCCATCGCATCGAACCGCATGGAGGAACGTAGAGAGGTTTAACGTCATTGGTCGGTCAGTTTCCAAGTGCGCTCGTATGCTAGAAACATGAGCCATCGACGAAGCGGTTTTATGTGCAGCGTCTGCGCACTTGCAGAAGTGCAACGGATAGTGCAATACGTATTTTGCTGATGCGTTCTCAACTACGATTGGACGATTACATTTCTTTTTATCATTTCTTCCTTCGCTCACCTTTATCGCTATTAGTCGTTATAAGAAAAGAAAAGAAACGAAAAGAGTAAGATGATAAGCAATCACGAAGTTTAAGAAGCGTTTAGTATTGTTCTTCAAAGGAAAAGAAGAAGAAAAAGAAACAAGAAAACTCGACAATTTTGAAATCTTTCAAAAGAGCCCATGGCTATTCGAACGAAAACTAAAACGACTAAATAATCGATTGTACGAATTAGAAAACGAAGCAAGTTCGTTATTCGACCATTTTTCGAAAGTCGAATGAAAGCGTCCCGACGTCATCGCGAGTGACGTCGTAGGACGCCTCAGGGTGTTGAGTCTGAGCGCTGCGATCGTTTCTCGCAGTGGCGTAACACGATCCATAAGGTGAGGAAGAGAGAATGCGTTCGGTGAAACTGATAGTTGAATAGTGGTCTGTTTGTCGAAGGTAGGAATCAAGAGGAAAAAGAGACGAGGAGACAGCGAACTACAGAGAGAGAGAGAGAGAGAGAGAGAGAGGGAGAGAAAGAGAGAAAAAGAGAGAGAGAGAGAGAGAGAGAGAGAAAGAGAGACAGACACAGAGAGAAAAAGAAATCAGACGGAGAAAGAAGTAGAGAAGGTTGAAAGCATAGAGTATACTCGTTGCTATATAGCCGAGGAAGGGTGAAAAGGAGGTAGGTGCGCGTTCGCGCGTCGAAAAATGTGGCGGTGCTGCCGGTGGAGGAGCCGCCACCTCGAAGAAGAGAACGAACCGAGGAGGAAAGGAACGACGACAACGAAGTCAACGAGAACAAAATCAACGACGACGACAACGACGACAAGAACGACGAGGACGACGACGAGGACGACGATAGCTGGTACAACGGGAACGGTTAGCAGGAGGAGAAGGAGGAGAAGAAGTTGGATTTCGAGGATCGAACGAAAAAATTTCAGAGAAAGAGGCTGCCAGTATATTCTTCTACAAAGAGAAACCATAATTCTCCTACGTTAGAAAACGTATCGGCTCAGACTTGTCGTCATAATCATCATAATCGTCATCATTTTTATCGTCATCATTATCATTCTATAATCGGCTAAATCAACGAAAGACCTACCAGAGAAGAAAGCTTTCAAAGTGCGCAAGTTCCTTGTTGTTGCAAGACGCAACAATTTTTTTTTTTCTTCGACACCACCCCCTCCACGCTCTTCGCTACCACCCCTTTTATGTATGGCGAGTTATACGCGGGAACGTTCATCCAGACAATCCGAGTGAGTGTGATCGAGTTTTTAAGAAAAGGGTTTTCGTATTGAATCATTCTCTCTCTCTCTCTCTCTCTCTCTCTCTCTCTCTATCTTTTTCTATCTTTATTTCTTTTTCTATTTATCCCTCTCTCTCTCTCTCTATCTCTATTTCTCTTTCTATTTATCTCTCTCCCTCTCTCTCTCTCTGTCTCTCTATCTCTTTATCTCTCTATCTCTATCTCTATCTTCTTTCCTTCTCTACTACCGTTCATACTATACATTTTCTTATTGAGACGGGAATACAGTGCAAATAGTTTATGCGGACCGTCACCGGACGCTGTGTCTGACGTCGACCGTCTATATTCACTTACCTGCCTTATGTTTGCCCTACCATCTCCACTTCCACCACCATTATCATCACCACCACCATCACCATCGTTTTTGCTCGATCCTATCGAACGTATGGAATTTTGCAGCACGATAAAATACACACGCTTCTACACACGAGTACAACTTACCGCATTCTTGTGTAATTTTCTATTTTTCTCTTCTTTTTTTCTATTATTTTTTTCTTCTTTTCTTTTTCTATCACGAAAAGAAATAAAGAAATAGAAAATTTCAAATCGTTACATTAACCACGTTCTTGTTCTTATTTTTATGGCGTTCTCTCGTGTTCCCGTGTGTTTTCGTATTCATTTATTTAATCAACGATTTGATCGTTGATTAACGATTGATAATACGTACCATTCGATCATCGAATGACTTCAATGGATCGATGATTAAACATGTGCGTTCGTTTTTATATATCGTTTCTTTTTATTTAATTAACTTGATATTGTTGATTGGGAAAATATTTCGTTTATAAATATACAGATTTCGTTATATCAATTTGTCGGACATTATTCTTTAATCGTGATCATAGATCTTTCATAATTATTCTATATTACGTTAAAACGATGATACATTGCTTATTCCTCATTTCGTTTACGATGTTTCGTCGATATTCATTCTAATCAACGTTTTCGATTGTATTCAATGATTATATACGTTCTATTTGATTTTTCTATAAGTTCCAACACATTACGCTTACGAGATAGCTTATGTTATCGACGTGAATAATAATTGCACGTTGTAATAAAAATTTCGATCTCACCAAACTACGAATGAATTCTTATGAAATAGATTTACTTTTATAAATGTATTTTTGTAATTATTATGATGACTATAAAGTAAATTTACGATCTTTTAAACTTACAAATTCTTTCCATATGTTTTCTTACAGAAAACTTTCTATACGATATAAATTTATTATTATTTTTTCAAACGAAAAACCGAATGACATCGTACTCGTCGAAAGATTATTTTATTTAATTGACCGATGTCTCTTTATATATATATATCTTTCTCTCTCTTTCCCTCTCTTTTGACGAGACGCGTTTATGTTACGTATGACGTAATAGTATACCACGACGATGATGTTTCTTTCTTGTATACGTCTATGTGAGGTCGATAACATTCACAACGTGTAAAAATAAAAATCAAAACTTTTTAAAAATTATTTTGCACACAATTTCGAATGCATCGAAAATGTTCGTTAGGTGATTAGAAGAATTCATGATTAATATAAAATATTATAATGTTTAAATTAATATATTTTTGCATTGATCAGTGATACCATGGACGATGATATCGATGACAAGGATGATACGAAACGGTAAGCTTTACGTATAACGCGTTATAAATTGATAATAAATTTTTCTCAATTTTTATTCTTTTTTTTTCTACTTCTTCCTTTTTCTTTATCCTCTCTTATTTGTTTTTTTTTTTAGAAAGTCACGTAATCTTAGCGAGAAAAAACGCCGAGATCAATTCAACATGTTGGTGAGCGAGCTTGGAAGCATGGTGAGCTCAAATACACGAAAAATGGATAAGTCCACGGTGTTGAAGTCCACTATCTTATTTTTGAAGAATCATAATGGTATGTTTGACGAAATGCAATTGTTCTTTTTTTCTTTTTTTTTCTTTTTTATAAATAGAAATGATCGATTTATAAAGATAAAGAAGAATAATAGTTTTTGTTTTTTCAAAATATGATTATTTATATATATATATTATAATATTATATTATATTATATCTATTGCAGAAGTAGCAGTTAGATCTAGAGTACATGAAATACAAGAGGATTGGAAGCCATCATTTTTATCTAATGAAGAATTTACTCATCTAATATTAGAGGTAAATAATAAATGATCGATTCTTATTATTATATATATATATATATATATATATATATATATATATATATAAAACTCGTTTTATATAAAATTAATAATAATTTATTGTCATAATTTACATTATAGGCATTAGACGGATTCATAATGATATTTTCATCTAATGGACGTATTTATTACGTTTCCGAAAGTGTCACATCTCTTCTCGGTTATTTACCAAGTGAATTAGAAAATACGACTATATACGATATAGCTTATCAAGAGGATCAATCTCATCTTTATAACGTTCTCCTCAATCCTGATAGTATCAGAGATCGACGTACCGTTAAGAAAGGTATCTTAAAACAATAATAAAATCTAATTGACGATTAATTAGAAATGGTCGATCATTTTTATCTATAGAGGATCAAGTATCGTTTACGTGTCATATCAAAAGAGGTGGATTTGATTTTCAAGAGGATCCGATATACGAGCTCGTTCAATTTATTGGATATTTTCGTGAGTACAACTTCTTTCTTTTTTCTCTTTTATATATATATATATTCATTTGCATAACACAGAGAAGAATTAATTATTATAATAATTAATATTTATATATTAAAAATAATTATTAGAAAATATTTAATAAAGGTACCGACGTGGATACCAACATGGACAATTTACTTCCTAATACAAGGTTTAACAACATGTGTGGATCAGATACCAAGTAAATTAATTTTACAATTTCTATTAAATTTTTGTGATATATATATATACATATACATATACATATAATAAAAAAATAAATCTTTACGATATATATATACATATATATATGTATATATCGCATATATTATATTATTTGCAGAATGGTTTTTGTTGGAACAGGCCGACTTCAGACACCGCAGTTGATACGAGAAATGTCGGTCATGGACAGTACCAAATCAGAATTCACTTCTCGGCACAGTCTTGAATGGAAGTTTTTGTTTCTAGATCATAGGGCACCACCGATTATCGGATATCTACCTTTCGAAGTTTTAGGTACATCCGGCTACGATTATTATCACGTTGATGATTTGGATAAAGTCGTCACTTGTCATGAATCTCGTAAGTCATAAAATGAAGTCTCCTATTTTGTAATCAATCTCGTCTCATGAAAGATATTTTCAGTGATGCAGAAGGGCGAGGGTACCTCTTGTCACTATAGATTCCTAACTAAAGGCCAACAATGGATATGGTTACAAACTAGATTCTTCATAACTTATAACCAATGGAATTCAAAGCCAGAATTCATTGTTTGTACTCATCACGTTGTAAGTTATGTAGACGTGATGAAGGAAATGCGCAAAGATACTGGAACAACAAATTTCAATAAAACGCATACCCAAGACATAGTTCTAATGCCATTGAAACAGCAACAGGTTGTTCATAATAATTGTCTCTTTCTCTCTCTCTATCTCTTTCTCTCTCTCTCTCTTTACGTACTTTATACGTTATTTAAATCATTTTTTCTTTCATTTATTTATATATTTACTTTTTTATAGTAATATTATATTATTACTTTCATCAGGTAAGCACTACTTGTCAAATACCTATGACACAATGGCCAACAAAATTATCGAAAAATTCAAAAACGATCAGAGGTGGATCAGACACATCTTCCATATCGACATCCTTACGAAGTTCGCCACATTCGCAAATAACTAGGCACGATTCGAGAACGAAAACAGCATCTGTCAGTAGTTCGGTTGCCTCTCAACCAATCCCAATGGAAGGTTGTCAACAACAACCGCAGCAACCACAGCAATCGCAGCAACAGCAACCACAACCACAACCACAACCACAACCACAACAACAACAACAGCAACATCAATTGGGAGATGATCAATCTTGTATAAATTTTATCGAACCAACGCAATATGCCATGGTTAATCTTCAACCTGTTGTAACAGCTGGCTTTGCTACACCTTCAGCATCTTTAATATCCACTTTACCTACGCACGAGGTATTAATGATAAGAATAAAAAAGATATATATATATAATAAAAATATATATAAGAAAAATTATACAGTAATATGTATAATAATAAAGATATATATGTATATAATAAAAATTTCTTCAAACGAATAACATTCTTTTCTTTTTTTCTTCTTTTTTTAGATGCTTCATCAACAAGGCATCGTAATGACGCCCGCTCAAAATCAAATACAGGACGAGTTACAACGTAAACACGAGGAATTGCAACAGCTAATTGTTCATCAACAGGAAGAGTTGAGAAGAGTCTCCGAACAATTGTTCATCGCCAGATACGGGATATTGTCGCCTCTACTTAACGTCAGAAAGAATTTTATTTATTAAATTAAATTATTGTTACAGTTACAAAAATTGTTATAATTGTAAGAAATTCTATTGTCAGGAAATTTTTAATCGATGATTATTATTTTAGTCGGGAATATCGTACAATGCGACGAACACGTGCCAACAAACGAATCGGTGCAACACAAACGCAAACGTCCAATTACCTACATCGACGAGCGTTCAAGGTGTAAATATGTTGTCGTTGCCGATCACCGTGCCAGTACCTATAGTGCCAACGGAATTATTTCCACATGCCTTACCGGTTAGTCCTGTATCACCAACGGTTTCCGGAGTGGCTCATGTTAGCGTTAATACGATGATACAAACGCAGCAACCTCAACAACAACAACAACAACAACAACAACAATCGCAACAATCTCAACAGCAACCTCAACAGCAACAACTTCAACAACATCAGCAACAGCAACAGCAACAGCAACAACAACAGCAGCAACAACAGCAACAGCAACAACAGCATCAACAACAACAACAGGGTCCATCCACTCAACAAAATGGAAATCCGGCAGAGCTCGTGCCTTTTCAAATATGTCCGCCGCAAACCGATATACTTTACGGTAATATCGAAGTGCCAGGTGCTCAACAACAGAGATCGACAAAAAACTGATCCCCGTTGGTTCGAGTGAATATTTTTAAAAGAATACTATAGTATTTAGGTTAGAGTTTTGTGACAAGACTCCGACTTTCTTGGAGAGGATTAGAAATCAAGTATTCTAATGAAGGATCTGATTCCGTGTGAAAAGTACAAAAGGTTTATTAATTATTAGAGTCGGTGGTGAGAGGCTTAATTGCTCCTAACAAATGTTAGATTATAAGTCCGTCGAAAATCTTGACATTATTATATTCTTAAGAGAGAGGAGGAGGAGGAGGAGAGAGAGAGAGAGAGAGAGAGAGGGAGGGAGAGAAAGAGAAAGAGAGAGAGAGAGAGGAAGAGAAAAAATCATACACTAAAACAAATACGATATACAACGACATACGATGAATACAAATCACCCACATTTTCGGGAAGAAATGGAGGACAGAAAGGATGTAAATGATTTTTTGCAGAAAATAAATTTTTTTGAATAAACAAAAAAATAGAAAAGAACAAGAAGAAGAATAAGGCGAAGAAGAAGAAGAAGAAAAAGAAAGAACACAAATATATTTACAATGATAAGCAAAAAGTAATATATTTTGTTGTACATGCATTATATATATATTGTATATATATTATATATATTATATATATTTATTATATATATATATATATATATATATATATATATATAATGATTTTCTTATATATCTACAAACGTAGGGATTTATGCCATGTACAATAGTTTATTATCGATGTAAAATATAATATTTTACAATCGTTCTGAATGATTGTTCGATGTCATCGCGAATGAAAGGAATGATTGTTTAACGTATTGATCGGAGTAATCAAATACTTTCGATGATATTACGTAACACAAATATGTATGTATGACAGATGTAAATTACGAAATATATGTTTTTTTTTTTTTGTGATGAACATATAATAAGTAATACCAAACCCCTCCCATACTCCACCACCAATAACGATATTATGTTTGATAGAAACTACAAAGGACGAAGTATCGCGAAATTATTATTCCTTTAATTTCTTCAAAGCGTCCATTAGAATCTGAACTTCTTGATTGACATTATAAATCAGATCCTCTATTTGATGTTTGCTGTCGATTATGCTGATACTCTGGGTGTAAGGATCGTATCGGACTCCAAAATTCCTTGGTATGGTTTGTGCAAATTTACTGAAACAAATCAATATTTCTTTCGGTGCATTTATTCGAACGAAAGCTAATATGAGATAGAGAGAAAGATAGAGAGAGAGAGAAAAAGATAAATAATATCGTGCCATTAAGCAAAAATTATCTGAAGCAAAACACAACTTATTATCATTGATGTAGAATAAAACCTGATTATTTGTTATATATATATATATATATATATATGTGTGTGTGTGTGTGTATGTGTGTACGCGGATGTATTATTCATTCTTACTTACATCATCTTTTCTTTAGCATCATCAAAGTCTTCTGCAACGAAATATACTGGTTGATATTCCGTTATCGGATATTTTTGTAACGATGTCTTAGCCGGTTCAAAAGGTCGTAACTCTGGCTTTCCACTTAAACAATACTCCAATTCGCCAAAGGACGATAATAAGCCAGCACCGTAAGCTTTCAATTCGCCATTTTGTCGGCATATACCGTATTCCACCGTAAACCAAAAACACTGTAATCGTTCATCGATATCGATAAAATCCTCTTACTCAAATAAGACAATTGATATTTAATTTCTTTCTCTGTTTTTTGTTCACGTAGAATAATTTAAAAAGAAAAATAGAAAAAAAAAAGATTTGATCTGTTTAAAAATGTTACCGTAGCAAGTCTCTCGATATATTCGTCAGGTGCACCGAGTGATGCCAAACCAACGACTTGTGAAAATTCTGCGAATGCAGGATCGGCAAAAAGGGGTGCATGACCAAGTATTTCGTGACAGACATCAGGTTCCGGTGTGTATAATGGTTTACTACTGTGTCTGATGTATTGCGTGCTATGAAATACTCTGAAGGCTAAGCCTGCTAAAAAATCACGAGAGGAAAGTAATCCTGCTACTGGACGAAGAGTAAAACCGGTACAATCTAGAGACAAATAGAAAAGAAAAAAAGAGGGAGAAGAAGAAAGAAAAAAAAAATGATTAATAATTTAACAGAGAACAACTCTTACGCAAATACTTGATAAAACGAATTCTGATATCTCTTACCTTTCAAAAAATTCGATATATCTTCGAGCTGTGGTATATTGTCTTCCCTGTATCCACAATTTTCTATTAGAAGTGGAAACACATGATTATGTTCTTTGCAAGCGTATTTTGGATAAAGTTTGGTCAAATTTCGAAAAACTATTCCCCATGTAGCGACTTCCTCTGGCGTGTAATCCACCTTTGGGATAGGTTGGCCGCTAAGAGAAAAGAAGAATTCCATTAACATTTCATTTACATTTCATTAACATAGAAATTAGCATCGTCTACGTCCACAATGACGCTCGTTTCGATAATATTAATATTGAATGAAGAAAAAGAAATAAAGAAAGACGCACGATCTCGATAATGCGATTATAAAATCATTGATTTCTCACTGTTTGTAATTATAAGCTAAATCTGCGAAATATTTTCTCCTTTTTCGATAAACAGGATCGGTAAATCCAGGATGATCGCTGTCGAGTTCTGCACCGTAAGAAAGTATCTGATTGGCGAATTTATCGAGATCTCTGATTCTTCTTGGAAACCATGGCACGGTGTCACTATTGTCTTTGTGATTTCTATTAAGAATATTATAACATTTTCGAGTATACAAATTATTTATTTATTTACTTATTTATTCATTAATTATTGATTCATTTATTTATTCATTTATTTATTATATTATTAATTAATTATATCTTCTCTTTTACAATAAATCATTCTTACCTAGAAATAACGGAAAAGTATTTGCACTGTACCCGGAGATCTTCGATGACAGAACCAAGATTTAAACTTGGCGCGCATTCTACCATAAATTCGTAGCCATTGACACGACGTGAACTTCTAGATTCTATATGTAGAAGATTTATTTCGTATTTCTACGATTTAACAGATAAAATATAAACTGTTAATAACGATAAAACGATATTTTCCTATTTCTATGATAAAACAGATAAAATGTCTAATTAGTAATTTAAATACGATATTTTCGAAGGAAGTAACGTTCCACTTACGGCGAATAGTTGAAGATATTTTCCTAATGCTCCGACCTTATCGTCCTC
The DNA here is from genome assembly GCF_014466175.1 of Vespula pensylvanica. Classification (NCBI taxonomy): domain Eukaryota; kingdom Metazoa; phylum Arthropoda; class Insecta; order Hymenoptera; family Vespidae; genus Vespula; species Vespula pensylvanica. The sequence goes on from NC_057685.1 coordinate 18,434,378, forward strand.
CTTAGGCGAAAATATTAAGCATGTACTCTTAGCCGAATCTTTACCTTCCTTTATGTAATTCCCACCGTGTATAAGTTTTGGCTGTTAATTGTAACATGTAATAAAAACAAAAAAAGAAATGAAAGAATAAAAAGAAAAACAAGAAAATAAGAGATTCTATATTATTTATAATTGTAATCATCATCATCATCATCATCATCATCATCATCATCATCATTATTATTATTATTGTTATTATTATTATTATTGTTATTATTATTATATTCTTTTTTCTTAAAAATAATGATTTATTTTAATATCATATCTTTTATAATATTTTTTCTCTTACGTTCAACATCGTTAAGAATATACGTTCAATGTCTCGTTCTACGTTGCTATGACTTTTAAACTAGAAACTTATGTCTCTGTTTTATAAGAATGATCGAAGTTTCCCCCACTTCCTTTTATACATATAGAAAAGATTTAAAAGTTTTCATAAAACACTATCTTACTTTTACGTTGATATTAATATATAAAAATGAATCGTACAATTGTAATTTTCTTTCGAGTCTAAAAATCAATAGAGATTATTATTGTCATCATCATTATTATTATTATTATTATTATCGTTATTATTATTATTATTATTAAGATATAATGCCTTTGAAATGGAGGAAAAGTGAAAAGAAAAACAGAATAGAAAAAAAAAAAAGAAAGAAAATAAACGAGTATGTTTACTGATGTATGAGATTCTGTAACGTAATAAAATTTTGCGTCATTCTCATTGATTATGGCCATCGAAGTCAACACCAAGGTCGATTTCTCTGTTCTCGATATCTTTTTCTGGAATAGAATGTTTTAATAGTAAAAACTTGCAAGTTTTATTTCATTCTTTTAGTAATTGTTTAGAAGGAAATAAGAGAGTGAAGGACTCGATCGTAAAAATGTAATTATAAAAATTGTACAATAAAAACGTACTTCGAACGATAAACATTATTCGAAATGGTTTAATGAAAGATAGTAAGCGAGTAAGAAGTGTCACTGATTATGCGAAAGAGAAGATGAAAAGAAAAAGAAAAAAATTGCGATCGATAAGTCATACTTAAGTATTTATTATAAATTCTTGGCGATTAAACGTACGTATAAAATGAAAATTAAAACGGAGAAAAAAGAGAGAGAAAGAAAGAGAGAGAGAGAGAGAGAGAGAGAGAGAGAGAGAGAGAGAGAGAGAGAGAGAGAGAGAAATATTTTTTCGAACCTTGTCAAGAGGAGATGAACTCAAAACGATGTTAGATTCATCATCTTTGTTAACATCCTTCCTAGCAGTATACATTTTTTTTTTTACTCTTTTCACTATTTCAATATCGAAATAATTTCGACAATTTGGAAAAAGAAAATGTAAAAAGAAAAAACTCGAAAGAATTCGTTTTTTTATTGTTTTCTCCTGTTTTTTTTTTTTTTTTCTTGTATTATTATTTGGAGTATTAATCGATAAAGAAGTGTTTTTACAAGAGACACGTTCAACGACTCGTATCGTTCGACCGTTAAAGACCAACTGAGGAAGGATCTTAATCGTATAGCGAAGTCCCTGTTACACCAGGTTAAGTCGCGTGCCTCTAAAAATAATTTATTCGATTAGAAATATTTTATATAAGAATAACGCTGCTATCTAAATGATAAAGTGAAAATATAAAGTTGTTTTAAATGAGCGTGAAAGGGTCATGGTGTTATCGCACAGCTCATTACCTCGCCATAATAGACATAATAAAAGAGAAAAGGACATTTTTTTTCTTTTCTCTCTCTCCGTCTCTCTCTCTCTCTCTCTCTCTCTTTTTTTTTTTTATATTATTATTATACATTTTCAAATTATATAGGTATATTTGTTCTTGTTAATTATTAACAGATGTATTTTTTTCTTTTTTTCTAATTACATTCATAAAACATGTCTTAGAGTTAGACTTATAGTAAAGTTTGGACAAGGTTAAATATTTTATTATTTTTACGATGTAATTATCATGTAAAATTACAGTTATGTTACGCGTTAAAGATGTCAAATCGATTCATTGCCTTTCGTAGGAAGCATGCGTGACTTCAGCGATATTTTGTATGGATAAAATATGAACTATAAAATGTGAACAAGCATAAGTGGGAAACATTATCTCTACTATGCGTCTATGGTATTAATTTATAAGCTTGTGTAAGTTATACCTCTTTCACATTTTCGAACATAACGATCGAGGACATTAACGATAAGTTAAAATAGATAGTATTAGTAGGCTCGTCATAGAACTCATACTTTTCATTCTCTCACATTTATATTCTTCTTTAATGCATTTCGTGATAAATATGATGCAGCACAGATATGCATTTATTTTTAGATATAAATGCATTAAGGATAATAAATATAATTGATATGAAAATTGATAATCAACACTTATATATTAAATATTATTTTTTATAATATAAATATATATGTATCTTTTTTTCTTCTTGTTATTATACATTACTGTAATAATAGTAAATGTTTTGATTTTGATAAAAATTAATATATGATATACAAGTATACATTAATTATTATCGTTCGATTTTACTAATTATTTTATTGTACTTTAGAAAAAAAAAAAAGAAGAGTGAAAGATTTATAATTCGACTTCATTATAAAATCTGATTTTATTAAAATAAAATTATGAATCTTATTGAACTTTAGAAAGGAAAAATATGAAACATTAGTACTTGACAAAACATCTTATTCGCGTGTACGTGACAAAATAGGATCGAAAATGTTTCAATTCTTCAAATTTTTATTTACATTCTCATCGTCCTAAAAGTACATTTTTAAATATTCAAAGCGCAAATAATTATAAACGTCTACCGAAACGAAAAGACCTTATCCTAATCTAATAAGTAAATGATATAAATCAAAAAATAATATAAAAATAAATGATTATACATTATTACATTATAAAGTGTATATATAAGTATATAAGTATATATAAGTAAATTATTACATTAAATATAAAAATCAATAAATCATCGAAGAAAATTTACTCGTGATCGTTTAAAAATGTTCTTCTAATAATTAATTACAACCGATCACTCGTGTCGATTTGGATCATTTATTCACGACATGATTCAATGATCGAAGAGACTTAAAAATTTACTTACTACTTATGAAGTTCTGCGATGGCTCCAAAACACACGTTCACGATTTAAATCGAAATTGAGGATGAATGATTCGTAGTTGATTGTAATTGAGATAAGTCGACATCGATGTTGATTGAGATTCTCTTCAATGACGCACTGACTCTAATATCAATAAATGATAATTATTTTTTAACGGGCGGTCACTGAAGTTAATTCACGAAACTCTATTATCTTTTATAAGGACAATCTGTGCTGACTGTTAAAAAATCAAAAAACTTTACGAACAAACACTGACTCTAACGACTACATTGCACACAGTCGATTCACTTGCAAATTCACTTATTGTTTAAATCGCGAACCGCGAACGAACAAACACTGCTTCTATTTCGCGAATTTTTCATTTTTATCTTAGCGATAAAATTACTTCGTTGTTCGTTGCACGCGACTGTAATGAAATACTGAAACAAAAAAAATGCATTAGTATCGATATTATAATATGAAACAATAAATCTATATATCAAATTGTTTAAATAATTTTACAATAATCCAAAGTATGATTTATTTAAACTTACACGTTTGGAAAGAGACTTTCTTCGATGTTTCCTCGTCGGAATCCAAAAGACAACTGTTTGAATAATAGTCAAAGTCAATGAATAGTTCGTTTTTGTTGATGTATACAAACGACAACGGAGCGTCCCAATTTTATTTCTGTTTATATTACTTTAATTTGATATTATATTTAACGCGTGTTTCGAGCTAAGAAACGTTTAAATGAACGTGCTCTCGTTTAAATATTATTTAATTATACTCCGTGCAAGTTTCAAATTGTTTAAATAATTCTACAATAATCGAAAGTATGATTTATTTAAACTTACACGTTTGGAAAGAGACTTTCTTCGATGTTTCCTTCTCGGAATCCAAAAGACAACTGTTTGAATAATAGTCAAAGTCAATGAATAGTTCGTTTTTGTTGATGTATACAAGCGACGACCGAGCGTCCCAATTTTATCTCTGTTTATGTTACTTCAATTTGATATTATATTTAACGCGTCTTTCAAGCTGAGACGTTTTAAATGAACGTGCTCTCGTTTAAATATTATTTAATTACATTTCGTGCACGTTTCAAGACGTTCAAATAATTCTAAAATAATCGAAAGTATTAATTCTTAAATTTTCACGTTTAGAAATAGAAATAACTGCGATATTAACTCGTCAAAATCCAAAAGTAAACTAACCTGGTAATTATAAAAGTTAATCGAAAGTTTGAATTTACTGACATTACACGTAGCCAACGACCACGAGATAAAAGTTTTAAAGCATTCAAATTTTATCTTAAGATTATTTTAAGTTTCTCCCGTGTTACGATCTTCTTAATGTTTAAACGAATTATGCTATTGTTTAAATATTAGTTCGGCGTACTTCGTGCACGTTATAAATAGTTGAAATAATTATAAAATTATGGAAAATATTATTTCTGAAATTTTCACATTTAGAAAGAGAGACCTCCGACATTTACTCGTCGAAATGCAAATGTAAACTAACTCGTTAACCATCAAAGTCAATCAAAAGTCCGAATTTCTTATTACTGCACGTAGCTAACGAGATAAAAATATTAAAGTACTGTAATTTTATCTAAAGATTATTTTCTGTTCCGAATTTCGTTATCGTTAAATTTCGTTATCGAAAATATAAGTTATTTAATTTTATTCGCACGGAAAAAGTGATTTTCGATGTTCCCTCATCGGAGTGCAAAATAAAACTTTATTAATAATTATCAAAGTTCGATCAAAGTTCGTCATTTTTGATATTGAACGAAGACAAAATATTTCGTGTATAAAATTTAATTCTACTGTGATATTTAATTAAATTATTTTATCTTTAACACGTATTACGAGTCGCGTAATGTTTAAACGAATGTAATATCGTTTAAATATCAGTTTATTGTACTCCGTGTACACCAAAAATTGTTTCAATAATTAGAAAATCAAAATTATAAATTATTAAAGGTCTACCGTATGGAAAGAATGATTTTTGATGTTTACTCGTCGGAATGCGAGAGAAGACTGGATCGATAAATGTTAAAGTCGCTCAAACGTTTTTTTTTTCTTTTTTCTTCTTTTTTTTTTGTTTTAAATATTAAATGTAGTCTTACAGATGTAATTCACACGGAGATCAAAATTTAATTATATTAAAATTTTTAATGAAATTATTTTATATTTAATTCGTGCCATGAGTTATGTAATGTTTAAAAGAATGTACATTATTGTTTAAACATTAGTTTTTTGTACTCCGTTCGAAATATTTATTATTTTTATATTCCATTTAGATTATTTATTATTAAGATATTAAAATACGATCTTTCCATTAATCATAGCAATTTTTAATCGTCTCTACAGATTATAAAAAATAGATAGATACTTTTTTAATTTTTTGAATCAGTTAGGGATCAAACTTATCGACCGAATTCTTTACTTACAATCAATACCATATATATACAAGTGGTGGCATCTTTTAGCAGTTCGTATGATTATTAAACGATCATAAAAAAACGTGTAATGATCGTCAGTAAAGTAGTTGCTCGTTTCTAACACGTTTCTAACAGTAATAAAGCGATAGAAAATTTTTTATTTGATTTTAATCTCTTATTCGATTTTTCTTATGGAATTTTAATATTATATCCGTCCCCTTTATCTTTCTTTTTAAAACTTTTAATATCTTCGTAATATAAAATCACGAGAATTTCAAAATCGAAGAAAAGATAAAGTTAATATTTAAAAGAAAATTTATATTCAATTAATTGTAGCGATACGATACGATATAAAATAAATTCGCGTACGATCTTCGTATAGAATCGTTGCATCGTTCTCGAACTTTCTCATTATCGACATACATATGTCATTATCGAATCTTTTTGATTCTTTTTTTGTTTGTTTGTTTCTTTTTTTTCTTTCTTTCTTTTTTTTTTTTTTTTTTTTTTTTTTGATAATAACGCGAAGATTCTTATTAAACGAGAAGAAAATATAAATATTTTTCCGTAGATCGTTCGGATCAATGGAGGTAGCCGAATGATTCGTTTGCGCCAAAGACGACCTCTTATCTTGAAACGATTGACCTAGGTCTTCCCCCACCAATCTTCTCCACCCCTTCCAGAATAACCACAGTAACATAAAGTACAGCGAATGTTAGTAAAATTTTACTGTTGAATAACTATTGGTATTGGTACGAGAACATTTTGTATCGATAATATGCCGATGATCTTTGGCTCCGAAGAAGACTCCGAAGAAGCCTTTAATGTGATCGAGCTTTCGGTCGAATAGAGTGGATTTATACGTGAATTCGACACATTCGGATAAAATAAATTCGATCATCGTAACTTTCTCATTTACCACGAACAATTTACAATTACACCTACGTTCGATGAGATTTCGAAATATACGAGTTTCCTCGAAACGTGGAAAAAACGAAAGTGAAGTAAAACGAGTCGTTGTGGATTTCGTGGAAATGTAGCTATGACATACCACGCAGTAAGTCGAATTGTATTATTAGTAACAATTAAATAATTATTATACGTAAGTAACAATCATTAATTTATTATGTAATCAATTTGTAAAATAAATCACTCAAACTTAGACTTACTTTCTAATTCGTTTAATTTAACAACAACAACTATGCGAGTGGCGTTCGTTTTATTTTTATTTTTCTTTCTCATCTTTCCTCCCTTTTTTTCTTTTTTTTTTTTAAGTCTCTCTCTCTCTCTCTCTCTCTCTCTCTCTCTCTCTCTATCTATCTATCTATCTATCTAAAATCATTTTAAATGCTGATCCCAACGATATCACCGGCAATATTCCAACGTAGTTTTTTAAAAGACAATAGAAAGAAAATTTTACATGGTTCAAAGATCGTTCGAAAAGGGAGCGAAAGAAAAAAACAAAAAGAAAAAGAAAAGAAAAGAAAAGCAACGAATATAATACTTAATCAAGACGAATATTTCATTATTATAATTGGTTACAAAGACCATCGTCAATCAGCCTTTTGTTCGAATTTTTATTTCAGACTAGAGTACAAAGGAGCAGTGATCGATCTTTCATGGATTCCGATTTATTGCATGTGGAAAGTAATCGATACGCAGCTTACAAAATCTTCAATGCATCAATAAAAGGAAAAAATCTGAAATCATTACATTTTAGAAACGGTTTATTCAAAAACGGACATTCCTTTTGGAAGTGGAAAAATCGTGTTAAAGATAACAGGGAACAATTATTATGGCACTCGATTTCGCCGCTGGATGTTTGGGAGGTAATTTTTTATTTTTTAAAATTTTATAAAAAGGAAAAAAGAAAGAGAGAGAGACAGAGATAGAGAGATAGAGAAAGAAAGAGAGAGAGAGAGAGGGAGTTGTATTGCGTCGTTACGTATTGCATACATCTATTAAATTCGAAATCGAAAGAGACAAGAACGTAAGGTCAAAAGAGAAGAAAATTCTTGAAAAAACTTTTCGAAGATAGAAATATTAATGGTACTTACTTACTTGACTTATCGTATAATTTATCACATGACTTCGTTATCGTAGGTCAACTAAAAACGATACGAATATTTAATATATATATATATATATATATATATATATATATATATATATATATACACACACGTATGTATGTATTTATTTTTTATACTAATTTTGGTACTGTTTTACTAATTTTATAATTTTGAATATTTCTTATTCGATTACTAATACGAAGCGTGACAATTTTAATAAATCAAAGGACTTTAAGATAAAATAAATATTTACAAGAAACAACTTCACTCGAGACCGATCGATAATATTATAAAGAAATGTTATTAAATCTCTCCTTCTATAGATATACTTAAAAACGTATCTATGCTTCAGGGTGCGCCGGTATTATGGTGGGATATCCTTTGGATACGGTCAAGGTCCATATGCAAACGCAAGATTATCGAAATCCGAAATACAAAGGCACGTTGCATTGCCTTAGAACATTGATCACAAAGGAATCGGTAAATAATTAATTATTCGAATTAATGTAATATCATTAAGAGACGTATAGGTAAATGAAATGTTTAATCGTTTTTAAACGTGTTCCGTACTTAAGGTATTCGGTCTTTATCGAGGTATGACGTCACCAATGGCAGGAGTAGCCGTCGTTAATGCAATAGTATTCGGTGTGTACGGACAAACACAGAAACATATGTCCGATAAGGATCGTCTCTCTTATCATTTTTTGGCTGGTGCTACAGCCGGTATTGCGCAATCACCTATAAGCAGTCCGATCGAGTTAGCAAAGACCCGTATGCAGTTGCAATCGTCAACGAATAAAACAAAATATTCTGGACCAGTGAAATGCTTGAAAGATATTTATAAAAGGGAAGGATATCGTGGTGTATTCAATGGATTGGGTATAACGTTTCTTCGCGAGGCACCAAGCTTCGGCGTTTATTTCTTAACATACGAAATACTTACGCAATCGAAGGAACCAATATCGACACCACGAATGCTATTAGCTGGTGGATTAGCCGGGACAGCGTCATGGCTAATATCATATCCGTTGGACGTAATCAAATCACGGATACAAGCAGAAACTAATAATCGTTATAACGGGGCCCTTGATTGTTATCGACAATCCGTACGTTCCGAAGGTTACATGTGTCTCTACAGAGGCTTGAACTCAACGATATTACGTGCATTTCCTACTAACGCGATGACCTTCGCTGTGGTCACTTGGACTTTTAGAATTTTTGGAGAAGAAAATATCGAGAGCCCTAAAACCGAGAAAGTCCGATCGACTTATGAATCCTTCGTTGGTAGTTGGATTACGTTTTTAGAGAATGCGAATTTCTTAGGAGAAACCACTTATCCAACTGTAACGAATATGGCTGCTGATTGGATGCTCCGTGATGTATTCCTGGCTTATTATCATCACGATGGTTCAAGAATATTTTCCTCGAAATTCGATACGTTCGATCAACGGCAACGTGATACCCACGAAATTCCGAGAATTCAAACGAGCCATAAGGACGATTCCGAAAATATTAGAATGGAATTTATCGACGGTAACGAGCTTACTATAGACAATAGTTGCAAATTGCAATGTCCGATAAGTGGATCAATGCCGAACGACAGACAGAATAATATTGTTACGATCGAACCCACGTAATTATCGTATATAATAAAGACGTGCGATCATTGTGACGATATTATGATTTAGAAATTATGATTACATTTCATAATATAAAGTACAAAAGGATGCTCACGTTGTTTAACGTGAACTTCGATATATATATATATATATATGTGTGTGTGTCGTATATATACATGTACGATGTATATGTAATATGTACATATATACGTATATAATGTATATATGTATATCGTTATTGTAAAATATAATTCAGTTATTTAGTTGTGTAACGTTATTTAGTTTTAAACGGATAAATCTATATTGTATATAACCGATGTTTCATTGTACAAACGGCGTGATCGTCGTTAATTGAAATTGTTCAATCAAAATTATCGCACGTATATGTATCGTATATTCTAACGTCATTTTCTTATAACGCGAGGCCTTCTAGAACAACGTGAAACTTTCTGTAAACATGGTTCTCATTTGTCAAGTGACAGTCCTTGACTAAGCGGCGGACATGTAAGACCTATGTCATAGCCAGAGCCGACATTTATTCGCTTTTGAAAACACACTAAATAGTTTGTATCCATTTGCCAAGCCGACCACATCCCTACCCCCAATACACCACCCCACTACAAGTTCGAACCCTTTCAAGTTTCTCCTTAATCATTGTGACCGGTCTTCTCGTCCGTCCGTGCACGTGTGTCAAAAAAAAAAAAAAAAAAAGAAAAAAAAGAAAAAAAAAAGAAAAAAAACTTCTAACAAAATTGTAGACCGTATGAATCGCATCGGTGACGAAAAATCATACCTTGTCCGAACTAATCACATATCCATAGTTCACCGTTTGTGACGCTAATCACGTTTACTTATCAAAATCGATAAGTTACAAGTCGACGTGCCAACAAAATTGAAATTCAAAGTTCTAACCTCTCTTAAGAAGAAAACAATTATTTTCAATCAATTTCGATGAAGTGAGTAGATTAGAAATATCATTTTCATATTAAATCTCAAGCGAAGGTACTTTTTTTTTTTTTTTGGTTTCTTCTTACATTAACATAACGAGACGATTTTTATTGGATATTATATCAGACGATCATTATTTTTCACTTATGTAGAATCTTTACGATCGAAGTCACACCTTCGACCTGAATCAATCGCCGTTGATCGATCATCGAGGACTCCCGTGACACTGATATTTAACGAATATCTGATATGGACGTGGATATGAGCGATAGCAATGCCACCAACGAAGAATGTAACACGAATACCCAACGATTGATCGCCGAAAGTGGTGGTCGATGTATGAGTACTCAAGCGATGCAATCGCTTTACGATTTTCGTCAGAATAATCTATTATGCGACGCCGTATTGAGATTAGAAGATGGCGGAGTATTTCCAATACACCGTGCGATCCTGTCCGCTTGCAGTACGTATTTCAGGTCAGAAATGGACAATGGCAGTTGTCATTTGGATTCATGTCACGAATAGATTCGTCGTATTACGATTGTCGAATTTGTAAAAACTTTTATTGCAGAGCACTATTCACAACCACATTACACTCTCGAGAAAAGACCGATATACTTTTGCCAGGTGTTACCAGCGAGATGATGAATTTGTTATTGGAATATGCTTATCTTCGTTCGCTGGACGTTAATCGAGATAACGTTTGCGAGTTATTGGTTACGGCCGATTATTTAAGTATTCTCGGTGTCCTTGAGATTTGTTGCGAATTCCTTCGACAAAATTTAGCACCGGAGAACTGTATCGGTATAATGAGATTCGCCCGGGAACACTTTTGCAAGGGTTTGGAAAACGACGCATATCGTTACGTCATGAGACATTTCGTTCAGGTACGAACGATCGAAGAAAGTTTGTAAAAGGTCTTTCCTAAACGTATATCTTCGGCTTAGGTAGCTCAGAAAAGCAATGAGATACTTGATTTACCGATCGAAGAGCTCTCGAGATTGATAGGCGCCGACGAGTTAAACGTAAAGAGCGAAGAGACGGTATGGGAGCTTGTACTTAAATGGATCAATCACGATCCAGATGCTAGAAAGGGTCACATAGTCGAGTTGATGCAAAACATACGTTTGGGCCTTTTGAACACGCAATTCTTTTTGGAGAACGTTAAGGATCATTCATACGTCGTTGGAAACGATGCCTGTCGACCGATCATCATAGAGACGCTCAAGTTTTTATACGACTTGGAAATGATCACGCAAAAGGACGGAGAAATTCCAACGCCAGAAATAGCACGTCCGAGAGTTCCGCATGAAATTCTTTTCGCGATAGGCGGATGGAGCGGCGGAAATGCTACGAATTTTATCGAAACTTATGACACCAGGGCGGATCGTTGGGTCAAGGTAATATCTTTCGTTCCGTTGGAAATATTATTTAGAAAGTTACTTCGATTACATTCGTTATCATCATTATCGTCATCGTCGTCGTCATCGTCGTCATCGTTTCGTCGTTGATTCGTTCAAAGGTCGAAGAAGTAGATCCAAGTGGTCCACGAGCTTATCACGGAACCGCGGTAGTCGGTTTCAATATATACGTGATCGGTGGTTTCAACGGTTTGGATTATTTCAACAGCTGTCGTTGCTTCAATGCAGTGACCAAAGTCTGGCGAGAGGTTGCACCCATGAATGCCAGAAGGTCGACCATATTTCAGGGGGAGCTAGTCGCTAACTCGTAACCGATCTCTTCCCGATCATTTTTCATCGATCGTCATCGATAAGATATTTTTTTCTGCTTCTTTGATATCACTAGAAGGATTTGCTATTCGAGTCGAGCGACTAGCCCCCCGATTTAAATGTGACTTATTCAGCGATAATAGCTTCTATCAGATTCATTTCATTCGTCGATCCGCAGATGTTATGTCAGCGTGGCTGTATTGAACGATTTGGTTTATGCTATGGGTGGATACGATGGATACCATAGACAGAATACCGCCGAACGATATAATTATCGAACGAATCAATGGTCCTTGATCGCGCCGATGAACGTTCAGAGATCTGACGCAAGTGCGACTACTTTGAACGGTATTCTTTAACGTTCTACATTTTTTATTATTTCTCTCTTTTTTTTCTTTTTTTCTCTTGTATAAACAAAATAACTTTCTTCCCGTACGAGGAGAGTTCCCGTAAGAAAATAAAAGAAAAAAAAAAAAAAAAAGAAACAGATCATATTTAATAAATTTATAATAAATTATCAAATTATGTGAAACAAGTTGACAGGTTCAACGGACAAGGAAGAAAAAAATGATAGGATTATTCGAATCGTTGCTAATCAATTATTCTACGATACAGACAAAATCTATATTACCGGTGGTTTCAATGGACACGAGTGTATCAATTCGGCTGAAGTTTACGATCCAGAAACGAATCAATGGACGATGATCGCTGCAATGAGATCTCGTAGAAGCGGAGTATCCTGTATAGCTTATCACGGCTATGTATACGTTATAGGTATGTTTTACGATTGATCGTAAATGAATTATCGAATCGTTTGCCGTAAGAAATAATCGAGGATTTATTTATTAATTAATCTAGGGGGTTTCAATGGGATATCAAGAATGTGTACCGGCGAAAAATATAATCCTACTACTAACACTTGGAGTCCTATACCAGACATGTACAATCCTCGTAGTAATTTTGCCATTGAAGTTATCGATGACATGATTTTTTCAATCGGTGGATATAACGGTGTAACAACGATTTATCAGGTTGAGTGTTACGACGAAAAAACCAACGAGTGGTAAGACGATTGTCGTAGAACAAGATTATTCAAAGAAAAAAAAAAAAAAGAAAAAGAAATATTCTAATTTTTATTAACGTGAACGTATATTATAACGCAGGTATGAAGCTACCGACATGAACATATATCGATCAGCTTTGTCCGTATGCGTTATTATGGGATTACCAAATGTTTACGATTACATTCATAAACATCGTGAAAGACTGATGGAAGAAAAACGACAAAAATTATTGGCCCTAGAAGTTCATCGTACTCAGCATCAACAGCAACAGCAACAACAGCAACAACAACAGCAGCAACAACAACAACAACAACAACAACAACAACAGCAGCAGCAGCATGAGCATATACATCAACAAAATCAACAGATGCTACTTAATATACCATCGCCACCACCGATGCCACAAAACAATGATGAAAATAATAACAATCGATCGAACGAATGAAACAGATTGGTGGATCTCCATCATCAGCAATGATAAATTAACACGATTGGACGGACCGATAATGATAACTACCGAATGAAACATGCCTGAGTGATTCTATTATCTGAAAAAGGAAAAAAAGAAAAAAAAAAAAAAAACGAAAAAAAGGGGGGACCGAAATTTTTGGGGATTAATTTTTCGACGCGCATCGAGATTTTAGAAAAAAGGGTAACATTTGATATCACATTTTTTTGGAAATACCACTTATATTCTTCTTATCTTTGATAGATATAATAGTCTTTATTATCTCTTTTTTTTATAAATTTATATTTCTTTCTATTAATTACATTTACAATTTTATATAGAAGTATTTACAATGGAAATTCATGCGATTTCATTTATTTTCTTCTATGCGAAAGAAATTTTGTCTCTGTTGAATTTTTATATTTTTTTTCTTTTGCTATATTATGAATATTATTTATTGTAAGTGACTGACGAAATAATGATTACTTATGCTATCTAAAAAAAATGTTAGAAACGAATGGGTATATGGGATTAGAGACATATTCAAAAATATGAAAGGATTAGCTACAAATTGTGTCCGTTATCAACGTCAAAAAAAAATTTTGGCGGTAACGTAAAACAAAAAAAAAAAAAATTCAAAAGTTAAATAAATAAAAAGTTAATATATTTATTCAGACTCATATATATATATATGTGTGTGTATATATATATATATATATATATATATATATATATAAAAGTGAACATGTGTTATTATATTTAAAAGAGGGGGAAAAAAAATAAAAAAGAAAAAAAGGAAAATGGAGAGAAACGCGAACGATCACAAGAGAGAAAAAAAAAACCATAGCGATTTATAATCGAGCAATATAACAACCTTTTTTTATATCAATTATTTATTTTTTCCATACAAATTATAAACATGTTTTTCAAATACTGTACATATACTGAGTTCTATTATATTTTTAAACCTCTAATTTAATGATATATCATTTCATTTATTTCCTTTACTCGTTAAACCAACTACTTTGATCCTCATTTCGTTTCATTTATGATAATATAATATACAGGTAGATTTTGTTTCCTTCAACCAATATTCTTAATCATTTTCATAATCAAGCTCAAATTCTTTGATATGGCAGTTCCAGGATATGAGTTATAATGTCACAAATTTCAATTGAGTTATTTAATTTCACGATAAAATTGTCGAATTAAAAATCTACAAATTTTCTCTAGACAGATTGTAGATTTTGATATAAGAACATAGTCAATATTTTCTTAGAGACGATAAAACGTGCGCGCGCGCGCGCGCAAACACACACAGAAAGAAAAAAAGAAAAAGAAAGACGAATATAATTTAACAGAGAACAAATAACAAAATTAATGTTAAAACTCTTAAACAGATTCGTGGATACAATCAAAATTGATCGGATCGATGGTATAACAATTTTTATTCTCAAAAATTATATCGAACGCATGCCGTTGTCGCAAAAAGAAAAGGAGGAGTAGAAGAAAAAAAAAAAAAAAAATCATTTCTCAGATAATACATAAAGTCGTTCAATATTTAAAGAAACGAACAAAAAAGAAAGAAAGAAAGAAAGAAAGAAAAGAACAAAAATTGCTCCGTGAAAATATTGACCCGGGAATTTAGATTTGAATTTCAATCTAATATATATGTTTGCGATGGAACTGTATTCATAATTTATTACAAACAAGTCACATATTCTTTTTTTTTTTTTTCTTTTTTTTTCCACTCTCGCAGGAGTACGTGTTACAATACATAAACGTAATCTCTGGAACTTGAACAATTTTTCTGATGGTCTTTACGTAAGTATGTACAAAGATATTCAACAAGATTGTGTGTGCCATTGAACGTATCATGTATTGTGTGTACAGTGCGAGTTTTCTTCATTCCACTTAATCTACTTCTGCGTTTGTATCTTTGTCGTTTCTCGATTTTCGATATCATCAATATAGAGTGAGAGAGTACTATTTTCTATCTTCACAGAAGACATAGATAAATATATATTTTCATAATCTTTTCTTATAAATGTAATTCGCTTACTTTAAAATCATTATTCATTAATGTTAATAATATTAGTGTGTGTCGGTGCTTCTTTTTTTTTTCCCTTTTTCAATTTTCATATACTGCTCTGATTTAATTTTTCTCTGGTTTTCTTTTTTTTTTTTTCCTTTTTTTTTTGAGTACTAAAGAGAAACTTATATACGAAAAAGATGTTTTTGTGAGTATCCTCCAAAAGACATCGCGCAGTTTTGAAAGAAATGTTTCTTAACATGTTCGTTTTTGAGTCCGTTACTTCTTTTTCTTTTCTTTTTTTTTCTTTTCCCTTTTATTTAATACGTTCATTACGTTCGACTGTAATCTTTAAGACACGATCTTCTTACTAAAAAAAAAAAAAAAAAAAAAAAAAAAATAAACAATAAAAAATAAAAAAGAAACAAAGCAAGTACACTTAAATGTAAATGTAATTTTCTTTCTGGAAAAGTAATGAAACAATTTTTATTTACTTAATCGATAATACATACAGATATATTCTATATATATATATCTTCAGTCAAAAATATGGTAACTTTATTGACACAATTATTGAAAATAATTAGTCGGAATAAAAACAAATTAAAAAAAAAAAATCTATAAAAACAACATCGTTTGTTAATTCGTCAACTTAA
>NC_057685.1:18455536-18470536 GCF_014466175.1 Vespula pensylvanica
TTCCATATCGATCGATCGATTATTACGAGTCTTTCCAAGAGTGTCCCCACATCGACTATCGGAACAGCTTGCACCTTCTTGCCCGGATGTCGTCCAATCAAAGATTTTCTAAAATCAATCTCGCTACGTTAATCTAAGCCCCCTAAAGATTTATTCATCATCGACAAGTCGCTGATAACCGGCTCCTGGTCCTGGGAGATTCGCCCAAACGAAATACAATTTTTTTTAATTCTACGATATTAAGACATTTGGAAATTTTTCAAGATTTCACCAACAATGTTTCACTATTAATCCATTAATATTAATATTATTAATATTCGTCGCTATTGTTAATACTACTATTACTACTATTACTACTACTACTAATACTACTACTACTACTAAGTACTACTACTATTACTATTACTACATTACCATTAGTACTAATTTACTAAGATATTATTACTTGCCCTTTATTATTATTATTCTAACGGAAGAGTTATTTTTTTTTAATTTATCTTTTCTTTTCTTTTCTTTAATATTCTTCTTAAGTAAGATAGCAAGATTATTTTAAAGCGTCGGCTCTTTTCGTGTCCTTAAGAAAGAAAATGAAAAAAAAAAAACCCTACTTCTACTGTAATCAATCATTTCTTTTATTTTATTTCATTCACTTACAATGTCCTGATCTCTTTGTTGATCCATATATGCCGAGAACTCGACCAGCCTGAGCTTGTGAGTTGCGATTGCTCGTCCTTCCCAAGGTGGCGGAGGCTGTGCCTGTACCATGTCGCCGCTCGAGACCGCCGTCGCCGGTTTACCGGTGTACGCAGGTTGTGGAAACGGCTTGACATCCTGGGACGTTCCTGGCTGCAAACCTGGCTGCCAGAATTGCTGAAATGACGATAGAATTATTATCATCTTACGTTTTACTTCACAGACACCTATAAAAGTTTCTTTCTTTCTTTATCTTTTTCTTTTTTTTTTTTGTTTCAATTAAAGTGCTCCATTTTCCTTTTCTTTTTTTTTTTTTTTTTCTTTCATTCGATGTCTGATTGACCAAAGCATCGAGATGTCTTCCGAGCGTGAATATATACAGTGATCGTTATTAATACAACGGAGATCTGATTGTCGGAAGAGATCCTTCGCTTAATTCTTTTTCGCGAGCCATCGAGCTCTCGGGATCTAGAACGATCGCGATTGCTTGGTTAAGATCGAAAAGAGTATTGGGAAAACAAAAAAAAATAAAAAGTGGAAATGAAGAAAATGAAGAAAGAAAAAAAGAGAGAAAAGAAAGAAAACGAAGATGAGCGAACACAAATGAATGGTAGGTATGATGATGATAACAGTTAAGTGGTATTACATGTAATGAGAAATGAAACGAAGAGAAAGAGAGTCAAAGAGAGAGAGAGAGAGAGAGAGAGAGAGAGAGAGAGAGTGAGATAGAAAGTGTAAGACAGTTTGTAAGCCACAATCACCGACGATGCTCGCGTCGAAGACTCTCGATACATTTTTGCCTAATTTTTTTGTTATATTTTTTATTAAAAAATTCTAAGAATTCTTACAAAAGAATATACGTACATATATATATTTAAAATATATATCGAGAGTCTCGCGTGAACTTGCGGTCAATTCCACAACGATATTCATACCAATGAGTAAGTTTTAATGCAAACGTATACAACAGGTAGGTAGGTAGGTAGGTAGGTCGGTAGATAGATAGGTAGGTAGGTAGGTAGGTAGGTAGGTAGGTAGGTAGATATGTACCCTTGTGCTCGTATGCGTGTGATTCGCGTGTGAGTGTATGCCCAGGTAATACATATATATGTACAAGATAAGAGCGACGGACAAATTCAACAATACACAACAAGGACCCCCCAGGGGCGAGCAGCAGAGAGAGGAGTTTCGTCCTGGCACGAGGGTGGTTTATTCCCTCGTCGTACAAGCTTCGTCGAGAAAATGAATTAAGAAACAACGTGAAAAATAAAAAAAAAAAAAAAAAAAAAAGAAAAAAAGAAAAGAAAAGGACAAAGAAAAAGAAAAAAGAAACAAATAAAATAGAGAAAATTCGTTGGTTCTACGATATCCTACGTGATCGTTATCGTCATCGTCGAGATATTTTTTAATCATCGAATTTGTCGATAAATAATATCGGAATTTGTAACAGTTTATAAATAATACTCTATAGTAATTTTGCTTTGTTTGTTTGGAAGTGTTCGTAAATAATTTTATAAGGTAAATTTATATAGCGTTATTGTATATTGAAAATGGTTTTGTATTTTATATCTAAATGGATAACACTATGTAGTATATTTTTTTCTTTCGTTCATTTAAAAATTGTTGATATTTTATATCGTAATGAATAACGTTATATAGTATCGTTTTATATTGAAAATTGTTGATATTTTATACAAAAATGGATAACACTATGGAGCATTCTTTTTTATTGAAAACTCGTGTAAAATATTTTGTATCGAAATAAACGACAGGACAGTACTTTTAATATCGTACGTAAATTCCAAGATTATTATATCGCTTCGAACCAATAATTGTTTATAAAGAAATACTTATGTAATTATTACGCTTAAATCAACCAACTGAATCAAACTCCGGTAACGTTTATGTAAAACGCCATCTTTCATCTCTCCCGTTTCTTTCTCCAATTTTATAAAGGGCGTTAATATTTTCAGTAAAACTTTACGAAAAAGTTTCGACGGAGGAACACAAAAGTTACCATCGTCCCTAGTAATTAACGTTATCGCGAAAGAAAATCTCCAGGAAAGAAAGGTACCATTTATTACTTTCGATTAACGACAAAGCTTTTCAAACAAATCGAACGAACGAACGAACGAACGAACGAACGATCGTTCGATCGCCCTCTCGCGCGAAATGCCTCTGTGACTGTTAAAAGCCGGCGAATCGTGAAAAAAAAAAGAAAAAAAAAGAAAAAAAGAGTCAAAGCGGTAAAGATACACTGCATCGCCACACAAAAAAAAGCAAAAAGTTTTTATGTAAAAGTCAAAAGGAGAAAGAAAGAATAATGAACAAAAATTAAACCAAAAAATAAAACAATGAGAGAGAGAGAGAGAGAGAGAGAGAGAGAGAGAATGGGAGAGAAAGAGAGAGAGAGAGAGAGAGAGAGAGAAAGAGAGAGAGAGAAAGAGAGAGCGAGAGAGAGATCAAAATTCTCTCAAAAGAAAAACATTTGAAAAAATGCACTTGTTAAATGAATTATTCGAGTTCGGTTAATTTCAAGGACGCTGTGCATGATTTTGTAACATCAAAGGTTTATTAGACACAACGATTAAAAACATTGATCATTTTTTTTAAATAATGAAACAAAAATCATCGACTTTTACTCCTTTCAAACAATTCTCTTTTTCTCCTCGTTTATTAAGACGACAAGATCAAACATAAATCGATTGGACACGTTTCACTCCGTCAGGTACTCGTGTTCTCTCTCTCTCTCTTCTTCCCTCTCTCTCTCTCTTTCTCTTTCTCTCTCTCCCTCTCTCTCAACTCAATCTCTCAATCTTTCTTTCTCCTTCGACTTGCCTCGTCGTCTTTGCCCCGAAGCTCGTGGCTTCCAAGATTCACGAAGAGATGAATGAGAAAAGAAAAGTCCAAGGATACAAAAAAAAAAAAAAGAAAGAGAGAGGAAAAAAAAACCAAAACAAAAACCAAAATAATAATAAAAAAAAAAAAAAGAGATTAGAAAAAGCAAAAAACAACGTTCTTTCTCTTTTCTTTTCTTGTCTTTTCTTTTCTTTTCTTTTTTTTCTCTTCTTTCGTGAGCTCGTGTGATCGTCTCATCGTCGTCGCAGATATTTTTTTTCTTTTTTACTTATTTATTTTTTTTTTGGGGGTTATTGTTGTTAAATGTCGTTTTTTTTTTTTTTGAAGGGGTTTCTTTCAATGATCGGGACTTACCGCTCCGGGATAGGAGACAGGGGTGGAAGCGTGAAGGGCAAGGGGCCCCACGAGGGCAGGGGGCATCTTGTTGTGTATCGCACTCCCAGCTGATACTATCTGGGCGCTCGACATGCTCGACATTGTCTGGAGAGCCTTCTCCTTGGCGGCATGATCCTGACAAATTTCCAGACCGATTACAACGTATTGTCGAAACCCCCGTTATAATGGGGCTATGGGAAATCGCAAGTATACGCTCGCGACATCCTCGAACGGCGATATATATATATATATATATATATATATATATATATATATACACATATACATATATATATATAAAATATATATATGTGTATTTATCATTTCATTTTTGTTCCTCTCTCTTTCTTTCTCTCCCTCTCTCTCTCTCTCTCTCTCTCTCTCTTTCTCTCTCTCTTCCTTTCGTTCTCATATCATTTGTTCTCTTAAGGCAAATTGCGTTTAAGGTTACACCGAAATGAAAAATCTATGGCTAAGGAAAATCTTTTTGTGGAGGGATAAATTTTGAGAAAAATGTTTTCGAAAAAATATTTTTTCTGTCTATCTATCTATATATTCTGTCTATATATCTCTCTCTTTTCCTCTTCTATTTTTTTCTCTATCGTAAAACGACACACTATAAATGTACGAAAATATCAATTTCTAATTTTCGGAAATAAAATATATTTTCATATCCACGTTCGTCGAACTCGTTCGAAAGTGTAATTGAATGGGTTCGCTCGTGACTGCTGGCTCGCCAAAATATATTTTGACGACTTCCTGCGTTGTAATTGTATCCTCGTATCCTTCCCCCTATCCCTTTCTCTTTATCTCTCTCCTCCCTTTCAAAAAAAAAAAAAAAAAAGAAAAAGGAAAAAAAAAAGGAAAAATTTGAAATACCTAATTGATCACATCTAATATCTTTAATATCTTTCAAGATCTCCATTGCGTTATTGTTGCAATTGATTGCAATAATTGACAGGATGAATTTGCTAACGACATAGAAATTTTCGCTAAAATTTCGGATCTACCACTTTTCATCGAGGGGCTTTCATTTTAATCAGGATCGACTAAAATAGCTGACGAATTAAACGAGTAAGTGAGTATGTGTGGGAGAGAGAGAGATAGAGAGAGAGAGAAAGAGAAAAAGAGACAAAGAACAAGAGAAAGAGTAAGAGAGATAGATAGAGAGAAAGAGAGAGAGAGAGAGAGAGAGAGAGAGAGAGAGAGAGAGAGAAAGAGAAAAGCATGCACAGTCAGAATGTTCGAAAAACTGCCACTCCCCCAACAGGGATTTTCAATTTCGTTCATAAATCCGTAATAGAGGACTCGATGTTGGCTTGGTGCTTGGAATAAAAGCGTGTTCTATAAAGGTACACGAAACACGAAGAATTCATCGATCGCGTACATCGACGAAAATCCAAACCCGCGTGCATTCCCTTCCTCGATTATATATTCCAAACGCTTATTTCGACCGAGAATGAAAAAGATTTAAAATAAAAAATAAAAAAAGAAAAAACAAAAAACAAAAAACGAAACGAACCAAAAAAATTAACAGAAAACAAAAATGAAATAAAATAGAGGGAACGACAAATACAAACACACACACACACATACACACACACACACATACACATACATATATATATGTATATGTATATATATATACAGTAAAAGAGAGAAAAAAAGGGGGAGGAAAAAAAAAGTTTTAATCGTGCACGTTTGTCCCAGGGCAAAGTATAACGTTAAACGAGGAGGCATCTCGCATAAATACCTTCGTGAAAGCCTGAATGCCGATAGCAAACAAAAAATCTCTCTCTCTCTCTCTCTCTCTCTCTCTCTCTCTCTCTCTCTCTCTCTCTCTCTCTCTTTCTCTCGTTCCGAACGCGACGCCGCTGGCCATCGGCCGCGAACGGTTTATAGTGGAAAATCAATTCGGTTAATTGAGAGGGAGTCGGCGTGCAGAGCTTTTTTTTAATTTCTACCCTCTGCTAACGGCGCAACTCGGATCGTACCCCTGCCCACCTCTAGCCCACTCCAGGCTACACCAACCCCTTCCTACGAACCCAGTCGGCCGTCCGACCGTCCGTCCGTCTATCCGTCCGGTCCGTTCATTCGCCCGTCCGTCCGTCCGTACGTACGTCCGTCCGTCCGTCCGTACGTCCGTCCGTCCGTTCGTTCGTCCGTTCGTCCGTTCGTCCGTTCCATCCCTGTCCTCGACGAGCCAGGTCCACTCCTCACCCTTCCCTCCACCAACCTTCCTTCCTCCTTCCTCCTCCTACCCCTGACGTCCCTTATCCTGCGCATCTCTCCCAAATACACGCTAGGAATGCGGGATTGGATGGGCAACGAGCTGGACATGTTTATCGACATTCTGAAATGCCGTACGGTCGTTTTTGGGCATCCCGCCATCCGAAGCTACGTTTACACAGCAACGATCAATTAGACTAGAATGCGCACACGCGGCTATTATTTTCGAAACAGATAGGACGAAAAATTGAAACACACGGAACCGTGGCTTCGCGCTGCCCGAATTTTTCTCTCTTTCTCTCTCTTATTCTCTCTTACTCTCTCCTTTTTTGTTGTTTTTTGTTTGTTATTTTTTTTTCTGCCCGCTTTACATCTCCCCTTTCCCGACGATTTTTTTCCTGTCCCATACAAAGTACGGATTTTCATAGAACGTTACACTACGAGTCACGATTTTGGAATTAAAGGTACCACCAAAGATCCCTTTTACGTACTCTTTATTTTCTTTCACAAGCAAATTAGCTGTTTAACGTTATACCATCGTACAATTACTACAGAGAACGTTAGAGAGAGAGAGAAAAATAGAAAGAGAGAGGCTAAAGTTGAGAAGGAAAAAGAAATAATGATGAGAATGGGAACAAGATCAGAGAGAAAGAGAGAGAGAGAGAGAGAGAGAGAGAGAGAGAGAGAGAGAGAGAGAGAGAGAGAGAGAGAAAGGGAATAATATATATACGTATATTAACGAAAAGAATTTAAATAAATCACGCGAACGGATTTCTTTTTCTCTTTTCTCTTTTTCGTCGAATTCTGTATGTCCTCTAAAAAATTCCTTTTGCGGTAGACGGATCTCGAGAGTTGAGGAAACTTCAAGTATAAAGAGAGGAAGAGAGAGAAAGAGAGAAATATATATATATATATATATATATATATATATATATATGTATATATAGAAAGAGAGAAAGAAAGAGACAGACAGACAGACAGAGAGAAAGAGAGAGAGAGAGAGAGAGAGACAGAGAGAGAGAGAAAGGGCTTCAACGTTGCAGTAACGAAATGGTCGAAATGGTGGTAGAGGGTCGGTTACTCGGCTCTTTCCCGAAACGCGGCAAGCAGAAAATTACGTCCGTCGCGCGCTTTGGACGTTGCCCCACCTCTTCTTCACTCCCTCCTCTTTCGTGGTGTTGCTGACTCTTCTCTCTCGAATAATGTTCAAGGTATGCGTAAGTGCGGCCAAAGAGAAAGAGATAGATAGAGAGAGAGAGAGAGAGAAAGAGAGAGAGAGAGAGAGAGAGAGAGAGAGAGAGAGAGAGAGAAAGCTTCCCCTGCTCGCGACGCTTTCATCCTAAAATGTAGTGTTTGAGAACTTCCAAAAGCGTTTTCCCACGAATCACTAATTAGAATCGAAAGGCGTGAGGAGAGATAGAGGATGAGAGGGTGAAGAGTATATATCGCTACCCTGGTATCCATTCGTCATTCATTCGTTAATTAACGTTTCGAACGTTTAATGCGCCTAGGATGATAACTAACAACAAGTGATAATAATGTGGACGCGCTTTTGAAAGTTGATCAATTAATTTTCGAAAGGTCCTTTATTTTATATAATGTCCAATCGAAAAAAAAAATATATATATATAATTCTATCGTTCTAATTGCGCGAATAAAAAAAAAAGAAAAAAGAACGAAAAAAAAAAGGAAAAAAAAAAGAATTGAGATTGATCTGAAAGAAACATTTTCATTTTCCTAATTAATCCTCTTGTTTTCGTCTGCTTTGTTTTTTTTTTCTTTTTTATATATGTATATACATATATATATATATATATACATTTTTTTTATTCTATTGAAACAGAAACAAATAATATTGTTTTACAGTCAGCTTTTCCTTTTCATCCCTTTTATTATCGCCGTAATACGCTTTCTCCGTTCCTCCATTTTCCCCTCGTTCTGTGTTACCAACCCACCCAACCCTCCTCTATATCTCCGCGTCGAACGGAAGCACGGAATGAATCGTACTTTGATTTATTAACAGGGATGATAGGAATGAGGCAGAGCAAGAGAGAGAGAGAGAGAGAGAGAGAGAGAGAGAGAGATAGAAAGAGGGAGGGAAAGGGTGAAGAGAGTGGACGCAGAAACGCGGGCTTCGCGAGAGTGGGCACGATTGTTCGCGAATCGCTTTAATAATTTAGCTGTTGATTAAACGCGCCCGGGGTTCATTTTTACGCGTGATTTATTCCACTGTAAAGCTCTCGACGTCCTTCGTTTTCGAACGAATGGACGTTCCTCGGATTTCTCAATATCGCTTATCGCTCTTTCTCTCGTAAATTCACACCCTATCCATTTGTCTCTCTCTCTCTCTCTCTCTCTCTCTCTCTCTCTCTCTCTCTCTCTCTTTCTCTCCTTCTATATATACATACATATATATATATATATACATATATATGTATGTATATATATTCTTTCCTTTTTATCCTTTTCTTCCTTTCGCGTAAAAGGCGACGCAATTACGCGTGTTTTTCTTCCTTTCGCTCGAGATAATATTGTCTCCGGACCCTTAAAATACACGGCGAGCCAGCCCGTTATGCGAAACTTCCTTCCTTCGAGCTACAAGGGAAAAGACGTTCCCGTTACTCTTCCTCCTGCTTACTCTCCCTCTTCTTCTTTCCTCTTTTCCTTTTCCTTCGTCTTCTTCTTCTTCTTCTTCTTTTTTCTTCTCCTTCTTCTACTTGTACTTCTTCGTCTTCGTCTACTCTTCCACCGTCTTCCCTTTTCCCTCTATTTTTATTTATTTTTCCTTGAACGAGCCGCGAAAAAACGTGCGGAAGCATCGAACCGCTTTTATCCCTCCACAAAATTAAGGAAGTTGCGCGGCTCACGCGAAATAGACGAATACCGTGGTCTCTCGGTGTAATATACGTGGGTGGACGAGAAACAAAAACAAAAAAAAAAAAGAAAGAAAAAGAGAGAACGGAAAGTTCACAGCAACAACAAGAATAAATTAAAAAAATAAATATACAAAGAGAATAGTAATTAAAAAAATAAATAAATAAATAAATAAATAAATAAATAAATAAATAAATCGATGAATGAACGAATAAAGAAAAATTGAAGAAACAGGAAAAAAAGAATAAAATAAACAAATAAGAAAGAAAAAAAGGATCGAAGATCTATCCATTATATTAATAGCGTATTATAAAAGGATTAAGGGTAGGTTTGTGCTTTCGTAGGAGGGGCCAAAAATGGGTTCAAAAATATAAACGGGGTAAAAAAGTCAATAATGGACATTTCTGCCGCTACATATATATATATATATATATATATATATATATATATATATTACGTATGTATGTATGTATGTATGTACGTCGATAGATAGATAAGTTTCAATAGGATACTCACCACTTTGAGTTTCGCCTGGATTTCACGAAGTTTTCTCCTCGCTAGGACCTGTATGTGCGAGGAGACCTGCTTTCGTGTTCTCGTCTTACCGGTCCTTAATTTGATATAACGGGCGATCAGCTCGTTCCGACCTGCAAAAGAAAAAAAGAAAGAACGTGTTACATGCATATTGATCATATCTACAAGTATATACATATATATATATATAATATATACTTTATCATATATTCTCAATCGATTACTCACATCGATCTTTCTCAACTTTTACGTTCGAAGATAGGTGGATTGTTACGGGAAAAAATGAAACGTGGACAATATATATTTCATTGGAAAATAAAATAATGATGACGATGATGATGATGATGATGATGATGATGATGATGACGACGACGAGGACTTTTCTATTCTTCAATTTCTTTTCATGCGTACGTGTGTGTATTTTTTAATCTTTTTTTCATGTTTCATCATGAAGTATTTTTAAACCCCATTAAGATACACACTTTCTATTCTAATAAATATATATGTGGACATACACATGAACACACACACACACACATATATATATATACACAAGATAATTATAACTCGAATATAAGCGATCCGACAGATGGTTTGCGCATCTTAGCTTAAGGGTCAAGGAGCCAATCGAGATTTTACGTGAGTTTCAACAGAACCCTTTCCATTCGCATCGAGGTCTGCTTTAACTCTTCGTTCTCGATCTCAGATACTCTCACGTTCGTCTTTCCGTTACGTTGAAGAACTTCTATCGTCGCGATAAATTGGATCTAACTCGGAGTAATATCCAGATGACCGTGCGAAAACAAACGAGGAGAAGAATGAAAGAGAAAGACAGAGAGAAAGAGAAAGAGAAAGAGAAAGAGAAAGAGAAAGAGAAAGAGAGAGAGAGAGAGACGAAGAGATTAGATTCCTTAGAAACTTAGGAATTCTCTTTCTCTTATTCACAACGATGGAAAATAGAGAAAATCGTCGTTTGAACTATCGAAAAATACATTCTAATTTAGATTTATTTCAACCCATAGAAACACTTATTCTCAACTACAATTTTAATCTAACAATTTCGTTTTTCTCAGTAAATCGTAATCGCGAAACTTTGCTGACCATCTCGATGGAAGAAAAAAATAACGCGATTCGATTTCTAAGAAAAGATTTATGCATTTGCATACGTGGAACATGTCTCGCGTGAGTCCTGTAATAAACGCGTAATGCCTTAGAAAAAAAGAAAGAGAAAAAAGAAAAGAAAAAAAAAGAAAAAGAAAGAGAGAGAGAGAGAGAGAGAAAGAAGAAATAAAAAATAAAAAAATAAAAAATAGAAGGAAAACGATGCTAGATCGGGCATGCAAAAGAGCACCCTACGAAAAGAGTACCTGCAGAGGAAGGTTAAAAAGAGAAAGACAGAGAGAGAGAGAGAGAGAGAGAGAGAGAAAGAGAGAGACAGGGAGAGGGAGAGACACGCTTTTAATCGGCGTAGTTGGGTAAACACGAAATACTCGGCCGACAACGAGCACGGATTTAAAGAGCATACACAAGAGAGGGAAGAGGGGTTGGTTGGCAAAGGCTAAAGGGGTGAGAGAGACAGAGACAGAGACAGAGAGAAAGAGAGAGAGAGAACGAGAAGAGAAAGAGAGGAGAGAGGAAAGAGAGGTACACGTACACTCAAATTAATTCGAGCACTGCATTCGAGTTTTCAGTGGGTCGCAAAACGCACGGTGGAACATGCTCGATGCTGTCCGTTTGTTCCACTCGTAGCTACGATTATAAATGAAGAGAAATAAAACATGGCTCGCCGCGATTAAATGCGCGCGCGAGAGAGAGAGAGAGAGAGAGAGAGAGAGAGAGAGAGAGAGAGAGAGAGCTTGCATGAGGCCAGAACGAGAATGAGGATATTAACGTTGGTGAACGCGCACGATTGTTCCACGAGCGAATAGAAACGATGGAACTATGAAAGTTAAGAGATCATCGAGTAGGACGTAGAGTATAGAGAAGAATGGCTCATTATGAAAATAATTAATATTCGCGTTATATTTAGGAAATAAAAATTCGTATAATATCAGCATACTTTTTCGTTCTTATTTAAAGATATTATCGGCCGATGAAGGGTTTATCATAAATTTTGAAAATATTATACGTATTAGTCGTTGGATTAGAAATGCATTCTGATATTATTTTCTTCGAAATATAATCGGCCGATTAACGCGTTTATGAAAGAGATCATGGGATGAGAAAAATGAAAAAGAAAAAAAGAAAGAAATAAAAGGCATTCGAGATAGTCTAATTATTTAAATCAATCGGTTTTGATTACTATGTCGGTCTTAAAAAATTCAAGAACAAATAAGAAAAAATAAAAGGATAACGACGATGATGATTAGAGAAATCTAAGATCTCGTGGAATCCCGATAAAGGAATTACTACGTAGAGATTCGATGATGATAACGTGGAAAAGAGGTTTGGATGGCGTTACCAGAAGAGAAAGGAGGAGTGTGCAAGGGGTCGAAGAGAAGCCGAAGCATCGGGAGGAAAATATTCGAGATTCCAGGCGAACCGCGTGATGACTCAATTTTGCAAAGACCTTTAAATGGCTCGCTATGAACCGCGCGCCATTGCTGAGCGCGCGTTCCTTCTCTGTTTTTGAAGGCCGAACATTCTTCGATGGAGCTCGGTTACGATAGTTCGAAATAGCTTGGATACAATACTTGATACAAAGGACTCTTTGCATTAGCTCTCTTTCGTATTATCTCTTTATATATCGGAAATTCAAGAAATTTAAATAGATTAATTAGCTCGACGCATCGTTTCTCATTCATTCTTATCATTTATTTTTCTTGCAAAATAATTTTCTGCCAAAATAGAAAAATATTATTTAAACTAATTCTACGGAAACATCTGGATAGTATCGTTGTCCTTTAAAATTGAAGATCGATCGATCGATCGATCTGTGATATATGTAGATAATATGTATAGAGATCGATCAACGTCGTTGAAGATCTACATAGTATATCTTCGTAGATTACTTCTGTGTATCTACATATGCGTACTACGAACGATGATCGGATAGGGACCTCTGAATGTGCACGATGCGACGCGACGAGCAATCAACGTAAATCACTTGCCTGATGCTCAATTTAACAAGAAGGGCCATTATGATCGTGGACTCGAAGTAACGAGCACCGAGCACGGTCTTTCCCTTGCTCTCTATCTCTGTCTCTCTCTCTCTCTCTCTTTCTCTCTTTCTGTTCTCTCTTTCTATTGTTCCCTTCAGTAACGAAAGATACGGATAATATATGCAAGAGGAAGACATTGACTGTAATAAGTAAGTGCATTAACTTATCCTACGACTTGAATCAACAATATTCTACAATTTTCTTTATAATTCTCATTTATCTGGACGATATCGTTCGGATTAAAACGATACCATCCGGAATCTTAACAACGATTATTAGTCTCGTACTTGATGATACGAGGTGACCTTGACGTTAACATTGCTTACGTTGACACAAACAGAAGGGTCCCGCTTTTGACATATCGAGAACGCGGAATTGCGCGCGAATGGTCC
The DNA here is from genome assembly GCF_014466175.1 of Vespula pensylvanica. NCBI lineage: Eukaryota > Metazoa > Arthropoda > Insecta > Hymenoptera > Vespidae > Vespula > Vespula pensylvanica. The sequence continues at coordinate 18,468,654 of NC_057685.1, forward strand.
TTCTGAATACATCGGGACCTCACCGCGAAGCATCGCCACTAATGGATGGTTCACAAACAGTGCCTCATGCCGGTCCTCCAGGTCTCGAAGTGCGTTTAAGCTCGTTTAGTCAATTAGCAAATATACGGTCGAGCGGTTAGGTTCGAGTTAAGGGATGACCACTCGAAAAGCGGGCCTAAAGCTTTCCCTCTCTATCTCTTCCACCTCCATTTCTCTCTCTCTCTCTCTCTCTCTCTCTCTCTCGCTTTCCTGCCTGTTACTATTCGCTTGGGAAGACACTTCAAAGACCTATCAAATCCTACCACTTGAGATCTATTTCGGATCGATTTAACCATCTACTTGATTTACCTTCGTTTCTCTTATCCTCCCTTTCTCATAACATATATATATATATATATATATATATATATATATATATATATACATACATATATAAATATATATGTATGTATGAATGTATGTTTAATTCTAAATAATATAAATAAATTTTGTTAGAAAGATGGAATCCATATAATCGTAGTAATAACTCGTCATTGATAAAAGAGACGAGGTATAGCTCTCTGGTATAAAGAGAATTTGTTAGAACGGATCTGAAAGAAAACGAGAGGAGTCTTTTCTTTTCTTTTCTCTTTTTTTCTCTCCTTTTTCTTTTCTTTTCTTTCGATTAGGGCGAACATAAAACGACGTGACTTTCAGCCGTGAAAAGAGGATAAAAGTCGATAAGTGTCCTTGCGCTGGAAGGAGCATCTTCGAATCTTGACACGCTTAGCCCTCCTCCGAAAAGTATCCCCTCTCCTTTACTAACCTCTAGCCCTTCCACCCTCTTCACCCTTTTTCTCCCTCTCTCTCTCTCTCTCTCTCTCTCTCTTTCTCTTTCTTTCTTTCAGTCTCCAGAGTAACATCAGGCAGCGAACCTTCGCTCCTCCTTCTCTTTCTCTTCTTTCTTCTTCTCCTCCTCTTCTACCTCTTCTTCTTCCTCTTCCTCTTCTTCTTCTTCTTCTTCTTCTTCTTCTTCTTCTTCTTATCGTCCCAGGGCGCCATTCCATCCATCTTCCTTTCTTTCCATTTTCTTCTCTGCTACGCTACTAGGTAGGTAGGTAGGTACCTACCAGTACCCACCATCACTAACACCATCAATACCGACACTACTACTACTATTACTACCTATCTACTTACTATTACTATCACTACTACTACTACTACTACTACTACTACTACTACTACTATTACTATTACTAGTAGCATGAAACGTAGAACGTAGACCAAAACCAACAACGTCGTCGTCGTCGTCGTCGTCGTCGTCGTCGTCGTTGTCGGCGTCGTATCGTCGCTGACATCCGTACCAACACGAACGCGATCGTGCGACCGTGGGCACACCATATCATATCCTCCGCCAAGCTCTACCCACCCTTTACCCTTCTCCACCCTCCCGCAGACGGTCCCTTTCCGGGAGCCCTGCCGTCCCACCTCCTCTCTCCGTTCGCCTCGTGCTCCGTTCACTAATTGCACATTCTTCGCATAGTTTCGCCACCCTCTGAGCCACCCCATCTCCTCCTCCTCCTCCTCGTCCTCCTCCTCCTCCTCCTACCCGTCCTCCTCCCCAAACCCCATACTCCTACCATCCCTCCGACCTCTTCCTACGAACGAAGGGAGAAGGGAGAACGAAAAGGGGCATTGCAAGCCCTCGACACGCAACCCTCATTCTCTCTCTCTCTCTCTCTCTCTCTCTCTCTCTCTCTCTCTCTCTATTTCTCTCTTACTTCAACCGACTACACCGACAAACTATCTTCACCGTTTTCTCTCTCTCTCTCTCTCTCTCTCTCTCTCTCTCTCTCTCTCTCTCTGTCTCTTTTTCTCTTACCTTCTCCTCCATCTTCCCTCTC
>NC_057685.1:18475536-18478036 GCF_014466175.1 Vespula pensylvanica
CATCTTTTCACGACTCGTTTTATGTCTTGGCCTCTCTCCACCCCTTAAACCATCCATCCTATGCCTTCTCGACCACCGTGATCTCTCTCACTCTTACTCTCTCCCTTCTCTTTTTTTCTCTCTATCTCTCTATCTATCTATCTATCTATCTATCTATCTATCTACCTCTCTTACTCCTTTTTCTTTTTCTCGAGAGCAAACCAGCAGCCATGAGGAACCCCCCAAGGAGCGTAGCGTCCACAGTGCCGTGTCAATGCCCATAATTTCACGCTCCAACGACGTCTCGGCATCGGATTATTGGATCGGATATCGAAGAAGGAAGAACCTCGGCGATCGCTGCTTCGATGTACGAAGAGAGAGAGAGATAGATAGAGAGAGAGAGAGAGAGGAGAATGGAAGGGGTGGATGTCCTTACGGCAGGACGAACACTCCTGGGAACGTTGCTCGTCGTCCTTCGAACATGAAAGACCGATCGAAATTACGTACAGTCATGGGTTCGTTGCGAATGAACGAGCGAGTAAGCGAGTAAGAGTAAGGACTCGCGCCCGCGCGTTTCTGAATCTCGTTAACGCTGCGATCTCGTTTCGTCCGTCCTCTCTTCCCCTCCTCTTTTTCTTTTTCTTTTTCTTTGTCTCGTTCATCTTTCTCTTTCGGATTAACTCGTTCTTCTCGTCTATCAATTTTCAAGAGATTCGCGCGTAACGTTCTAATGAGATTTGACGACATAAGAATAAAGGGGATGAGGGTGAAGAGGGTTGGAAAAGGGTAAGAAAAAGTCATGAAAAAGTGAAAGAGATAGAGGTAAAAAGTAGAAGAAGCAGAAAAAGAACAATTGGCGAATTTTATTATAAAGTATTTCTCCTAGGTGCGATCTACTTTTCTATTCGTTTATAATCGTTCGTCGATTAATCATTTCTCCTTTACTTTTTCATCTTCTTTTCATAGAAAATCAAAAGATATCTGTTACTTTAATAAAAGGGAGCAAAAGTGAAAAGGAAGGAAACGAGAAAAACGTTTTTACGTTTAACGCTTTTACGCGAGAGTTTTTCTCATTCATCTTATCTCGTATTAACGTAGATATATCATAACTTTGACTATTGCGTTTCGATCGTTGTTAATTAAATTATCTAACAAAGATGTTATAAAATGTTTCATAGTCAATCGACTTCTAATATATTTGTATATGCATCTAATACTACTAATTAATATTACTACTACTATTACGTGAAATCTAGCTTTCGTATTTCACGTTGCATGGAGAATTCAAGAGGGCTTGAAGAAATAAAATAAAATAAAATAAAATAAAATAAAATACAATAAAATAATATAAATTAAACTAAGGTAAGGTAAGATAAGATATGATAAAAAAGAAAAAATAAAATAAAATAAAAAGATATAAAAAAAAAAAAAAAAGAAAAAAAGGAAGAGTCAATCGTCGAAAGACGATGCTACGAGAATTGGGAAGGGAAAGCGCGACGGAGACATACCAAAGACACCCTCCTCTTCTACCGGTCAATAACTGGACACTACCTTCCTCCGCCCTTTGCACAACCATCCTTCTCTCTCATTCTCTCTCTTTCTCTGTCTGTCTCTCTCTCTCTCTCTCTCTCTCTCTCTCTCTCTCTCTCTCTGTCGGCTCTTTCGTCTCCGGTATAAGTTCGTGTGCACGATATACCATCATGTCGCACCCTTCTTTCTCTCTCTCTCTCTCTCTCTCTCTCTCTCTCTCTCTCTCTCTCTCTCTCTCTCTCTCTCTTAAAAAGGAGATAGATAGATACAGAGAGAGAGAGAGAGAGAGAGAGAGAGAAAGAGAGAGAAAGAGAGAAAATTGCATCGTGATACCACGAACGAGATCAATCCACCGGACATACAAATATTGAACGTGTTTCCTTCCTACGAGGAGAGAACCACTATACTCCATCTCTTCCAATGTGATAAAAAGGATTTTTTTTCTTGTTCTCCTTTTTATTCTTATTCTTCTTGTTTTTTCATCTTCCGCTTCTTTCTCCTCGCTCTTCTTTTTCCTCTTTCTTTTTTCTACGAAGAATCACACAAAGTCAAATCGTTCGGAGGAGACGCAACCGGTAGTTGCGATCGATAAACGAGCACAGTGAAAGGCTTCACCGAGGCTTTGAGAAAGTTCGAATAGATAGAGATGAACGAGAATGAGAGAAAGAGAGAAAGACAGATACACACACACACACACACACACACACACACATAGAGAGACAGAGAGAGAGAGAGAGAGAGAGAGAGAGAGAGATGATAGATAGTCTTAGGTATCTCTTAAGAGTTCCACGAGTAGTTCCGAATAGCTAAACGAAGATGTTAACCAAGGTGTTTCTAGCTCTGATACATATCTCCTGATCGAACGTACGAACGCACCTATATTTACTTCTACGAAAAGGTTCGAATAATAACACATAAAATATTTATTGTGCGTTATGATATTATATGGTAGACGATAAACGATATAGAAACTCCTTCGAGAATCTATCCG
>NC_057685.1:18483036-18495536 GCF_014466175.1 Vespula pensylvanica
AAAAACAAAAAAAAAACAAACAAAAACGACGACAAAAGAATTTCTATTTTTCATCTATCGCGAGGAAAAATGAACAAATATAAGACGAATGGATGGTAGGTGCAGGATGCGGGGTGAAACGGAGTTCACCGTGATATCGAAAAGGCACGTCGTGATTTTTCTAAATTTAATAAAGACTACGTGGAGTTCCGAGAAAGAATAGAGAGAAGAGAAAAGGAGGACAAAGTAAAGCAGAGAGATAGAGATAGATAGATATAGATAGATAGATAGATAGATGGAGAAAGAGAGAGAGAGAGAGAGAGAGAGAGAGAGAGAGAGAGAGAGAGAGAGAGTGAGAAGAGAGGGAGCTGAGGGAAAGGACGAGGAGGAGTTGCGAGACACGAGCGTTATTGCCTCGGTGGTGGAGTTCATGGCGGTTAATGGTGGTGGTGGTTTATGGTGGTTGCCCACCACGGTGCTGCTGGTGGTCGTACCAAGCAATATCCGCTCGGTCACGTAGACTGACCTCAGCATCGAGCAATAACGATGTCCAGGTCGGAACGTCTCCGACGCGTCGCCTACGTGAAACGAAGAGATATCCTTCGATACGAAGGACGAACGAACCCCCATACACGCGACGACTACGAAGAGAATAAGACGACGAAGACGACGAACATTCTTTTTCCCATCGATGTCTTATCATTTCTTTTTCTTTTGCTTTTGATCATCACTTAAGATGGATAACGCGTTTATCGACGACAAAAGCTTTTTTTCGATTCTTTTCTGCTTTCCTTTTCATTTTATTTTTTTTGCTTTTTTTTTTTAATTTCTTTCCCCCTGCCCACTCTCCCTCCCATCTCCCTCGAGATATAACCTCGATTTTTTTGTATTAAAAAGATTTAATCGAGGAATTTTTTATTGTCTTTACTTTTCTCTCTATTTTTATTCGTTCGTTCGTTCGTTCGTTCGTTCGTTCGTTCAATTTGTTTTTTTCTTTTTTTTGATTGTTTGTTCGTTTATTTTTTGTTGGTTTCTCAATCAAATTTTCTCTACGCTCTATCCAACGATCATACTCTCTTCGCTATAAAATCATAACCCTTTTGTTTGCTCCGTCTACGTATCTACATCCTGTACGGTTTAAATATGCACCACGCATAGTACGTTAATCTTATCGACTTACCGTACATCTTCCCTTCGTCGGAAAGGATAATTTTGCGTCGGCCGCATGGCGGATATATGGTGAGAGCTTCCTGGAAGCTTTGCTCGATATCCGGCGACCATACTCCCTCCGCGTCCGCCGCCGACAGATCCTTTTCGTCCTGAAACAAGAAAATGTGATCGAATATGAGAATCTGATTAAATTTGATCGTTTTATAAACATGAAAAATTCGATTAGGAAATGTATGTATTTTATTTGTATAAATGGACTGTTTATCTCCAAAGTATTGTGTCCATTTTCTTTTCTTTTTTTAAATGAGATATCACATAATTTGTGATTAATTTAGTGAAAACTTTCTATCTATAACCAATTAATATTTAATATCTTAAGAAATGTCAATGCTTTGTTCAATTTAAAATTGACCGATAAAAGAAATGGCGTAACAGTATAATACGCTAATTTTTAATTTTCTCGAAACGACCAAAACTGGACTTGCTCCACTTTTAAAATAAATAGTTTGTGTGTGTGTGTGTGTGTGTGTGTGTGTGTGTGTGTGTAAGGTCGAAAGGTAAAAGGTTTTCTTTTTTTTTTCCAAGTAAACATTTTGTTCAAATAGGAATTTAATTTTATTAACGAAAGAAGAAGAAAAGAAAAAGAAAAATTAATTAATAAAAAGAAACGATAAAAAGTAAAAGAAGTAACAAATTGAATATTCTACACTCGGTGTAAGTAAGAAAAATAAGAATTCTAGCGTTCGGCCAATCAGAGGAGTTCTTTCGAAACAAAGAACAGTCCCTCGAAGATTTTCTCGAGGCAAAAGCACGCATGGAACGCGAGCTGGTAGGTGGACGCCGACGATTTTGCTTCCTGCGATTCGAGAAATTCTCGCGAATCCACTTTTATTTCCGGCCGTTCGCGTATAGGCCCTCTACTCCGTATACGTGTGTGTATATATATAATATATATATATATGTATGTATGTACGTATGTACGTACGCACGAGGCTATCCAAGTGAACGAAGAAACGGAGGAGACTTGGAATTTCAACGAAACGAAGACCTCCTATGTGTGTTGTACGAAGAGGAACTTACCGATTATCTTTGAGTATCTTCGAGTATCTGCCTACTCAAAAAAAACCGGTACGAATACCCAAAAGACTTTCGTTTATTTCTTAACCGAGACAACAGACGTTTATTTTACAATTTCGCCAATATCTCATACAAGTAAAGATTGAAAATATATCCAAGTTATTTATTAATACAAATTTGAAAATACACGATGATTTACAAACTCCTGAGCAACGTCTTCTTTTTATTTTTTATTTATTTATTTATTTATTTATTTATTTTTTTTAATCGATTACCCACTCCTTCTCGCGACTTTTTATCTTTATTATTTTTTTCTTTCGACCGTAAGAGAAGTTCCTTTGACTCTCAGAAATAAAAATTATTATTAATCTTCACCTTCGTTCCATCAAAAAGAAAAACAATAATAATAATTAATATCGCTTGGAAACTTTCGTGTCCGCCTTAATAAAACTTTTTTGCTTACAAAATATTAAAATCGTAAACAAGGAAAATAGAAAAGAAGAAAATTCGATTATCCATTATTTTTAGAACAATAGTTTCCTTTTCTGTTTGTTTTTTTTTTTTTTTTTTTTAACAATACCTATTCAAGAAGCACAAGTTTTTTCTTCGAATATCTTGATTACGTATCGCGATACTTGATACTTAAATTCTTAATCGTAATTCGCGTTGATATACTCTATGTGGTCCACAGTCTAGATAAAAAGTTTTACTAAAAGTTTATCTAAACAGAAACGAAGGAACTTTTCCAAGACGTTATAAATAAAATTCATGGTGAATATAATAATACTTACATCGCTAATTTCGCCAACGTCGAGGTTCTTCGTATCCGAGCCGGAGCCGTTGGCGTCGGGCGGCGGCCCGGAACTCGCGGGAGTCCACGGCGCGGAAATGGTGTCGGCTGCAGCCACCGCACTGCCTGTAAAAACGAGAAAGAAAAAACGAATAAAAAATTAGAAAAACAATTTCAAAATAATAACAATAATAATGATGATAATAATAATAATAATAATAATAATAATAATAATAATAATAATAATAACATCCTTCATTCGTAATCTCGTTCGATATTCATACATCGTATCTCTTCATTCATTTCAATCGCACATTCCCCTATTTGGACATACCTCTATTTGGATTGAATATAAATAAATAAATAATCACAATTCCCTAAAACAAGGAGAAAGAAAAAAAGAAAAAAGGGGAAAGTAAAACCAGTCACCCCTAAGCAATGAATTAATGAACTGAATAAAAATCACTGGAAGAAATTAACGAGAAGAGATCGGATCGAGGAGAATGTGCTAAGCTTCATAAATTCGTTCACTGTTATCATCGATGTTATCGTTAAATTTGATAAGCTGCGGAGTTTGTTGGAAAGAAAAATGAGAAAGGGTAGAAAGAGATAAAAAGACAGAGAGACAGACAGAGAGGCAGACAAATAGACACAGACACAGACACAGACACAGACAGAGACAGAGACAGAGACAGAGAAAGAGAAACAAAGAAAGAAAAAGAAAGACAGAGAGAGAAGAGAGAGAGAGAGAGAGAGAGAGAGAGAGAGAGAGAGATGAGAAAGAGGGATGTTACGTGAAGGACGGGAGGCTCCAGCAGCCGAGCAACAAGTGTTCGCCTGATATCGCTGGTATCAGTGCCGCGTGGTATAATGGTGGGGGTAGCTCGTAGGCGGTACACTCCGCCTACCGGGGGTGGAGTGTGTATGTTAAGCCCCTGGTGTATCGTCCCCATCGTCATCTCTCTCTTTCTCTCTCTCTATTGCCCCCTCCCCATCTCTCTCTCTCTCTCTCTCTCTCTTTCTCTATCTCTGTCTCTGTTTCTCTCTCTCTCTCTCTCTCTGTAGTCAACTAGCTTTCCGTATCCGGGTATCAACGCAAGCCGAGCTAGCGAGAACATCCCTCGAAAACGTCCCTCTTGCAATAATCCCCGGGGAAAGCGGATGAAAAGCCGAGAGAAACTACGTGTCTTGGCAAACCATAACGAAAAGGGATGTGAGAGAGTAAGGGTATGGTCAAACGTCAGCAATTGGTTCTACTTCTACTTCTACTTCTACTTCTTCTTCCACTTCTTCTTCTTCTTTTTCTTTTTCTTTTTCTTTTACTACTTCTATTATTTCTGTTTCTTCTTTTTTCTTCTTCTTTTTTGTTCTTTTTCTAAAATTTTTTTCGCAATACTTTTTCTCTTTTCTTTTTCTCTTTCCATCTCCTCCTCTCCGTTTACTATCACCTAACACTCCGAGAGCAATCTTGCTCCAACAATTCTCGGCTAACTCCGTTTGATCGGAACCAATGACATAAACTACAAATCGACGAGTTTTCTTATAATTCTTTTCTTTACTTGCAATTGCAAATATTTTTCTTTTCTTTTTTAATCTGACGGTAGTCAAAGAGAAAGAGAAAGAGAAAGAGAGAGAGAGAGAGAGAGACTCCGATGGCACAGTGGTATATCCTTAGTAGTATACTCGTAAGGACTTGGTAATTTTTTTTTTTTTTTCCTTTTTTTTTTCTCTCACAAAGTTAAATTCGAAAGGAAATGACAGGTAATGGGTCGTGACGTAGAGAGTACTTCACTTCCGTGACAAAGAGAGTTACTATTATTAATGTTATAGACGTCAACGGCGATCGTTCGGCACTGTTATTATGGTAATGAGGAATATTGGCGGTACGGAGGCAATTACGATGCGAATGCTTGGGCGTGACGTAATAACGTGAATGATTAAGTGCTCTCACATTACCGTAAACGATATTGTATGGATTACGAGCTATTATATGAGGACCTATATCATGGGTCCGGTTTCTATCGGAGAACCGAACAACCATTTGCCCAAAACAGATCGACCCATCCTATAATCATTTGTCGGTATGAACGTTTATACCTTCCTGAACGCATCGCGTCACTCATATATGAGGTTTTAAACCGATAACTTGAATTTTGTAATAACTTTAATACGACGATATTAGGAAAATGTCGTTTCTCTGATACGATCATATGCCAACGAGTACGATGAAAGAATACGGAATGTATTCGAGAAACATTGAAAACGTTGTTCGATCGTTTTAATTCATGAAAACCATTAGCTTTATCACAATCGATCAATAGAGACTACGAATTCAAGACTTTGTCATACGTTAGAGGAACAATCATTTTTTTTTTTTTGCGTACAAATTTATTAAGTGTAAAACAAATTTACGTTTTTCGAATTTATTGATCAAAATTATCACCGAGTTGACAAACTCGTGGCAACGTAAATTTGTTCTAATCGAATATCAAAGAAAAGAGGTTGGTCTTCGCAGAAAGATGTTTGGGGAATTTGACGGAATCAAAAGTATGCATTCTCTCTCTCTCTCTCTCTCTTTCTTAAATAGTAATAAGAGTAGTAGTACAATCTTTCAACATCAGTACGAACGACAGTATCACCGAAAGCTCGGAAAACGCGCGAAGCTTTAATAGAGACGCTGGACGAGAAGCTTCGCGTAGTATGTGTTGTATTAGTGAAGCTTGTCAGAGAGCTACAGAGCGAACACAGAGAAACAGAGATAGATAGATAGATAGAGAGAGAGAGAGAGAGAGAGAGAGAAAGATACATAGGGATGCGTACACGTGTGCAGAAAACGAAGAGATCGTAGGCGCGCTGGTATTCCATGGTACATATTGGTGTGCGTATAAGGTAGTGTAGTTGTGTGCGGTGGTGGACGGTACGCGCAATGCCAGGACGGCAGGATGCATAGATCATGGCGGATGACGCATGGTTGCATTCGGCGCACGAGGTGGTCGAGGGGGATGGAAATGTACGGATGAAGGATGGGAAATGGCCAGGGCAGGCCGTGATAGGGTGCATCCACACCCCCGTTGCCTTGCTAAGGTCTGAGAGGGAGAACCAGAACACGACAGAGAGAAAGAGAAAGAGAGATAGATAGAGAGATAGAGAGAGATAGAGAGAGAGAGAGAGAGAGAGAAGCTGTTTGAACAGGGAGTGGACACTGAGAGCTGGAGGATGAGATGGAGAAGGTGGTGGAAGATGGAAGAGGAGGAGGAGAAGAGAAGAGAGGAGAGGAAAGCAGAGGAGAGGAGAGGAGAGGAGAAGAGAAGAGAGGAGAGTGAAGAGACAGGTTGGTCAAGAGAGGATGGGCATTTTGGAATGTCACGGGAGACCGCGACTCCTCCAGGGCGACCGTGAGAGAGACCCAAGCGACGTCCTTTTCTCTGGAGCATGACCTGCCCACTCGCCGATATTACGCTCCCGGCTATCTCTCTACCCTTATACTATCTTCTCCTATCTCGCATGGAAATGCGGCTACGCTCGAACCACCTACTACCACCACACGTTTGACGCTGGTTCGTTTTGCTACTGCTACTGCTACTGCTACTGCTACTGCTAGTGCTGATTTTCTTCGTTACCGACAAAATTTCGTCGTTCGACGCACATTTTTCTTTATCCTTTCATTTTTCTTTGACGTTAAATTCTTCTTCCTCTTCTTTTTTTTCTTCTTGTTGTACGATCTTTTTCTCTTTCTTTCTCTATCTCTCTCTCTCTCTCTCTCTCTCTCTCTCTCTCTGATCGTTCTCACGGTCAGATTAAAATGTAACAAAAGCAACGGGATTTGATGAACGAGAACGAATGAAATTTTATGGTAGATTATGATAGAGAAGAGCGTTACAAGCGAGCACTTACTCGACGTTTACTAGAAAACGTATAAACTATCTCTCTTAGTCGAAAGCTTCGTCGAACCATATGGCATTTCTATTAGCTTAATCCAAGTTCACAAAACGTTTGTTGTCGCTTTATCCGTACCGAAACTAAACTGTTGTACAGACACATATCCGTTCTGGATTCCACCTCTACTATCTCTACCGAAAACCTCACACTCCTCCAATCCTCCTCCTCCTCCTCCTTCTCCTCCTCCTACTACTCCTCCATCTACTCTTGGGTGCAGTAAATGGTGTGTTCGTAGGGTGATGGTGACGGTGATATTGGTGATAGTAACGTCACTGGTAGTGGTGCTGTTGGTCTTGGTATTGGTGTTGGTGGTGGTGCCACTAGAGCTAAGCTGTAAATTTGCCGTATAACCATTTCGGGGTGGCTCTCTGTTGGTCGAGTAGGCCAGCTTCGTTCTCTTCCTCTCTACATTTCCCTCTCTCTCTCTCTCTCTCTCTCTCTCTCTCTCTCTCTCTCTCTCTCTTCGTTCACATCCTCGTACTGTAGAGTTTTGGGGTGGATAGAGAAGGTCGGAGTTGGAAACGGGGGGAATGGAAGCAGGAGACGGGGGTCGTAGAAGCATTCATAGCAGAGACCAGAGGGTGGCTTCGGTGGAATGCGTCCCGTTTAATATCGCGGAACATTATATATCGCCTCCCTTGTCCCTACGTTGGACCGTACCGCACGGCATAACACGTACAAGCGTACCAGAACGGGGCACCATGCGCGCTCGCGCAATTCTCCTATATAACGCATACACACGCACTCTACATCTCTATGTGCCCGTAGCGATTCTCATTGGTGGTAGTAGGGTGGAGGGAGGGGTGGTTGGGTTTCTCTTGTGCGTGAACGACACGAACACCTTCTAACACTACACCGTCCTTATCTACGTCGTCTCTCTCTCTCTCTCTCTCTCTCTCTCTCTCTCTCTCTCTCTCTCTCTCTCTCTCTTTTCGTCTTATACGTTATATTATATGCTTGCTTTTGTATTCAGAATGTTGGACAAAAAAGATATTTCCAAAATATCTATATATATGTGTATATATATATATATACATATTTTGTTTGTGGCTTCAACTCGCTTATAAGCCATCTGTTTATTTTTTATTCTTTTTCTTTTTTTCTATAAAAACAAAATTATACACGCTACAAAGTTATATAACAGCATTAATTAATATAATGCAATTATAATGTAGTACAATTGAAATTAATTATCAATGATTCAAGCCTGTTTTTTGTTATTTCCAACGTATTTTATTTAGAACAAAAAGCGTAATTATCTCGAAGAAGACGTAAACCAACAATATATATATATATATATATATATATATATATATATATATATGTATGTATATATATGTAAATGTATCTTCGATAGTTATTACACTTTACTATGCGCTTTTTATGAAGAATTTCTTTATCCCGAGTTCTTGTCAACCGGAAGTCCCGTTAAGATTGAAATTTCTTGAAAGGTCATAGACGACAGAGAAAGAGAGAGTGGGGAAACGTGGAGAATAACGGTGGTAGGGGGAGAAGAAAGAGGAAGAGGAGAAGGAAGAGGAGGAGGTCAGAAAGAAGTGCAATTCGTATGCATTTATGCGAAATCAATTTCCGTCTACGTCGAGGAGAAGCTCGTTACGAAGAATCGTTCTTCGTGCGTGCTCTCTTCTTCCTTCTTTGTTTCATTTTTTTTATTCTTCTTTTCTTTCTTTTTTTCTTAATTTTTTTTTTTTTTTTTAATATCCTCTTCTCTTTCCTTTTTTCTTCTACTTCTTCTTCTTCTTCATCTTCATCTTCTTCTTCCACCTCCTCTTTTCATTCTTATTCTCCTTCCACTTCATACTCTCCGACGTATACCATTCATCTCTAGAGTATCTTTGTCGACTCATCGTACGTTTCTTACCGATGATCTTGCATCTCGATTTCATGCCACACTGATCTATCTGTCACGATTTCATGGTCGACCGGCCTTCCAGAGATTTTTTCTTCTCTTTTTTTTTTTTTTTTTTTAATACACATACAAACACACACACACATACACACAAATACATTTCTATTTTATTCTTTCTAAAGAACCAGAGAGAGAGAGAGAGAGAGAGAGAGAGAGAGAGAGAGAGAGAGAGAGAAAGAATTCATTTATGATATCTCATTACTTCCCACACGCACATATGTACACCCCCCTATACATACATATATAATATATACGCATACATACATATAAAAATATAAACACCTTTTGCATTCGTATCTACGTACATATATAGAAGATATATAACGTAACGTTTCACCTAAACGAAAGTGATCGTTAAATCCAAGCCGTCGTCGCTCGATTTGCGAGGCAAAAGTATGATAGGGGCGGGGGTGAGTGGAGGTAAGGTGAAGGGTGAGAGTTGGGGGCCGTTTTACTTTCCCGACGCTTTGGATAAACCTCGATAATAAACCGGATCTTAACGGGTCGTGAAAGCAACGATTAAAATTCTTAATGGCTCGCATAAAAGTCACTAGGGGACGAGATGGAGGAAAGATAGGAGAGTGGTGGGGAGAGGGGAGAAAGGGAGGGGAGAGGAAGGATAGAAGGCGACAATGACGACGACTACAACGACAACGACGAAAAGACTTTTCGAAGAGAGCTAAGGTTGGTAAGGACACTATTCGAGAAGGAGCCTCTTAATAACTTTTATGTTAGTATAACTCTTGAACATGGATGATCGTGGTAATAATCAATTTTACGTAATATTTTCCGCTTTCCACGCGCTCGGCTCGGCAAATTTATCCATCTCTACATGCTCGTTAACGTTAACACTCGTAATGGGTGAAAGGTAAGTAGATATCTACTGTGTGTATGTGTGTGTGTGTGTGTGTGTAGGTGTATGTGTAACGAGGATTGTAATTAAACGCGGATTATATCGTATTTCTCACGTATTTCTTGAGATATAAAAATCAGACTTAGTCGTCATCGTCATCATCATTATCGTCATTATCATCATTATCGTCGTCGTCGTTGTCGTAGTTGTCATCGTCGTTATCATTATCAACATCATCATTAATCGCGTTATTATTGTCGATGTTTAACGAGACGAATATGCAGGATCGATAAATGAATCCGAAGAAAATATTACGAGGGATGAAAGAAGAATATAAATGAAGTTTTCTTCATCAACGAGACTTTTGTTGTATGTATGTGTATGCTGTATGGAAGTAATATGTGTGCGTATGTTTTTTGAGGAAACATTTCGGTAATAAAGCGTGAAGTCGAGAAGAAAGCTTATTAAGCATTCATATCCGCATAAACTGAAGAGCTTTTCTCTTCTCCGATATTTTCCTGGTCCATTCCGCAAAGGATCGCGTAAAAAGCTCGTCGTCGTCGTTATCGTCGTCGTCGTCGTCGTCGTCGTCGTCGTCGACAGAAAGAGAAAGAGTGAGAAAGAGAGAGAGAGAGAGAGAGAGAGAGAGAGAAAGAGTGCTTGCACGTCCCTTCGCCTTCATTTCCGTCGGTGCATCCGATGAGAAAAAAGAAGCTTCGTTGTGATGTACGCGTTCATTCGCATAGTGGATATGCATGACAGTAATTAATTTCCGTCGCCTTGTTTAAAGTGTGTGAAGTTAAAAAGAAAATAAGAGAGGGATGGAGAGATAAAGAAAGAGAAAGAGAGAGAGAGAGAGAGAGGGGGGGAAAGAGATGGGAAATAAGAAGGAAAAATAATCGACGATCTTTTCGCGAGCTTCTTTTTTTGTTTTCCTTTTCTTTTTGTTTCATTTTTTTCTCTTCTTTTTTCTCATTTCTCGTTTTATTTTCAGACATGAATGGTCGGTTAGGTAGATAAGTAGTTACTTTTTAACTTTTTTTCATTTGTGTTCCTTTAAAAGCCGAAAAGAGAAATACACTCGCGATGGCGTTTCTTGATAGAAGAATATCGCGTTTTGTCGAATGAAGTAATTAACGTGTTAATTAGTAGAAGTGGAGTAAAAAAAAAAGAGAAGAGGAAATGGAACACGTCTTTGGGTCTTCGCGAATAGATATATTGATTTTTCTTCTTCTTTTTTTTTTTAGAAATTTAATTTCGTATTCGTTGGATATTTTTTCATCTTGCTTATATAAATATATATATATATATATGTGTGTGTGTGTGTCTTTTAAATAATTATTATTGTAACAATTTTGTTTTAATAGAAACAGGAAAAAACGATCGAAATATAATATTGAGATAGGAGGGGTAAGAGAGAAAAGTTTCGCGATTTGAAACGAAAGAAAGATGTATTTTTCTGATATTTTTTATAGAGTAAAGTGAGATGAAAGGGTTGCCTGCGATTAAAGAAATATATATGTATATATATATACACATATATTTTAAAAGTAGAAAAAAAAAGAAACGGAAAAGGTACGAAAGAAGCACGGTACGATACTACGTGGGCGAGAAAGCGTAAGGAAATGGAAAAGTCTGAGCGCACGATTTATAAATGGGAATATACGGAGAAAGAAGGAAAGAAAGAAAGAAAGAAAGAAAGAAAGAAAGAAAGAAAGAAAGAAAGTAGGAAAAGCCACACGGTAGGGAAAAGCCGGTGAAAAGCGTTGGTACAGGCACTTTTTCGAGAGTACTTCTAACGAAAGAGAGAGAGAGAGAGATAGATGGATAGAGAAAAAGAGAGAAAGAGAGAGAGAGAGAGAGAGAGAGAGAGAGATTTCGCAGGGCGTTTAACATTATGCTAGGTTGCTCGTAACAGATCTCGTTCTAAACGGAAAAATAACTTTTAGTATTTCAAACGATGATGATAAAGAGGAAAAGAAAAAGAGTAATTAAATAAGAGAGTATGAAACCATGAGTCTATAGTTTTTTCGAGTACTACTAACTACGTATACATACTGTTTGCTTTTTATTTCTATCCCTCTCTCTTTCTCTCTCTCTATCTTTTCATCTTTCTTTCTCTCTATATCTATTTATCTATCTATCTATCCACCTCTTTCAACAAAGTGTAGGAACTTTCTCGTCCGTCTTTTTATTTTCATTTTCCTCTCTTAATTGCAATTTCGCGAGGACTTAGAAGGTGGCACGAACGACTACGACAACTACGGTTATGACGAGAGGACAACGATGAACGACGAGGATGAAGAGGAGGATGAAGACGAGGACGAGGACGAGGACGAGGACGAGGACGAGGACGAGGACGATGGCAACGACAAGCTCTTCAATTAGCGGCGAAGCGAAGCGAGGAAAGCGGAGGGTCGCCGAGAAAATAAAAAAAAAAAAGAAAGAAAGAAAGAAAGACAAAAAGAGAGGGAGAAAGACAGAGAAAGAAAGAAAGAAAGAAAGAAAGAAAGAAGGAGATAGAAAAAGAGAGACAGAAATTCGTTCGGGTTCTTTCGTTCCTTTTTCTCGCACTTTCTCTCTACCCCTCTTCTTTTCGATCGCAACATTCGTATAATGACGATCTCGACATTTCCATCAGAGAGCAGTCGGTTTACGTTGAAAAGGTAACGATGATGGTAGAAGGTAACCGCCATCGTTCAACCCCTCTCTCTCTCTCTCTCTTTCTCTCGAGCCTACTCGTTCAAAAGTATTAGAAAACC
>NC_057685.1:18503036-18516442 GCF_014466175.1 Vespula pensylvanica
GTCCGAGCTTTTCTTTAAAATTTCTATTTCGTCCTTTTTCTTTTATTTTCTCTCTCTCTCTCTTTCTTTGTTTGTCTCTCTCTCTTTTTCACTTTGATCCACGATAAAATTTGCTTTTATATATTTTTGCTTTATTTTTATTATCTTTCTTCGATCCAGATGAAATAATGTTTTATTAATATTTTTTCAATTTTTTTTTTTTTAGGCGCACGATATCCGCCAGACATTTTATTAATGGATAATAATAAAACGAGAGACGCCTCGCCCATACGTACGTTAACAATTTGCTCGATATCGAACTATCGTTTAAGATCAAATATATTCCATCTCAATTTGTTCTCACAATCAAGTGACACCGTTTAATATCTAATATTAATAATAATAAAATTAGACGTCTCATACGCGTGCGAACAATTTCTTCAATATCGAAGTATCATTCAGGATCAAATATATTTCAATTGAATTTGTCCTCGTAATCGGCGATATCATTTAAACATTCAATATCTAATATTAATAATAATAAAATGATATGTTTCATAAGCGTGTGAACAATTTGTTCGATATCGAAGTATAATTTATGATCAAAAATATATTTCATTCTCTCGATTTCTCCTCATAATCGACGATATCGTTTAAACATTTAATAATTAATAACGATAACGACGATAATAATAATAATAATAATAATAATAATAATAATAATAATAATAATAATAATAATAATAATAATAATAATAATAATAGGATGTCTCATACGCGTGTGAACAATTCCTTCGATATCAAAGTATCATTTAAGATCAAAAATATATTTCATGTTAATTTGTTCTAATAAATCAGTGATATCATTTAAACGTTTAATATCTAAAACAACAACAACAATCACAACAACAATAATAATAATACAATGAGCCATCTCATAGGAGAACTTTGTGTGATATCAAAATAGATACTCGATATCAAAATAGATATCATATATGAATAAATCATAATTTATCAATATTCCTTCGTCTACGAGGGAAGAAATTAGATGTATTTTATTACGATTCGAATACTCCTGCCCATATTTCACCCTCTACAACATCGAAACGATCTTAAGGGGAAGCTTTGGTTAACGAACATGTGTTTTCCTCACCGCTTACAAAGCCGAGTCTAAACTGTCCGAGGTATCCCCTGAGGGATGGATCATTAGGCCGCAGGCAGTGGACCATCTAAGGCCACCAACGAGAATACGATGCACTAACGCGTCATAGCCGAGTTTCACAACACAGCTTGGTTAAAGTTTCTCGATATAAGACGACTCGATCGAAAGAACGTTTGCTTTGAACAGAATCGATGGACCGTGAAACCGATAAATCTTCATTAGAATTTTTATTTATTTATTTTTCTCTCCTTTCTCAATGTCTTGTTTCAAGTCAATGGTTATCTAATAATTATATCGGATAATACTAAAGAAAAAAAATATGTATATATATTTATATATATATATATATCTAATTGGAAATACAGATCTCATTAATAAGCTGACAAAGGAAGAATATATAGAACGAAATTTTTAATAAACGAGATTTAAATACTACTATACTTTTTAATTATTATATACTTGTTACTTTTTAATTACTAATATACTTTTTAAGTAACATGTTTTACATCGTTCTATCTTTATACGTATAATATTTTTTTCGAAATCGTCGAACGGAACGAGACACGTGTTATCAATTTTCGCCTTCCAAAAAGAAAAAAAAGAGAAGAAAAAAAAACAAAAAAAGAAAAAAAAAAAAAGAATCAAACGAAGCTCGCAAATCCTATACCGCAAGATAAAATATTTAATATATCACGAGTTAGTATATTTCTCGTCGTTGATGTTAACCAATTCCAACGTGTAACCTTGTTTAGCCCGTCCATTAGACATACATTAACAGAGGATGCATTCAAATACAATTCGATATTTATCCGATAAAACAATCTACGATATATAATCCCTGATGATAGATTAATCATTGTTATTTGATAAAATTAGTTAATGATGGAGTAGGAGTGGGTGGTACGAGGGGAAAGAGAGCTTATTTCGTTTATTTAATTAAAACAGACGTATCCTATTATATATACGAAGAAACGTAAGAAAGGCGTTGGTCGTTCGAACCCGACGTTACATCAAGGTAAGACGGGTCGAGATGGAGGTGGAGAAAGGAGTGAGGAAGGAAGACGAAGAGGAGAGAGACACAGAGAGACAGAGAGAGAGAGAGAGAGAAAGAGAGAGAAAGAGAGAGAGGTAGAAGCGAGCTCGAACGAACGTCGAGATGCTATTTATATTCGATGCTGAGGACGTTCAACTTGCTAGCACCCCCGCCTACCGGTGTGTATCCTCCCTCTTACTATAGCCACCTCCCTCTCTCCAAACCCCGAGAGCAGCATCTCCTCTCGTTTCTCCACTCGGTGGCGACGGGAAAACAGACGCAAACTCGCAAATAAATCTCTCAGCCAGCTGTGCGTCCTCACTGCCGTCCCATATTCCCTTCTCCTCAAAGTTTTCTTCTTTACTAGAGAGAACTGAAGACGCGTCCCTAGATCTCCTCCTTTTCCTTTCCGAGAAATTCCCATCGTATTTTATCTCTCTCTCTCTCTCTCTCTCTCTCTCTCCTCATTTCTCTATCCCTATCTTTATCTCTTATCTCTTATCTCCATCTCTGTCATTCTCTTTTATCTCTAATCCTTCTAATTACACGAATTAAAACTGATCGAAGGAAACAGAAAAGAAGAATAAAACATTGATCATTATGATTCATTTAATGTTTTCTTTTGTCATCTTTACTGCCGGTGTTCAATTTCTTTTTTTTTTTTTTTTTTATTTTTTCTATGATAAACGATAGGATTGCGATTGTATTATAGAAAGAGGTTCTGTTCGTCGGTTGTCGGAGAACCACTGACCGAGTGATTCGATGAAGTTAAAGGGGAGAAGGACGCGGAGATCAAGGGTGGAGAGGGGGAAAACGAGTATCATCCTCGGTCGTAATTAGAATCCACTTCGTGGAAATGGTTCCGAGCCTTCGAAATCTCATCGTACCCTGCCTCTCTCTCTCTCTCTCTCTCTCTCTCTCTCTCTCTTTCTCTCTCTCTCTTTCTCTTTCTCTCTGTTCGATTAGAGTCATTCGTAAAACATACGTCTATAATGAGATTATGTAACGAAAATTCGATTTCCTCTTTCTCTCTCTCTCTCTCTCTCTCTCTCTCTCTCTCTCTCTCTCTCTCTCTCTCTCTTTATCTTCGTTCTCGAATATCATGTAAACTGTAAAAGCTATTGAAATCATTGCACGAAAATAATCGATCTTTATCTCGACGCGTTCGAACCAATTTATTCGACACTTGTTTACATTTTCATTAGCGATTATCGCAGGAACGATTATTAATTGTTACAACGAAGAAACTCTCCTTTTGAAAAGAATTTCACGATCCCCTTTTCCTTTCTTTCATATTCTTCTTGATAAATTTGTTATTACTCTCTTTAAAATAAGTCCTTCGTGTTAAGATTGAAGTTAATATATCGAGAAACGCAGAAAAAGAGTGTCACCGAATGAACTTTTCTTATGTCTCTGATGTGACATATGTATCTAGTATTTGTTTTTTTTTCTTCTCTTTTTTTTTTTTTTATTTTAAATGTAAACATTTTTAAGAGAAGATGTTAAAGGATGAATGCAAAGGATGAAGAAACGTGAAGTTCTGAGAAAGAGAAAGACGAACACGAGGAAGAAGAAAGAAAAAGAAGGAGACGACGAAGGAGACGAAAGAGACGAAGAAAGAAACGAAGAAAAAGAAGAAGAAGAAGAAGAAGAAGAAGAGAACGGCCCGTATTCGAGATGCGTTGCTAGCGGAAACTACGAGTTCTCTTGGTGTCTTGGCGACCAGCCAACAACCGAAGTCGTTAAGCCTTGTCTCTTTCTACTGAGACCGAAGAGAAGGTGTCGTCGAAAGAGTCGAAGGAAGAAGGAAGGAAGAAAAAACTGGGAATGGACCATGACAACGAGAGATACGACGAAAATCGATGATTAAGATTAAAAAAAAAAAAGAAAAAAAAAAAAACGAAAGAAAAAAGCTATCCGTCTAATCATCTCGTTTGAACGTGTCCCGTTTTATTAATTTTCGTTTCGTTTAAAATAGAATCCTAAGCGTCAAATATAAATCGTTGGAATCGTTTAAAATATTTTTTACATGTTTCTTTTATTTATCGTATCAGAGTTGATATTTAAAAAAAGAAACGACCCGTCTAATCAATTTCAATGCTTCAACTTATTCTATTAATTTATCGTATTCGTCTAGAATAGAATCGTGAGTAAACGGATATAAATCACGTTTGATATACATCTTACATGAAATTTTTTTTTTATTTATCGTCGTACATATACGAGAGATCGTAACGACGAGATACATCACGGGAATCGATAATTGAGATTTAAAAAAAAAAAAAAAAAAATTCTACTCATCCGATCATCCCGTTTTCAATATGTTCTATTAATTTTCTACTTGCCTTTAAAATAGAATCCTGAGAATAAAGTATAACTAACGTCTGAAATATCTCTTTTGCGTTTATTAATTATTATCGTAGTAAAGGTTTTTGGAGATTTAACGTCGCGTATATAAAAATATAGAATTTCGTTAAAAAGAAAAAAGATAATCTCTTTATGTGATATGAAAAACATTGAAAAGAGAGAAAGAGAGAGAGAGAGAGAGAGAGAGAGAGAGAGAGATCAAATTAAACTACTAGATATTGTGTGTGTAGTATATATAATCTAGAACATAAAGACAAAGCCCGATGTCGAGTGTCACTCGTCTTATCGGTAAATACGATATCATTATAAAAGCATGGAAACGAGTTTAACGCGGTAACGGTACACGTTATAAAATGGCTAACGTACCGGTAAACGAGACGATAAGCATCGAAGTAAGTAAGTAGTCGGGGGCGATGATCGTTTGAGAACCACTGAATGCACCACGCGGCGACTGGCGCACTGGTGGGGGTCAAATGTCACACGGTGACTCACTGGTCGTCCCCGACTATTCCTCTCTTTCTCTCTCTCTCTCTCTGTCTCTCTCTATCTCTCTTTCTCTCTACACCTTCTCTGCCAGGGTGTATATTCGCTCATCTGCATTTGCGCCGCACCTCGCAAGGGCTAATCGACTTTCAAAGCGAACATGAAATGACGAATAACGAGGTTATATGAAGATATTTCCTTACAAACGATAAATCTCCGATATCGTTATTCCTTCGAAATTAAAAAAGAAATTTTTTTCATCAATGTCTATCAAAAATAAAAGTAACAAAAAAGATTGTAACGATTATATTGAAGGATATATATATATATATATATTTCTTTTTAATAATAATGATATGATATATATATATATTATTATTAATATTAATAACAACAACAAAATATATATTATTAATAATAACAACGATAATAATACAAATAATAGCAATATACAAAGAATTCTCTTTTTTAAATCCTACAAATCTTCTTTTTTTTTTTTTTAGCTATTCTTCTTGTTTCCCTTTAGAACGATAAAACGATGAAATAAATGAACTAATTAACAAAGTCTTCGTTTTAATTCGATCGAACAATGACCCACTCATCGACTCGAAATTAACGATTTGAAATGCATCGTCGTGATGCGTCAGTAGTAATAACAACGAACGACAACGACAACGACAACGACAACGACAACGACGACGACGACGACGACGACGAAGACGACGACAATGATGACAACGACGACAACGACGACGACGACAACGAAGAGAAGAGAACGGTAGTCGATGACTCGACTTTACTCACGATGACAGCTGCCTATCCTTTGTTAGTTTTTCATCCATAAAGGTGGCTTTCGCGTAGCTTTGTATAAACGCGATATTTCCTTCGCTTGCCAACCTTGCAAGAGGGTAAAACACGCGACCTCAAATTTATTACTGTATTCCGCATAATCGCAAAATCGTCGCTATGCGTGCACAATGTTCTTACGTATTTATGTACGTACGTACGTACATACGTACGTATGTATTTATGTATGTATATTTCGAAATAATTTCATGCTCTTTATGACTATGCACGTTCAAAGATACTCTCTTTCCTTCTCTCGTACACGCATGCACGCATACATATCTACGTACGAAATATATATATATATATATATATATATATATATATATATATATATAGATAAATATATGAGTATCTATGTAGAGATATAAATACACGTGTGTGTGTGTGTGAACGTGTGCAAGCGTATATACGTAAGGATAATCTCGAGTGAAGTCGTAATACGTGTAAATGCAGAAGCGAGAATAGCTAGAGAGATCTCGCACACGCCCGAGAGAACAATGTTGACACACCCAAGCCGATGGATTCTGATTATTTAAACAATGGAAGAGAAGTGGGCAAACGCGTTGGATACTTATCGCGCCTTGCCTTCTTCCATTTGAAGGAGAGAAGAAAGAAGGAAGGAGATAAAAAAAGGAAAAGAGAGAAAGAGAGAGAGAGAGAGAGAGAGAAAGAGAGAGAGAAAGAGAAAGGTCGGTGAAATCGCGATCGGTCCTTTTACTCTTCTCGCCTTCTTCATTAATCCGCTTATTGCTACGTTTAGCGTATGACTGCACAACGCAGTTATAAATAAATTGCATCCAGTATTTCACGCTCGCGATAACTTTCACCTTTTACATATATGTGTGTGTATACATTGTATATGTGTGTGTTTATATCTTATACAAGACAAGTTTTTGGTTATACTCACTTCGAAAGTAGGACTTATTTCATATTTCGATCGTATTTCTTTTTACTTATTTATTTATTTGTATTTTTTCTTTTTTTGTCTTTCAACCGTAACACTCATTTTGTCCTTATCGTTTAATTAATTGTCGTAAAAATTTCTCAATATCGTATATTTCCTTCTCATTGATAATTTTTAATTATGTATACACACACACACACACACACACACACACACACACATATAGATATATATATATATATGTATATAAAATATGAAAATATATGTTATAAATATAAACTGCGAAGTAATATCGACCAAAAATTGGCAAGAGCAAGTTGCAAAATTAGCTATTGAAACAGGGACGGCCTGTTCTTTGATTACAAAAGGTGCATGTAACGTTGGTTACGATACTGTAAACGCGATCGGTACGAAACGAACGAACCGATAATTTCATCGCGCTAATTAAATCAGGTAATTAGGGCGAGCCGTAACTCGTCGAGACTCTCTTCCTCGTCTCTCTTTCACGACGTGTGCCCATCCCCACTTCCATCCCCCTCCACCAACCACCCTTCACGCTCTCTCTATCTCTCTTACTCTCGGTTCGTTGTCGTTAAATGTCCTCGTCAAACGACATCGCCGTTATTGTCGCTTATCGCTGTCAAAGTTAACAGAACGAGCCCCATGCTTTGCTCTTATTGACGTACATTAATATCAGCGTACGATCCATTTATTGACCGATCTGCTTTCTCTTTCTCTCTCTCTCTCTCTCGTTCTCTCTCTCTCTTTCTCTCTCTCTCTCATAAAGCTTTTCGTTCGCGTAGACTCTCGTAAAACACGCAGAATGGTCTCCTCTTCAAACACGAAAGTTCGCGATGATCATAAAAAAGTCAACACCGAAGATCGTATTACATTATATTTCGTTTAAATCGAAAATCTATAATATATTTCCATATATATATATATATTTATATTTATATTTATATATATATATATATATATATATATATAGATGGATAGATAGATAGATAGATAGATAGATAGATAGATAGAACGAAGGTAAAAGATTTTTTGTTAAAAATTTTATAATCTGTAATTAAAAACTTGAATACACTCGTAATAAAACGTGATTTTATTAAATTATTTTTCACTTAGTCCTTCGTTAGACTGCAGATCTGTTCTTGAAAAGCATAGTACCTTTTCGAACGTCGTATTTCTATGATACCTGTAGAAAATAAATTCTAATTTTATAAGTACATTAGATACGGACTTAGTAACGTTTCTTTCGATAATAGAAATTCGATTTGCGATTTGATAGATATCGAATAAAACGTTACTTACTTAAATTGATCTTCGCGATAGACATTAGTTTACAAACGGACAAATCGCGTTAATGAGTAATAATCTTTTATAGATTTCTTGGTTTCTTTTCTTTTACTAATAATCTTTTCTCATCCCTGTCTCTCTTTCTCTTTTATTTTATATTTTAAGAAAGAAAGATTTTCTATTACGAATTGTTAGAATAATTAAAGAACTAAAGTATAGACCATCGAATCGAATCGAATCGAATAGAATCGAATCGAATGAAATCAAATCGAATTAATCGTTGCTTCTTCGATGATCTAACATAAGACGTTAATAACGTTTCATATTCTTTTTATCAATTTTTACAAGTTCCGACAAAAATTTGAAAATTTATCGAGCCACTTCGAGCTCGAGAAAATAAATCATTTATTATATACACACACACACACACACACACACACACACACACCAAAGTTTTCACCCTGAGAAAAGGCGGAAGTTGCAGCAGCGTCTACCTTTATATCAGACACGTTTCGTGTTCGACATTCTCTCTCTCTTTTTCTATCTCTCTCTCTCTCGTGGGTGCATCGTGTATGAGAGAGAGAGAAAGAGAGAGAGAGAGAGAGAGAGAGAGAGAGATAGAAAGAGACAGAAAGATTTTTCTTCAGATTCCCACGATAGTCATCGGTTTGCCGCGACTCACGCAGGCTGCTACTTTGCTTCGAGATTTATGCCGACGTAGTCGATACCTTTCTCTCCGTATAGAAACGTCAGTAATGTTTGCGGAATATTTCTACAAGCATCTCTCTTTCTCTCTGTTTCTCTCTCTCTCTCTCTCTCTTTCTCTCTCTCTCTCTCTATAATAATTCTCTGTAATGTATTATAGTTAATGAATCGACCATAAACTCTACTCTCGTTCGTACGTTTTAACACGGTATATAATAACGTACTACACGACCACTATGGCTTCTCCGTATACAACCTTTACCTGCTCGTAAATTGCGAACAATTTTTCGACGGATTCTTTAAAAAAAAAAAAAAAAAAAAAGAAAGAAAAAAGAAATAAAAGGAACGAACAAATTGAACAAATAAAAATAAATAAATAAATAAATAAATAAATAAATAAATATTCGAACAAAATAAAAAAAAAATCTGAGAAAGAAAAAAGTATGAAGTCGAATGAAAGAAGAAGAAGAAGAAGAAGAAGAAGAAGAAGAAGAAGAAAAAAAAAAAGAAAAGATCAAGATTATCTGATGATTCATTTACAGCTCGAATCATATACGTATATACGTACATATATTAGTACGTACAATCGATGATCCATTTACGTCATAGAACGGTGTATAAAAGAGATAGAGACTGATATATAGAAAGAGAAAGAGAGAAAGAGAAACAGATAAATAGATAGAAAGAGAGAGATATATGTATATATATATATATATATATATATATATATATATATATATATATATATAAAGAGAGAGAGAGATGGCAAATAGAATTTTACGCGCGTTTAAACCGCAACGCGGATCGAGCTCGCGGAGACGTCGAACAGGTATCTATTTACGGATACGCGATACACGAGGACGACGCATTATCCGTCGTAGCCAGGGTACAGAACAGAAGTTAATGACGCGAGACGCGTGAATCACGCGACATCTGCTATTGTTCTCTCTCTCTCTCTCTCTCTCTCTCTCTCTCTCTCTCTCTCTCTCTCTCTCTGGATCTATCTATCTATCTATCTCTCTCCGTCTCTCTATCCCACTCACGCAGTAACGCCGTAAACGCGTCGCTTCAATTTCCATCCATCAGAGTGGATATTAAGCTCCCGTTTGTCGTGTTGCGCATCTACTCGTCGTCGTTGTCGTTGCCGTTTGCCGTTTGCCGTTTGCAGTTGTCGTTAACGTTAACGTTAACGTTAAGAACGGTACGTTTGTATTTAACGTACACATACTTAAATGTATCTATTTGCATATATGTATATGCGTATGTATGTAATTATACGCGTGCGTAGATTTGTTCCACGTGTTTGTATAAGTAGATCAGTATAATCATTTTATTATCGATCAAAGATCGATCGATTTATCGTAACAAACATGATTCTCAAGATTTTATGTATTGTCTTTTAACCTTTGATATATCTCTTCTATATCTTTCCTACTCTCCATATAAATTTCTTCCTTCCTTCCTTCCTTCCTTCCTTCCTTCCTTCCTTCCTTCCTTCCTTCCTTACTCAAGTGCATTTACCTATTTCGAATTGCAATTTCCCGAAGATAATTCTCAGATCGTATCGATAGTAACCGTGAAAGTGGTATGGTAAACTTAGGTCTAAACTCGATATAGTAGGTGTTATCATTAATTAAATTTTCTCTGACCGTCCCGCGGCGATCGTACTTTACATATCCACGTAGAAATATAATCTTCGAAAACGAAATTGACGTTTTGAATCATTAGACTTATTTATCAGCGATATATTAGAAAGAAGAAGAAGAAAAAGAAAAATGAAGAGGACTAAATTGAAGAAGAGGAGCAGAAGGAAGAGGAGGATAATTGAATTAATTATGAAATCTAATCTTCCTTCAAATAATATATTACCTTGTTTTTCTTACTAATAATTTTCTACTAATATTTTTACTATATATTACTTTGTTTCTTTACTAACAATATTTTACTACTGCTATTACTACTAATAACAATAATAACGTTACGTTACTTTTTCCATATCATCCGTTTGATCAATACGCTTAATCACACGCACAAAGACATATCAAGTTTAAAACGTTAGAACGCGATTTGTCGTTTATCAAACATAGACTATTGATTATCGAATAAGACGAATCATTATTCATTTCGATCGTCGAAAACAAATATTTTTTTTTATATCTTAATAATCCATGCTTCGGCGATAATATTTAACCATTAAAAAAAAAAAAAAAAAAAAAAAAAAAAGAAAAGAAAAGAAAGAAAGGAAATAAAAAAACAACACCATAACCGTAAAGACGACGCTTTTGATAATAAATAAGAAAAAAAGGAAGGAAACAAAACAAAGAAAAAGAAAAAGAAAAAGAAACGAGCGATTGAGCAACGATACACGCTTTTACGGAGTGACCTAAAGCAAACGGATAATATAATTCGCGCTTCTTCCGTGAGAGTTACGGCGCGTGGAGAGAACTATGGTTCTATGGTGGATCCGCCCGTAATTTTAGCATTGCACAACAATAACGATTCCCTCGAGACAATGGCTCGTATACATCGAGCTGGTGGAAGGGTTTCGCGTGGGCCGTACGTGTGCCCTCGCGACTGCAGCACGCGTACACTTTATTCTCTCTCTCTCTCTCTTTCTTTTTTTCTCTCTTTGTCTTTCTCTCTCTCTCTCTCTCTCTCTCTCTCTCTTTCTCTCTGTTTCGTTTTTACTTCCTTCTCTTTTCTTAACACGAACGAATTCGAGCGAGAACTTTACAAAGAAATCTCACGCGTTTCAACTCTTTCATCATTGACTTTCTCACATGGCAATCCTATAAATATCGTAACGATGAGAATTATACCTATTTATTTTGACACCGATTTATATTTTAATAATTTCACGCTATCCAACTTTCAAATCGCATAATCTTGTATGTATATATCCATATCCATAGATATTAGTAATGATATATTACACAAAATTCATTGTTACTTCATATTTCAAACTTTATTATTCCGTTTCTTTTCTTTCTTCGTTTAGTACTGTATAAAGAGGTAGTCACGTAGTTAATTAGTATACTGCTAACTGTTATTGTATATACCAGTTGGATATTATAACTTTTTTATATTGTATAATTTATAACTATTTCTTTTTAACGTAGAAATAATTTGACATTATAGAAAGTTAACGTATGCATATACATGTACATACATACGCATACACACACACACACACACATATATATAGAAATATGTAAGATAATGCAATTTGAATTCTATCATTGTACCTAAAGAGATCACTGAAAAAAAAAAAAAGAATAAAAAAAAATAAGAAAGAAAAATTGTTTTTTAGTAAAACCGATATTTTCGTAAAAGGACACTTTCGAAAGTTTTCGAGGAATTGAGTTAAAAGGAGAGAAAATAATAATGAAAAGAAGAAGAAAACGAAGAAAAAGAATAAGAATAAGAATAAAAAGAAGAGTCCTTTCGCTAATAATTCTAATGAACCCCTTGGTCGCTCGTAAAACGTTTAAAGAGAACCGTCGTCTTTAACATCAAGATAGAGAAGTAAGGCTTCGACGTTAGTACCGTTTCTAGGAGAACAGACCTTATTATTACGCCACTCGTTATATACCGACCAAGAGACCACGACCACCGGTCATTATCCTGATGCTTTTTGTCTCTAAATAAATGACGCTAATTCGTCTTAATTCGCGACATCCGGCTGTGTTGCGATTCGTACATTATCCGATCTCTCTCTTTCTCTCTCTCTCTCTCTCTCTCTCTCTTTATCCTTCGAAAGGAAAGTCGATTTCGTTTTAATCCCTTTAACTTGTTTACGACATATAAAATAAATTGTGAGAATTACCATTCCAACAACAAAATGATAAAAATCGAGTTAGAGAGAATCGACTTTGAAAATTATTCGTGATACGTATGAGAAACGATTTATTATTATTTTTTTCTTTTTTTTTTTTTTGTTTTTCTTTTTTTAATTATCTCCATGCGTTGTTAGAAGGCGCAATTTCACACGGAACGACGACGACGACGGACGATCGTAGTAGAACGACTTACGATCGGCCATACAGTTTTTACGTGGTCGTAAGACCGACAGTGGGATTCGAGTTTCGTTACAACAGGCAAGACACGACGGCGGTCGACTCTCTTGGAATAGGATTTAGCAATGAGCCGTCGACTCTTTCAACGGGGTGTAATTTTCAATGTGGCCTCTCGAGTGTTCACGAGGAACGCGATAGAGGAGAAACACAGAGTTGCCGTTTCATATCCATAAACGTATTACATGCTATATAACGGGGTCTCGACCACTTATAGCATCTACGTATACCTACGTATTTATATATATATATATATATATATATATATATATATATATATATATATGTATACATACATCCATATCGTAAGTTACACGCTATTCATTATCAGCTGATCTCTTTCTAATCAATACCAATTTTTCGTTCACCTAAATCGATTAAATAAAATATTTATTCTCCTAATATTTCACGAACATTGACCGAAAAAAAATCGATTTATTAATTTTAATACTATTTATACGATTCAACGATCGCATCAATCTCTCGTACGGGTTATTAGCGACATCGGAGAGCAAAGAAGAATAAAAAAAAAAAAAAAAAAAAAAA
>NC_057685.1:18516452-18579338 GCF_014466175.1 Vespula pensylvanica
AAAAAAAAAAAAAAAAAAAAAAAAAACGGAACAATAGAAATAAATCAATCGATCATACAAATGAACGAACAAATACATCGTACGTCGATAAATAAATACATTAATAAACAAACAAACAACTTGTATTCTTAATAAAAAGTACGACGTATAAAAAACAAAAATAATCCAATACGAATCCATCCAACTTTTTTTCTCGAGTTCATCAAAACCTTTGATACTAGCGAATAATTCGCTGTGACGTATCAAGAAGGAAAGAATAGAGAAGAGAAAAACAATAAAAAGAGTCAAAACAAAAAAAAAAAAACAAACAAAAAGAAAAAGAAAGAAAGAAAAAAAGAGAAAAAACCGGAAAGAAAAGGTCTCGAATTGAAAATCTGGAAAATGGCGTGTACGGTCTAGCGTTTTGTTGGCCGCGATCGTTGCCGCCTCGGTGTGAATCAGACTCAATTACACGACCGCGAGTAATCCCGTGCAAACGGAGTATCCATTAATCGAGTTAGCAAGAACTTCAAACGCGCCAGCGAGAGAAAGAGAGAACAGGGGAGAGAGGAAAGAGAAAAGAGGAAAGAGAAAGAGAGAGAGAGAGAGAGAGAGAGAGAGAGAGGAGTCACGAAAGTTCGGTTACTGTTAAAACCAAGCGCGGTTTAATCCTCCTCGGACTCCAAAAGCTTGAGAAAGGAAGAGCAGGCAACTATTTTCCTCTGTATTCTTCCCCTTCTCCTTCTCCTTCTCCTTCTCCTCCTTCTCCTTCTTCTTCTTCTCCTCCTATTTCTCTTCTCACCTCCTCCTTCACCCCTTTTGCTCCTCGCCAAGTCTTTCCCCAATTCTCCCTGTTCACCCCATGTCGACAACATTTTTAACGTTATCTTTTTTTTCTATCCTTTCTTCTCTTTTTCCAACTCGATCTGATTAAAAATTTATCTCTGGCCGTGCGTAAAATGCACTTGTTCGTAGAAAAAGAAGTGAAAAATGATTTGACGGATACTTTTGACATATACGTTCGAAATAATCGAAAATTTCAATGGGTTATAACGTTGAAATAAATAACTTTTCGTTGTGTTTTAATCGTCGTGCTTCTGAACAGAAACAGAAAGAGAGAGAGAGAGAGAGAGAGAGAGAGAGAGAGAAAGGAGCACGAATTATCGATAAAAAAATTAGAAAAATGGAGAGACAGAGAAAGAAACAGAAAGAGAGAGAGAGAAAAAAGGAGTACGAATTATCGGTAAAAAAAATTAGAAAAATGGAGAGAGAGAAACAGAGAGAGAGAGAGAGAGAGAGAAAGAGAAAGAGAGAGAGAGAGAGAGAGAGAGAGAAAGAAAGAGAGTAAGTCGATACGGTCGATTCGGTTTGTCAGGATTTCAGGTTTTGCAAACGACGGCCGACTACGCAATTCCGTTCGCAATCTTATTCAAGAACTGGTCTGAGGCCCGTAAACCGCTAGCTAACTCGTGACCAAAGCGCGTGGAATAGAAATGTGTAGAAAGAGAGAGAGAGAGAGAGAGAGAGAGAGAGAGAGAGAGAGAGAGAGAGAGAGAGAGAGAGAGAGAAAAGTATACGGGCTATCGCGCATGTTGAATTCAGAGTGCACACGTGAGCATATACATACATATATGTATATAAATGTGTATGTGTATGTGTGTGTGTATATATATAGCGTGTCTTGAAAGTAAAACACACGATTCGTTACGAATCGTTACGATTGATCGATACGAAATCAATCTTCTTTTTCTTTCTCTTTTCTTTCATCTTTGTTTTATTTCCCTTGTTTTCTTTTTCTTTTCCTACTACTTTAAACACTAGACAATTATTCGACCGAACAATTCCTCCCGACATTTTTTTTCTTTCAATAAAATTTTTGTTTGTTTTTTTTTTTTTTTTTTGTTTCTTTTCTTTCTCCCACCGACGCTTTTTCCTAGGTTCGTCGTCTCTTCGTACAATTCGTTACGAAAATATTAACGTTACGACGACGTTGAAGTCGGACTCGAAGTACGTAAGGTACCTTCTACCATTACTATTACTATTACTATTACTATTACTACTACTATTACTACTCGTCGCGAATGAAATTTTCCAAGGGAATAAGCTCGTGAAAAATTGCTTTTCAAATACATACATACATACATACATTTATACATTTATACATATATATATATATATATATATATATATATATATACGCGAGAGTGCGTGTGGAGGAGAATAAAAAAATATTAAAAAAAGAAAAAAAAAGATTTACTTGGAAATTTACGACGACTTTATAACGTGAACGTGAGGAAAAAGAAAGAGAGAGAGAGAAAGAGAGAGAGAGAGAGAGAGAGAGAGAGAGAGAGAGAGAGAGAGAGAACAAAAAAAAAGAGAAAAGAACATTATTTCTAAGTAACGTACTCCAACTCGAGTAGTAGTAGTAATAATAGTAATAGTAGTAGTAGTAGTAGTAGTAGTAGTAGTAGTAGTAGTAGTAGTAGTAGAGTAGTAATAATAATCTTTCATATTTTGGACGTGCAAAGAAATACGTATATATATATATATATATATATATATATATATATATATATATACAAATATCGGAATTATCTCAACTATATATGATAATACCTAATAACAATAATAAATCAATATGATTCTCTTTTCGTCTCCGAGATAAAGATCAAAAATATACGAACGAAACGAAACGAAACGAAACGAAAGAAAATAAAACAAAACAACCAAAAAAAAAAACAAAAAAAGAAAAAAAAAAAAAGGAATTCGTGCTCGAAGGAGAATAATATCCTCCCACCAAATGTAGATATTATTTAAACGTTCCGCGTAAAAAGGTTCGTGTATTAATATAGACACGTTTGTCCACGACCAATAATACAAAACTGGATTATACTTGGAAGGTACTGGACGAACGGTACGTATAAAACTGGGTTGGCTGACTTTTATATACTCGCGTATAAAGATATACAGGTGTGTTTATATGCTCGTTCGTTCGCTCTCTCACTTGCACATACGCAAGAGAGAAACGGATAGAAACAGAGAGAGAAAGAGAGAGAGAGAAAGAGAGATAGAACAAGCGAGCTGCTATTCGCGTCGTGCCAGACCACGTTCGCGATCTATTATGTATCAAGCTCAGATGTGTATATCAGCCCGGGGGCCCAGGACAATGATAGATCAATGCGACACGCTCGGATTAATGGGCTGCACGCTTACACGTGTACGCGCTATTCCCCCACCCCCTCAACCCCTGGCCACTTCCAGTAGTGTCCAGTTTAACGTCGTTGTTACGTTCCTACCATCGTTCTCTCTACGTTGTCCTCTTCGTCCTCTTCGTCGTCGTCGTCGTCGTCGTCGTCGTCGTCGTCGTTGTTGTCGTTGTCGTTATCTACACGTCGTATTTTCCCCATCGCCTTGTTTCCGACTATCGCGTATACGTACACACCGATTTACTATCTCTTTCTTGTTAACCTCAAGAAAGAAAAGAAAATATGCTTTCGAATATATATATATATATATATATATATATATATATATATATATATATATACAGGCATTTTCTCTACTATTAATTCTCTATAAAGCTATGTAACTTTGAAGTAACATACTCTTACGTACCTATACGCATATATCTATATTTCGATAAATTTGATTTCATTTTATCGCGAAGAAATGTCATCGTCAATTTGTATCAGATAATTTATATGTTTGTTCTTACGTATTCGTCGTTTCACCTACTACGATTATCGTTCTATGATTTGAACAACATTGATATCAATTATAATATTCGATCGAATTTAGAGAATTAAAAAGACTACTTACTATCGCGGAGATATTCATTTTTCATTTCACAATCGAAATTTACAAGTGTAATACACTTAGGAAATATATTACTTTGTTATAGTCTAGTACAATTATTCTGATATAACAGTATAATAGAGTATTATAAACTAACTTTCACGAGTTATATAATTTGTTTGTTGATACGAAAAAAAGAAAAAGAAAAGGAAAAGAGTTGACATAAGAGAAACAATCGACATAATAGAGTATGTTTCACTTTGTATTATAAATAGGATAATTTTCTGAATAGAAGACTACAAAGTCTTATATTAGATTTTCTCTCTCTCTCTCTCTCTCTCTCTCTCTCTCTCTCTCCTCCTTTTTATCTTTCTTCCTTCCCTCTGGTTCTCCCCTTTAAAAGGAGGGTACACGGTTTTCTAAACGTCGGAATAATACGCACTTTATGGCGTGCAACGAAGGTAGAATTTAAATCCGTAACAAGTGAATCATACCTGGAATGGTTGGCTACGTTGAATTAGCGGAGCGTAACGAAACAAGTAGCGTCGCTTTTGCGATTACATTACGCGGAAGGCTTCGGGCTAACACTCGCGACTTTCCACCTAAAGTACCCCAAGTTGTTTAGTAAGAAGCAATAATGATATCTGCCGGGGTTATACCGTTTTATTATATATATATATATATTTTTTTTTTCCCATACGATACCTTCGTTATCTCATAGCAACACTGTTCTGCATAGATATACGACTTGGAGTATCGTAAAAGTATTATCGTATAAGTCAGTGGTCATAATATTGAGACGTAAGTTTGTAATTAGTTGAAAAGAGAAAAATACAAAAATAAAAGTAAAGCAAAAAAAAGAAGAAAAAGAAGAAGAAGAAGAAGAATTAACGTCGATGAGTTTTACGTCATTGAATTTACGAATTATCTTGACGAACTATCTATCTAATTATTTCAACTTTTCATTATGACGTAATCCGATTAATTCATAAAATCGATATATATTATATTAGAAATTGATTGAGACTCGATTGATATGTACCATCTATCTCATGCTTGTCTTGTCGTTAAAAATAATGATTTAACTATAAAGTGGAAATTACAAATCTATACATACATACATACATACATACATATATACATATATATATATATATATATATATATATATATATATATATATGTTGTCTGATATAAGTAAGGAAGTAGGTACATATCGTAGGTCGAATAAAATACGATATATACCGATTGACCAACCAATCCCGAGCTTTCTTTGGCTCGACGAATAAAGACGCTTCGAAGGGTCTAACAAAAAAGCACCTTTGTCGAGGAGACCGGAAACGTCGTGTCTGCCGTTCTCGCTCGTCGTTCGCCCGCTCGTTGGTTACTCCTTAAGGTCAACGACCCATGATGACTTGTATGGGTTTAAAGATCGAACTCCACTCTCAAGATATACCGACGCACGCCATTTATTGCCCATCCTCGTGGCCCTTCGAACGATAATATGTATACACCACTATCCTCTCTACCATTACACTACACATTTCGATTGCGAACTACCGACGTTTTTCTCTTCTTTTTTCTTTTATCCACGAGACGACATTTTTACGACTTTCCTTCTCAATTCTATGCTTCACACGAACAATTTTCCTTTCACATTCCTCCTTCTTATTTTCCTATTCGAATTATTAACATTATATAATATATATGTATATATATATATATTTTTTTTTTCTTTTTTTGATCTATCGACATATTCATTTGACCAATATCTTATCAACCGATCTAAAGAATTTTCATTAGTTTATATCTACATAATGTATGTATATAAACGAATATTAATATCTTTTATTTGATCCAATGATTAAGTAAGCACCATTCAATAATATAATAACAGTATATTGATATATTACGTTGAACCTAATATTATTTTTGAATCGTGAATATCCCTGATCTCCGTAATTCAAAATATTATTGCGTTCGGAGATAAAATATCACGAAAATTCGCGTTAAGTTCCATTAACGTATTTATTTACAATAATAAATACTAGCTTTCTTTTATTCAATATTATTACCTTCAATAATAAATATTATCTATCTTCTATTATCATCTTTTACAGTTTAAATACGGATAATTCTAATTGAATACATCAAATAATTAGACAAATTAAAATTAATTTAATCACTTTTATAGAAAAACTCCATCTCCCTCCCTCTCTCTTCACATCAATAATTTTATTGAACCACTTATATCGTAGATCGGTTCGTAGACAGGAAAAATAAAATAATTTGTTTGTATTCCGATATATATCACATTATTTTGCATACGTTTCGAGCATATCCGCATAATCGTACGTAAATTGCAGGAGAGACGTCGTATTATTTCTCTCTCTCTCTCTCTCTCTCTCTCTCTCTCTCTCCCTCTCCCTCTCTTGGAGAGTAATATATTGTGGTCGTAGGACCGAGCTCGTCACATGCAGGATATAGCCGCGAATCCGGCACTGGTACGATGTTACGCGAGAGCGTTTGCATCACCGGTTTCGAGGCTATGTACACCAACTACGAGCGGTTAATTCGGTTAGAAAAGGGGGATGAGGGGTGGTAGGGTAGCTTGTGTTGAGAGGGAGGAAGGGAGAAAGAGGATTGCGAGAGGGATGCTGCACGACGTCTCGCTACACTGACTTCGTTTTACGACATGTAAAAGTAAATAAACTGAGTATATATATATATATATATATATATATATATATACGTTTTATGGATACCATTTTTACTTATGGCTAATATTCACGTGACTACAGCGTTTAATTATTTTTTTTTTGTAGTATCATTTTGAAAGATCTCTCATCGAATATAATATATATATTTGAGATAAGGACGATGAAAGAAATTTTCTTATAGAGTTACGTTGAAAAAAGTGTTGTCTGGTATTTCTTTTTTTTTTTTTTTTATTATTTTGAAAATTGAGAATTGTAATATATGTCGTTTTTAATGTTTAATTTGCCGAGTGATTATTTTTCTTTAAAATCGAGAAACAGGTATTGAGAATATAATATTTTTCGTGATGAACTAACAAAGAAAAACGAAATTTGTTATTTGACGTATTTTCGATTATTTCGAAACCATGTATATTGATGTATAATAACGTATACTATATATGTGTGTGTGTGTGTGTGTGTGTGTGTGTATATATATATATAATATTATATATTAATATATCTACGTCACTTATAACGTTACCTAGAAAATTTATTACCTTCATACGCATCCAAAATCAAATATACATATATAAGTATATATAGCTCGTATCATGATATAAACGTAGAGAATAATTACCCAATAAAATGACAAACAACGATAAAAAGTCATTATTTTTCATTTTTATTGGAAACTGAGTAACTATAATATATGCGTGTCACTTTGAAAAGTAGTATTACCTTTATCTTCGAATATTATACAAGGAGATACTTCATTGACAAAAAAAAAAGAAGAAGAAAAGAAAAAATAAAGGAAAAAAAAGAAAAAAGAGAATAAAAAAGAATTGAAATAAAATGAAATAAAATGAAACGAAACGAAACGAAATGAAATGAAATGAAATGAAATGAAATGAAATGAAATGAAATAAAATGAAAGGAAAGAGGAAGTACAGTAACGTAGAAAGACGCAACCGCTTGGATGAGGGGAAGCGGATAATTCGCGTGGATGTATATGATCGCGGGAAATGCGCGTAGAAAACGTAAGATTAATGTCGGCCGTCAATCTCGAAGATTTATGAACTCCCGTACGCTCGGTGAGACGCACGTTTGATATACCACGCGTGTGCTGTATGTACAAGGAGCGACTTTTGTCGAGAGCCAGTTCGGGACGTGCCAGTTCGAGATCTCGTTTTTGCGATTATTTCGCGAAGAAGAAGAAAAAGAAAAAGAAAAAAAAAAAGATAAAGAAGACGAGAACTTTTGAAAACGCATTTTACGAGCGCGAAATCGTAATTAACCTTTCGTAAAAGTATCAATCAACTCTTTTCTTTTTCTTTTTTTTTTCTTTCCTCTGTAATATTTTGAATGTAAACAAAAATGATCGAGATTACGAGATATTATTTTATTTTCTGTTCCTTTTTTTTTTTTTTTTTTTTTTTGTTATTTTGTTATATTCTTGACTTATTACATTGAATTTTCTTTTCGGTCTAAATTGTTCAGATACGATATTATATCCAGTGATATTTTATTACGACATAATTTTGTTGTACAAACGATGAAAGAAAGAGTGTACAATTTCAATCGAAAACAAAAATAGAACGCGAACAATTTCGGAAATACGAAGAAATAAGAGTACATTTTTTCGTCAAAAAAGTTCAAAGATTTAAGATGCGTATACTTTCACATAAATGTAAGTCAACGATTTGGAAGTTACACGGCGTTACAAAGATCGAAGAATAATTTTTAATTAATATCTAAAATCAATATTCTCGTAAAGGGATATATAAATTTTTCTTTGATTCGAACCTCGAACGCTTGAAAAAATTACTTGGATATTATAATATTACTATCAATTGATATCAAACGAATTATATTAGTACGATCGATTCGCATCGGTCGATGATAGTGATACAGATCGAACAAAAATTAAAAAAAAATAAATAAATAAAAAACAAAAAAAAAAAAAAAGAAAATTAAAAAGAAAAGAATAAATGAAAAAGAAAAAAAAAAGAAAAGGAAAGAAAGAAAGAAAGAAAAATTACGTGTAATATGTAAGAAATAGTGTGTATGGACGTAAATCCGGGCGAGCGTGGTGCGTTCGCGGGACCTAGAAGCTACTTCGAGCTTAACGGAAGCGGTAAATTAGTCAGGACGGAGATCTTCTATTAATATTCCAGGCCCTCTGTCCCGCGTCTACTAGAGCTTTGCACTGCTCTGCTATATACGACGAATGTTACAGATGATATTCTTCATTATACATTCTTTCTTTTGAAAAAAAAAAAAAAGAACAGAAAAGAAAGAAGAGAAAATAAGCAACAAACAAACAACAAATAAATTCAAAAGATATTACAATAGATATAATCGTAGAGTTGTCGTATTACAAATTAACACCGATCATTTGTAAAACAAAGACGGACGACATGATACCAGCTAAACGCTATTGTAGAAATAAATATATACGTATGTACGTTGTAACTATAGGTATGCATTTACATATGTAAATATTTACGACGTATACCTATATACATATATTATATATATATATATATATATATATATATGTACATAGCTATGTATACATAGTATTAGACATAAATAAATGCAACGTTCGTCACGCGTGTGTGAATAGACGTATAGGGAGAGCGTGTCCAGTAGGTGGACGTTGATTCACCGCAACAATGAGGAAGTCTATACTGAATCCTCTCGTCGTCCAGAAAGGATCCATGTACTTATTATAAAACCGCTAAACCGCAAGTAGGTAATGATGCTGTGGGAGGGAGAAAAGAAGGGGTGAGAAGAAAGGGAGGGAGATAGGGAGCTTGCGCGATCGTAACCGATCGATCGATCGATCGACTTTTCAATCGGAAAATATCGCGATAAAATTTCTCTATTAGTGAAATTTTCTTTCTTTTTTCTTTTTTTAATTCTCTTTTCTCTTCCTCCTTCTTCTTCTACTTAATCTTCGAAAAACAGTCAGACGTCAATAATCGTCGATCGATACATCTTATCTCTTTATCGATCGTTTTTATCTTTTATATAAATATTAAGAACTTAAAGAGAAGAGAAAATAAATTCTACTGTTATTTGTGTGTGTGTGTGTGGGGGGGGGTGTGTGTGTGTGTGTATTTGCGAGAAATCGGAAAAGAAAAAAGGAGAATAGGAGAAAAAGAAAAAAAAAATCACTTTTAGCGGAAGAACATTGATCAAACCCGTTCTTCTTCTTCTTCGTTCGCTGATTCATTAGGTGAAAACTTTCCGCGTTGTTCGCGAAACGATCATCATCGATTCTTCATCGTCGTCGTTGCAATCGCTTCGTTGCACAATCGCGTGCGATCGAACAACGACCAATGATGTCTGACGGACGGAAGAAAAAAAAAGGAAAAAGAAAAAAAGAAAAGAAAAAAGGTCGGTCGTTCGAAAGGATCACGGATACGATTTCACATACGATATTCCCATCGACAGATGCGTAAAACTCGTCGTTTATCCAATGACCAATCAAAAGAATGATCACGAATTACGAATGAAAAATATATTCGTAAATCGTACAAATCCCTCTCTATTCTCTCCGTCTCCCCATCATCGCCATCACTATCACCAACTCACTCCCCTGAAAAAGAGGGATCAAAAAAGAAAAAAAAAAAAAAAAAAAAAAAAAGAAGAAAGAAAATAGAAAAGAATCGAACGCGATAGGACGGATTAACAAGTTTATTCTCCCTTGTCCGTGCAAACGGACAACGAAAAGAAAAGAGAAAAAAGATGAAAGAGAGAGAGAGAGAGAGAAAGATAAAAAAAAAAGTAGAACGAGTGAAAAAAATCGCATGGAACAAAAAAAGAAGGAAGAAAAGAAGAGAAAAAAGAGGGTTACTCCTACTTGTTGAACGTTATTTCACTCTCGATCCGATCCGTAAAGCCTCGTGACGCCGTAACGAACCGTGTACGAGC
Source organism: Vespula pensylvanica (assembly GCF_014466175.1). Classification (NCBI taxonomy): domain Eukaryota; kingdom Metazoa; phylum Arthropoda; class Insecta; order Hymenoptera; family Vespidae; genus Vespula; species Vespula pensylvanica. Next base: position 18,526,865 of record NC_057685.1, read on the forward strand.
CGGACCAAGTTATTTTCATTCCGCGCGTCGCGAATATCGAGTTCCAGCGAAAACCAACGAGAGAGAAAGAGAGAAAGAGAGAGAGAGAGAGAGAGAGAGAGAGAGAGAAAGAGAGAGAGAGAGAGAGGAGAAACGTCAACGATCGTAAAACGATAGACGCGCCGGATAAAGCGCGCGGCTTCGAAATGCGTCAAAGTAATCGGTTCTCCCTGTAGACACCCCTTTTCTACCCTCAACCCTCTACCACTTCTTCCTATACAACCACCAGGCTTTATTCCCTTTCTGTATTGGCAGGAGAGCTCGTGCACGTTCACGTACATGCATACATACATATTATACATATACACATACATATATACACACGCTAGAGTTCAGCGATTTACAGGAAAATTTATTGCCAGTCAGCCTCTTCTCTTCTCTTTTAATCTCATTCCCTCTTTCTGTCTCTCTCTGTCTCTCTTCCTCTTCCTCTCTCTCTCTCTCTCTCTCTCTCTTTCTCTCTCTTTCTCTCGCTATCTCTATCTCGATCCATCTATTTAACTATATTTTTCTTTTTATTTATCTCTGTCTCTTTTTATCTCCCTCTGTCTTTCTCTCTATCCTTCTCTCGGTGTCTTTCTCTTTTATTTTTCTCCGTATTGTCATTCAAATATATATATATATGTGTGTGTGTGTGTGTGTGTGTGTGTGGATATAGATAGATAGACAGACAGATATTCGTTTGTTTATTACGTATAGAGAATTTGAAAGCTCTATATGAATAAAATTCGTATCACGTACCTACTATTACCCATTCACCCCATCAGTTTTTTTTCCTCTCTCACCCCCGTTGTATATCCTCGCGTGGTACGATATTACAGAGAAATTTATATATTTAAATTATTTTCGAACAATGCATAGGTAGACGCGCATATATATTAATATACGTGAATAAAACTCGTAGAGAAACGATCGTGAAATTATAAATTCGTCGAATTACAACGTGAAAGGCTGGGAAGAGAGAGAGAGAGAGAGAGAGAGAGAGAGAGAAAATAAAAAAGAACGATGAAATCAACGAACAAATTTCACGAACGTGATGAATGACATAGATCGAACGTAATTATGTCGTTTATGAAACTTTATGCGCGTTACATCGGATTACAACTATTCGATGCTCATACTGGAAACATTGGAAAACGACGTTCGAGGAATAAATTGTGATAATTAGTGACACGTAATGCATAAAGAGAAAAAGAGAAAAAAAGAAAGAGAGAAAGAGAGAAATATAGCCGATCGAAACATTCGTCATGCATCCAACTTATTTATTATTGTACTTTCTTTCTCTCTTCCTTCCCTTTTTCTTTCTTTTTTTTTTTTTTTTTTTTTTTTAATCGCGCAACGTAATAAATTCTGAATTATTCTCTATCTAAAAAACTAATTGTAGGATTTATCAAACGAAATCGAAAAGTCGTACGATTAAAAAAGAAAAAGATACGATATATAGTATACAGTTTATAACTTACGGAATATAGCTTAAAGAAAAAAGAAAAAAAGAAGGAAAGAAATTGGTTTTCTACCCTTAAAGAAAAATATGTTATAAAAGAAATAATATGAGAAAATTTGAATGACGTAAAAGGAAGAAAAAAAAAAAAACAAAAAAAAAAAGAGAAAAAAAAGAAAGAAAGAAAAAAGAAAAACAATCAAAGAAGTAATAAAACTCTCTCTTCCTCTCTCCCCTGAAAAATAACGTAATAAAAAAATAATAAAAAATTAATGAAAAAAGAAAGAAAAAAAGAAAGAAAGAAAGATATCTATTGGCGTGCATTGTCCGTCCCAGGGAATTCATTTAAAGCGACGATCAGTATTCAAAGACACTCTCTCGAATGGAAGCTCGGACGAGGGTCGTCGGGCAAGCGGAAGGACGGGCTTTGTGTTTTCTCATCCTCCCTCTTCTTTTCCATTCATCCTGAACCGACGACGCGAGTAGCTCAATGAAATGGCGAGACCCGCGGCTCGCTAAATTTACGGCCTCTTGCCCACATCGGAATGATTTCCATTAACCACGATCATAATTCGCGTTCGCGAGTCGTACACGTGCTACTACTGTTGCTATTGGTGTTGCTGGTTGGTGATGGTGATATTGGTGGTATTGGTGTTGCAGTCGTTGTGCTCTTGCTGCAATTTCCGTCGTTATCTATAGCTTGAGGATAAGAGGTAGAGAAAGAGAGAGAGAGAGAGAGAGAGAGAGATACAGAGAGACGGAGAGAGAACATCCTGTTCTATAATATCCACTTATGCCACTTCGACGAACATACATACATAGAAGAAGAAAGTTATTCTAACACTCGGTCTACGTACCTATCTACTAAATCGACAAATAATCGTTCGCACGGACGTGCCTCTTTCCTAACTAAAAATGATCAAATTTAACTTACAAAGTGATTTATTTATTCCAAGCTAACGTGGACACAACAAGAAAATGAATTATAGCGATAGTAATCAAGGTATCCAGATATATATTTATATATATATATATATATATATATATATATATATACTTATACTTTCACTTTTGTGTCAGCAAGCTTTAGGATAAGGCACGACGAACGGATAAAGGTACCGTATTAATTTTTTTTTTAGATTAAAGCTAAGCGAGGAGGTTTTCTTTTTCTGCAAATTATACGATCTCTCTCTCCCTCTTTCTCTCTCTCTCTCTCTCTCTCTCTCTCTCTCTCTCTCTCTCTCTCTCTCCCTCTTTCTTTTTCTCTTCAAAACAAATATCAAATATTTATTTTCGTGTGTCCCTTCGAAAAGTATATATCCGCTACGATGATCTTATCGAATAAAATAAAGCACTGATAAAAGTCCGAGAAATTTGTTCTCGTATCGACGAACTCGTATCACGATCACCAGAGTAAAGAGTAAGAGAGAGAGAGAGAGAGAGAGAGGGAGGGAGAGAGAGAGAGAGAATGATATTAGGAGATTCCTGTCCACCTTGACAAAACGATATTATACAAGCAACGTAAAGTAGTATCTAAGTTAAGCTGAATCTAAGACGAGAACGCAAGTTATTCCGTATTACCAGTTCTGCGTTAGCACGTACACTGAGATAATTCTAAAGGATAGATATAGATATATAACCAAAGTCCTTTATCATTCTCCAGCTTTCACGTAGCAAGGACGAAACAACATAACAAAACTTCTCTATTGACTGATCGAGCTAAACGATATTACGTAACTCGAGAGAGAAATAGAAACAGAGAGACGGACAAACATAGAGAGAAAGAGAGAGAGAGAGAGAGAGAGATTTACTTGGAATTGGAAAATGATTTGTATAGAAAATAATTCGTACGTATGAACAAGACATTTAAGAAAAACATCGGGAGTGAAAATATAGAACGGCACGGTTCTAGAAAGAAAGAGAAAAACGATGTACGTATGTATGTACGTATGTATGTATATATGTACGTAAGAAAATAAGAGAAAGAGAAAGAGAAAGAGAGAGAGAGAGAGAGGGAGGGAGAGAGACAGAGAGAAAAAGGGACGACGACGAGTCGCGCCAATTACGAACTCGTTCGAAGACAGCCATTAAGAGTCTCGACAAACAAACGACTTTCCCTTTTTGCCATCTCGAAGCTCGATCGTCCTAACGACCGGCGGTACACCTTCTCGCCAACTGCGAGAGAGAAAGAGAGAGAGAGAGAGAAATATATATATATATATACAAAGAGAGAGCAATGTTTTCTTTTTTCTTATTCGACCTCTTCCTTCCCCTCTTATTCCACGATCGGTTTCTTTGTCAAGCTTCGCGAGCCTTTGATCTCAGAGTCAGGACAACAACGACGGCGACGACGGCAACGAAGACGACGAAGACGACGACGATGGCGACGACGACGACGACGACGAACGCATACCGTCCACCGATCGTCCGGTTCGACCGGATTTTCCACAGCGTTTTGCGTTCGCCTGTGTGCTAAGACGAATCGGTAACAACGGTATATAGGATATACCTACTCTTCGACAAACGCACGTGAGTATGGGTGTATGTATATGAGAGAGAGAAAGAAAGAAGGAGAGAGAGAAAAACATTTTGATTTCAAAATCGATCTAGATAATTTCTCCTTAACGATTATTACAAAAATATTATATCTATATGTATATATGTACGTGTGTGCGTATGTATATATATATATATATATTATGTATATATCTGAGAATATGAAATCGAATCTATCTTCGTCCTAATGCATAAACGAAGATGGAGATCGTGCGGTCGAATGATATTTAATAATCGCTAACAGAACGCGTAATCAGTGTAATCAACGTAATGAGATAAGATTTTTTTTAAATGGTCAGCAGACACTATTTCCAACCGATCGTCTCTTTCTTTATCTCTCTCTCTCTCTCTCTCTCTCTCTCTATCTCTCTCTGTCTCTATCTCTATCTCTATCTCTCTTTAGATTCTAAACGGGATATAAGGTGTCGTTGTGAAACACGCGACGAAGGAGCCCCGAGTAAATCGATCCATCGCTCGTATCGAAAGTCCAGGCTTGTATTCGCCGCAAGACCTCCCGACTATACATATAAAGGTATACATATATATATATATATACATGATATTTATATATCTTCAAGTATATATATATATATAAGTATCTATGTATGTATTTATATATATACGCACGTATATATGGGTACATGCGGTGATACAGAACGCTTGCTTATAAGAACAGTAGAAACGGGCGCGAGCAAAATGGACGCGAGAGGAAACTGCGATGTCCGATGGTGGAGGAGAGCTGTTCTCATGCCATGGTTGAATGCGAGAGAGAGAGAGAGAGAGAAAAAGAGAGAGAGAGAGAGAGAGAGTGTGTAGTGCTTTTCTTGTTGCGTAAACCACTTCGTTTCTCGCGTGACTCTCCGACGCGATCGCCTTGATTTTCCACCCCGGGAGGTCTCGTTATAGCCGATTTTACCCTTTCATTCTCCTTTTTTCTCTTTTTCTCTCTCCTTCTCTCTGTTTCTTTTTCTATCTTTCTTCTTTTCACTTCCTCTATCTTATTCTTCCACATCTCTTTCTCTTCCAAGTCGAATGACTTACAAATCAAAGAAACGAATCGTTTTGATCGTACCGATAAATCTTTTCTTTCTATCCATATAAAAATCAGAAAAAAAAAATATATATATATATATATATGTATATAAGTCAAAATAATAAAAATAACGATAAAATAAAGTGAAACGAAATAAAAGAAGTTTTATCAAACAAAATCAGAATGTTACGAACAAAAATTATATACGTATACATTGATAACGAACGAGAAAAAAAAAAAAAAGAAAAAGAAAAAGGATCATTCGATATACATCGAATCCGATAAATAAAAAAGAAAGAAAGAAAGAAAAAGAAATCGATAAATTTGATGAAACTCGCCGCCCGAATCTTCGAGATAACGAGATAATAATAGCTTTTACGAATAGGCAGGTACTAAGTACCCGACTAGAGATAGTATTCTATGGGACACGCATACGTACGCATATGCACACGCATAGACATTGCCGATTGTATAAAATCCAACATGTGTAGACGACAACGACGACGACGATGACGATGACGACGACGACGACGACGACGACGATGACGATGACGACGATGATAATACATATATACATATGTATCGAGAATACATAGGTGATCCGTGAGTTGAGTAGGTAGTAGAGTACCGAGGACCGCCGACGTCGACAACGACAACGACGACGACGACGACGACGACGACGACGACGACGACGACGACGACGATGACGACGACGACGGTTTATCGAGGTCGACCGGTTCTCCAACAGCCGTCAGTCGTTAAGGGACATTGCGACACGCGCGCGTGAGCGAACGCGGGGCAAGCATAGATATAGAGACAGAGACAGAGACAGAGACAGAGAGAGACAGAGAGAGACAGTGTATGTGTAAGAGTGAGAGAGAGAAAGATAGAAACACACACATATGTATCACATGTACCGTATATACCACATTAAAAGGAGAAAAAGGATAGTCTTTTCTATCTCCGTGAACAGCCCCTCCGTTTCTCCTCCCACCCCTCCTTCTCCACCTCCATTTCTTCTCCAACAAATCCCCCTCCCCCGTCTTCGACGTAGTCGTTGACGAGCTCCGAGAGAACTCTAGGAATCGCAAATAAATTCTTATTAGTTCGCATGGATATCCCTTCACGGATATTACTTCTGCGGATTGGTGCTCGCACAATGCGATCTTTGATTGGTTTATTTTTTTTTTCCTCTCTTGTTATTTTTCGTTTCCTTTTTGTTTGTTCTTCCTTTCTTTTCTACTCTCGCTTATCCTCCAAAGAAAATCGTGGGACAGAGGGCCACGCCTAATCAACCCACGTTATTTCCTTCGTTCGTTATTGCGATCTCGATTTATGTATTTATTATATAAAGTGTGCTTTTGAAAGCAAAGAAGTTAAACGCGTTTGACGTCGGCCGTTCAAAGATAAATAATTCGATGTTATTATGAGAGAAATTGATGTTTAATAAAAAAGAAAAAAATATATATATATGTATGTATATTTATAAGGGCGAGTTGGCGATTAATATTCGATAGAAGAAGAAAAAAAAAAAAAAGAGGAAGAAGAAAGAAAGAATGGATACTATCTTTAGACAGCAAATATTTCCCAACGTTTAGCAAAATTTTGTGTAATCGAGAAGTACGATTATGTAATGTAACAAGGACTTCGTTAATACTTTATACGAAAATAGTCGCTGTCTCTTGTTTTGATATAATCGGCAAGATGTATCGATGTTTAAGTCAACGTAAAAAAGACAATTTTGAGTAATCGAGTGGAGTAATCGTGCGATTTGAAAAAAAAAAAAGAAAGAAAAGAAAAAAAAAAAAATATGTAATCGCACATGATAGGAGTTCTGTAACTAATCCTTCGTATAAAAATAGTCACGTATTATATTTCTTAGTTTAAAATAATCGACGAGAAAGGGATCAAAGGTTAAATCAATGTAGAAAAGGCAATTAGATATGAAATATGATAAAAGGCATTAAAGAACGCTGAACGTACGAGGAAAATTAATGGAGAGACGGGATGACGTTTCTTTTATCGTATAAATTATTCATCAAACTTCGTCGATAGAGAGAGAGAGAGAGAGAGAGAGAGAGAGAGAGAGAGAGAGAGAGAGAACGGTAAGAATAAAATGGAACGCGATCGCACGATTTGTTCTACTGACGGATACTGCATGAATTCGGATTGAGCTATCGAGGGATTCGTCTTAATGGTTTTCTATTTTCGACTTGTGCATCGTAATCGAATCAGAGAAAGAAGAAACAGAAGATTTGCGTAAGTCCAAGGAGGAACAAGTTATACAACTGGTTGCTATTGAATGACGATTCGATTTGATTGGAGTACAAAGAATACCGGAAGGAAACGTGAAACGCGTTTGAAAATACATTCGGTATTACGAGGTAACGATTATGAAAGTAATCCGAGTCATATATATATAGGTATATATATTTTTTTCAGCTCTCTATTTCGAGATATTTCATGAACAGATAAAATTTTTTTTATAAATGACGAACGGTCAATGGTACGTTTATTTCCGATAAAAAAAAAAAAAAAAAAAGAAAGAAAAAGAAAAAAAGAATTGATTTCCTTTTATCATAATGAAAAAAATTTTACGAATAAAAATTTCCATTCGTCTGCCACGCGTGTTGGCGATTAAATGAAAGATTCGAATTTAATGAAAAATTAAAAAATTTTGAAAGACGAAAGTTCACGAACGAAGGATGTCTCTCCTCTTCTCTTGAATTTTATTATTTAATAAATTAAAAAAAAAAAAAGAAGAAAAAGAAAGAAAAAAAAAATTATATTCGTTATTTAATCGAGCAACATGTTACGAAAGGTGCAACAAACGGATTTCCGTGATTCTACCCCTTCTCTTTCTCTCTTTCACGAACACAAAAATAAAATAAAGGAAGAAGGTAACGAGTGCGCGAGATATCTCGCTTAACATTCGTGAAAGTAATGGTATAGAGAACGACGCGTTTTATACAATTTTTCATCAATGCAACACCACTCGAGGAGAGTGGTGCTGCGAGTTTATGATTTTGCTTAATTAATGATCACTACTTTCTGCCCCACTCGTTCACCCAATCTTCCCCCACCAATATCCGACAGCAAGCTTCACGACTCGTTCCCCACTACCTACTGCAATGCCGGAGGGCCACCGTTGGCGGTGGTGGTAGCAGCGGCAGTAGCGGCGGCCATTAGCCCGCGCGGATTGCGCAATTTCGGGAAATTGCGATGTAATTCGCGGTTGCGGCCTCGAAAGAACGACTCTCTTCGTGGATTCTACGAAAGGGATTCTCGTTCGACGAGTCTCGACATTTTCCTCCTCTTTCTCCTCTTCCTCTCACCTCCAACTTTTTCTCTCTCTCTCTCTGTCTCTCTCTGTCTCTTTGGATTCTCTTATTTCTACGTCCACGCGTAGTCTCGATAATTCGCGGAAGAATTGATCGGTAGAAAAGTACTTAAAAGATTATACTCGTTGATGAAGACGAAGAAGAGATAATGACTCCGTTCCGTGGAAAATTTTATATCGTTCTAATGTTCTTAGAGTAGATGTGTGTATACGTATGTATGTATGTGTGTAAGTGTGTAGATTAGATTTCTTTTGAAAATTAGATTTGAAAGAAAATTTTGTTTTCGATGGTAATAGTCTTGTACACTTATTATTAATTCAATCATTTCGTATTGACTTCCTAAAGGAAGTAACAACATTTACAAAAGTTTCGAGAATATCACTCAATTTTATAATAATTTCTAGTCGACATGTTCGTTGACTCTCTCTTTCTCTTTCTCTTTCTTTCTTTCTCTCTTTATACATATATATATATATACTTTTGTATATATCAAGCTATAAAATTCGTATTTAAGTAAATATCTGATAGATTTCAAAGATGTTTGGTTTCGATTAAATATTAATTAAATTTTCGCCTAAAGGCTGATATTCAAACGCAAAAAGATATCTCCAAGAAAAAAGAAAAAAGAAAAAAGAGAGAGAGAAAAATGAAACAAGAAAAGAAAAAGAGAAATTGAAAATACATAAAAAAAAAAAAAAAAGAAAAATAAGAATAATAAAGCAATCGCGGCCTCGTCATGCTGCTAATTCACCCTTCACCTTCTCCCACCACCATAGACTTATATACTCGGTAAATGTAGGTAAGTACGTGATTCTCGTAGAAAGAAGGAAGCAGAGAAAAGGAAGCGCGAAAGTTTCGAATGGTCGCGCTATTTGGATAGGAAAAAAATAAAAAAATTAATGTGTCTACGATACCGATGCTATTCTGAGTACTGAGTTCCCAGTCTTTCATGAGGATTTCTCGGGCAGGTCAGGATGACGGCGACGTGGATGCACCTATAATGCAGACATTTATCGTAGGTATATATAGATCAAATCTTACTTACAAATAATAATATCTGCGTGTAACACTTTACGTGTTTCACGCGTTTCCAGATATAAATATATAAATAAATAAATAAATAAATCAAGAAAGAAAGAAAGAAGGAAAGAAAGAAAGAAATCAATAAATCAATAAATCAATTAATTGTCCGATCGATCACGATTTATCGTGACATTATTACAATAATGATATATAATAATGAAAATATGTATAAAAGAAAGGTATCTATTAACGAAACGAATTACAATATTATCGATTTAATTAGACTAGAAAAACGAGTTGGAGCTCATAAAATGAGATCTTTTTTTCTTTTCGTTCGATCATAAGATATAAATTATTAAGAAAAAATGAGAACATAGACAAGAAGGATATCTATACACCTATATACATACATACATATATATATATATATATGTATATAATAAATCGTAAATAATTTTTATACATAGATATTCGTTCGATATAACTACGTAATCGTTAAATATCTACGTGCCAAGAGAGCCACAATGTTTCTTCTTTTTTTTTGTGTTTCTTTTTTCTTCGTTCTGCTACGCAAAAGGCCGGACGTCCTGACTTTCACGCGAACACGAGTTTCTGTTTCGCAGTGAAATCGGCATGTTTCGAGCGAGCATGCGAACGACAAAGGATCGTGTAAGAACGAAGAAACGAACGAATTAACGAAAAAAAAGAAAGAAAGAAGGAAGGAAGGAAAAAGATCGAAACGAACGAATCGAATCGAACCGAACTGAACCGAACCGAACAAACGAATCGAACCGAACTCAACGAATAAGATTCTTATTACGATTCTTCTTTTGCGGTTACGCTCGTCGACGTCTTCGGAAAGCGTGGAGATGACGACGAGCAAAGCGGTAATGAAACAGAGAGAGACAGAGAGAGAAAGAAAGAGAGAGAGAGAGAGAGAGAGAGAGAGAGAGAGAGAGAGACAGAGAGAGAACCACAGCTTTTGCCACGATCTAATCCTTCCTCCTTTCGACAAAAATTACATAAGAATTCTTCCACACGCAAATACGTACAAACCTATTTACTTACCTCTACGTTCGATTCGACATTAACTACCTACTAATCAAAATCAGACTCTCCGATATTTAAATTAATTTATTTCACGACGATTATAGATTTCATTTACAACTGTTTCCCCTTCTATCTTCTATTTTCTTTGTCTCTCTCTCTCTCTCTTTCTCTTTCTCTCCGTCGTTCAAGCTTGTGTTTCTTTTCTTTTACGACTGAACGAAAATAAACAAAAAAGACGTGAAAAAAGGAGACATCGTTTATTAAAGAAGAATATATATATATATATATATATATATATATAATAATAACGAAAAGAAAACATATGTTTCGCGTATATTACTAATCGATAGAAAAATGAATTCGTTTTAATAACTCTCTACTATATAATCAAGAGTAGTGATATATGGATAAAGTGTAGACAGTGTTTAATAGATAGAGACAGAGAGAGAGAGAGAGAGAGAGAGAGAGAGAGAGAGAGAAAGAGAGAGAGAGAGAGAGAGAGAGAGAGTTACTTCAAATCGAATATAAAGAACGAAAAGACGAGCACTAGTATTAAGGGAGAAGAATCTCTTCCTCCGCTTAAATTTAGATCTTTTAGGATGTCCTTCGAGTCCGAAAATACAAGAGAGTTAAGTCCCGTGCGTGCTACGTGCGTTTCGCGAATCCAGGCACGAGCTGTAAGAACAGTTAAAAAATAAAAACAGAAAGAGAGAAAAAGAGAGAGAGAGAGAGAGAGAGAGAGAGAGAGAGAGAGAGAGAGAGAGAGAGAAAAGAAACGTCTCTTGATTTATTATCAGACGACTTGTGTCTTTTTATCCCTTCCTTTCTCGAGAATCGAACGATCGAATTACTCGCTTAACCACTGGTGTTACCACTACATACTATCGAAGAACACACGGACACGTGTCCTCGTAATCATTGTCGTAGTCATCGTATAATAGTCGTCATCATAGTCTTCGTAGTCTTCGTTGCGTAAGTAAGTAAGAAATCGATGTATGTATTTTGGATATATATGTGTGTGTATGTGTGTATCTACGATATAGTACTCGTATACAAATATATAACCGAACGAAATCTCTGGCCTAATCGATCTTCCTAATCTTTTTCAAAGGCACGTAAGTGTCGTCGTTGAAGGAGAAAGAAGAAGAAAAAAAAAAAAAAGAAAAGAAAAGAAAAGAAAAAACTTGGGCGTGAATCAATTTTCGTGCTCGTAAATTCAAATTCAGGACGCTAGAACGTGGGACGTGTGAGCGTAGGTGCTCGAAAATAGATCGAAAGAGAGAGAGAGAGAGGTAGGAAGAAAGAGAGGAAGGAAGAGTGTGTGTGTGTGTGTGTGAGAGAGAGAGAGAGAGAGAGAGAGAGAGAGATCTTCCGAAACCATAAAAGTGATTTTTGCGTTACGATAAGAAAGAAGAGAAAAAATCGTCATACATTTTTCTTTTTCTTTTTCTTCTTCTTTGCCTTCGATTTCTTTTATTTCCTAAAGTTATACACAACCGATGGAAGGTTAATGAATAAATAAGAAAAAAAAAAAAAAAGAAGAAGAAGAGGAAAATAATAAAAGATAATTATCCATCGATTAAAAAAAAAAAATGTTTGTGCCGTCGAAGGTATACTTATAATTCGTTTTTGGATTTTAATAGAAAGAAAAAGAGAAAAGTAATACGAAAACTCTTTCGTTTTAATTGATATTGGTTTAAGAGAAAATTCTGAACGATTTTAAAAGTGTGCCTTATAACGTGTCCTTGAAGTCAAGGGAAAAAGAAAAAAAGAAAAGATTAAAAAAAAAAAAGAAAAAAGAAAACAAGAAAGAAAGAAAGAAGCTTGGGCAAAAGGAGAGTGATCGAGTGATCGATTGATCCGAAGGGTTGGGGAGGTTGATGGTGGAGGAAGAGGAAAAAAAAAAAAAAAGAAAAGAAAAAGGACGAAGGAAAGCTCGATGAATTTGTTGGCAGTAGAAAAAAAAATATATATATATATATAAATAAAAAAATAAAAAAAGAAAAAAGAAAAATAGAGAAAAATGAAAGAGATTTTTCCGAGTCTTTTTCAAAAGCTCTCAGGAAGCTTTTTCAAAGGAGAAAATCGAAGCTCTTTTATTCCTTAGAAGCACTTCGTAGAGGAGCTACGAATATAAATTAGTTCTTAGTTTTAACCGAATGTCGATTTTCCAAAGGACAGATTATTCTTTTTTATGTGTATCTATAAACACAAGTATACAAAAACGCACACAGTTCTGTTTTAAAAGTTCGATAGTAAAAAGTGTATAAAACGATTCGATCGTTCCTGTTTGAAAAAATGAAAATAGAAAAAAGAATATACTCTCTCTTTGTCTCTCTCTCTCTCTCTCTCTCTCTCTCTTACACACAGACACACATACACTCCGTCACTCTCTTTCTACTTCTATGCGAAATATTCGTAATGTAGAGGGTACCGACGTTCACCGAACAAGGAAAATGAATTAAAACGAAAATAGTATGTCGGAGGAGAAGAAGGAGGGGTGACCGTGAAGGGAGGAGGGAGGAGGAAGGAGGGAGGAGGGCGAGATAAAAAAGGAAAAGAAAGAAGAAAAGAAAAGAAAAAAAAAAAAAGGAAAAAGAAAAAAAAGAGGAAGCGGGAACATGTGCATGACGAAAGCTCGATTTCGTTTTGCAACATCGACAAATCTTTTCCTTTCTCCGTTCGCCAAAGTCACTACTGCGTATATCGCGAACGTAACGAGCTCTCGATTGCTATTAGTGGAATAGGCGAACGTACGAACGAACTAACGAACGAACGAACGAAAGATTTTCTTCTGTGACGCTTGGCTTCCATTTTTTTCTTTTCTTATCGACAGAAAAGAAGAGAGAAAGAAAGAAGAAAAAAAAAAACGAAAAGAGAAAAAGAAAAAAATCCTTGAGACGAGATACAACGTAACGTGACATAAAGGCTCTTTTCGTCGTCGTAGTCGTCGTGTGTCTGAAGAATGCGAGCTCGGAAGGACGAACTCCTTGTTCGTCCTTTATTATTATTTTTTTTTTTTCGTTTCTTTTCTCTCTTCTTCGTTCTCTTTTTCCTCTTAGTTAGTCTTTTTATTCGTCCGTCTTTCTATTTATTATTTTTAATTATTTATTTATTTATTTGTTTATTTATTTATCTATCTTTTTTTTTTTTTTCTTAAGCGAGGTAAGACAAGGAATCTCGAAGGTGAATCCTGGCCAAGGTAACGCGTCCTTCGTTTACGAGAAGAACCTTCGTAACGATATTAACGTTCGATTATAATTTATCGATTCGATACCCTTCGAACGGAGTTTAACTCAACTTTCGTTCGACCGTCGAAAATTCGTAGTAACGAGACTCGAATTCGCGAGGAATTCTCACTCGAATTATAACAATAAAGCGATCACGTATGAAATAGTAGATAATTGTTAGAATTTTAAAGTTCGCGTCGTCTCCCGTTAAATCGGGAATACGGTTGTTGAATTTGTCGAGAAGCGTTGGAGAAGGGAAAGAAAAAAAAAAAAAAAAAAAGAAAAAAAGAAAAAAATAAAAGAACAAGAAAAACAATCGTTATATATCCTATGTAAACAGTATATTCGAAGAAATAAATTTCTAACGATATCTGTTCTTTCGATCTCATTTGATCAATATATAAATACATACACACGTACATCTACTTACCTAATATCAAACGATAGAGACTGTGATTGATGGAATAGAAAAAGGGATGTATATCTATGTATTTGTATGTATTTACGTGTATTCTTGTAGAAGACGGAGAAAGAGAGAGTGAGAGAGTGAGAGTGAGAAAGAACGAGAGAGAGATAGAGAGATAGAGAGAGAGAGAGAGAGAGAGAAAGAGAGATAGAGACAAAGAGCACCCGATGGGAACGTTCGTTACACGCGACGTATCCTCGGGTTAATGTATCCGCACGTTTATATCCAACGTAGGAGTTGCGAATCGTTCCGCGAGTCGAGCTCGACCTCTATTGGCCTTTCGGTCTTGATCAACTCGCTAATTAGCCGACTTCAAGGAGTAATCGAGCAGCCGGCTTTATACTACCCACTCGTACTACTATTCCTACGATCTAGCTTTCTCTATCGCTTTCCTTCTATCGAGATAGAAGCTAACTTGTTCGTTCTACTCAAATTCTCTCTGTCTCTCTCTCTCTCTCTCTCTGTCTTTCTCTCTCTCTCTCTCTTTCTCTCTCTCTTCTTGTGTAAAAGGGATCTACGGGATCTCGAACACTTTTCTATATCAGTTGAACGACGGGAGAAGCTAAAAAAAAAAAGAAAAAGAAAAACTTTGACAAGTTTGACGAGTTGAGAAAATCGTTTAACTAAGATGGAATTGAAACTAAAAGAAAAAAGAGAGAAAGAGAGAGAGAGAAGAAATAAGAAAGAAAATAGAAAGTGTCAAACTATATATATATATATATATATATATATATATATATATATATATATGTATGTATGTATGTGTAAATGTATGTTAAGCATCTGGATTATTACAGTGTTCTTTATTTGGCTTCTAAATAAATTTCTGAAGATCGGCTGTATTGATTTCGTGAGTCTAAGAATATTCGGCGAATAAAACATTACTATAATATTATCCTGCGATTTTTCTGAGAGTCAAAATATGTATACTTATCGTTTTTTTCATGCTACTCTTAGAAAATCATATCTTTGAACATTATTTTATATCTTGATGTTATTTATATGTAACAAAAGAAGAAAAAATACGTGGCCGATTCAAATGAAAAGGGATTGAAATTTGAAGATGATATATTTCTATCTTCTTTTTTTTTATCTCGAGTTGAACTGGAAGGTGATATTTATAATGACGATTCTAATACATACACACACACATACACAGAGAGAGAGAGAGAGAGAGAGAGAGAGAGAGAGAGAGAGAGAGAGAGGCCTATATATTGTTTGAATAAATATTTAATGATTTTCGTGGATTCGTTGGAAGAACTCTTATAATCGTCGAAATATCTCTCAACTTAGAATTACAAAATGAAGATCGAAACGCATTATGGCGAAACTTGAAGGTTATTTGCAAGAGCGTTGGGTAATCATTGCAACGATATCCTCCTGGAAGCTTTCGAGTCAAAACAGTTTCTGTAACGATTAATCGAACGAAATTTCAGCCATATCTTAACCCATCTAATTCTCTTCCTCTCTTCGATTACTCTTCGTGTTTCGATCATTGCCGACTTTACTCAATCAATTACGACTTTAATTACGTAAATAATTGAAAAATATTTTATAAGCGATAAATAATACGAAACGATATTATCTTTTTATTATTACGTATATACTACATATATATATATATATATATATATATATATATATATATATATATATATATAGATTCTCGTGGATACCATTAGAATTAGGAATTGTTTCATCGTTCACAAATATTTAGAATGTATAGCAATGCGAATAGAATTCGTTTGTATTGAAAACATTTCCTTCCGGTACGATTAGAAATAATAATTCTCATGAATCTATGAGAAAATAAGCATCTAATGCTTTGTTTACGTTACTCCTTACGAATTTAACAAAATAAATAGAACGTAAAGATATTAGAAGATATTAGAATAATACGATATATAGTACGATGATTTTGTACATTTATATATATATATATATATATATGTATATATGTATGTATTAATTATAAATATTCAAAGAAAAATAATTCTTTCTTTTTTCTCACACGCAGACACTTACACAGACGTACGAACACACAAATTTTTATTCTATGGTCGAGAGATTAATCTCACATTTTAGCAAGCTCCGAAGAAAGTTTCGTGGTCGCGAGAAGATTCTTGGAAACGCATTTCATTTTCAAATGCAGAATGCTACTTGCTTTAATATAAATTGTTGGAAACAAAGGCGATGTAATTATAGCCCCCATAGCCCCTTCTCTTCATCATTCTTGGTCGTAACCTTTTAAAATCTCTTTCTATACGCTTTTTCCATCCATCGAAATGAAAAAAAGAGAGCAACAAAGAGAAATAGACAGAGACAGAGAGACAAAGAGAGAAAGAGAGAGAGAGAGAGAGAAAGAAATAAGGTTCCATTATTTTATTTGCACAGTTTTCATTAGTAAAGATACAATATTAACACGATTCGTCGTTCGAATGGAAAATAAATGTCAGGGCTTATATATCGATAAAAGTTAAATTTAAATCATGGCCTATTATCGATCACGAGTTTTATCTTATCACAGATTATACGTAGGTATTATATGTCGAATCTAAGTGTAAGATTTGCTCGTGTAATTATTTGCCTTATTTGATATATACGAACGGAAATGGAAATCATAAATATGGGTGTTCCGTTTGAGAAAAGTTCTTTTTTTATCTATCCTTTACTTTTGCAAAAAAAAAATCGTACGTTAGCCCTTTAGAGGCTGTCGTCCCCAAGAAAATGATCAAACGCGGAGCGAAAATGTACGAAGATTATTATAAACTGATTCGTTGAAATAATTTCGAAAATGTTATTACACAATAAATGCCATCTATGAAAATTGAATCTTCACGATTTTCATATTCGATGATATCGAATAATGAGAAAAATAATTAAAATAACGTTTCTTTATCTTTCTTATTACCATTCATTGAAATTAAATCGCTATTAAATTTCATTCGGAATTATCTGAAAAATGCCATTTATTCGCTACCCTCGTAAAAATATTATTTTCGTATCTGACGTCGAATAAGAAAAGAAGAAATAATAACGATAACAATAACAACGATAACAACAACAACAACAACGACAACAACAACAACAACAACAATAATAATAATAATAATAATAATAATAATAATAGCAAAAACAATCGAAATAAAATTTCTTTGTCCACGTTCTGGGAATTGAAAAATAAATAACATTCTATATAGGGAAAATGAAATTTAATTCGCTATAGCGTAGCATCTAATGGATTAACGAGATCATTTTCATTGGAAATTCGTGGGATACAATAATGAATGCGAATAAAAAGTAAAAGAATTTCTGACGGGAAGAGTAGGCAGCAACACGTAATCGGTAAGCACTTCCACGTAACGCAGAATTTCTGATTTTCCATTCGAACGAACCAGATACGAATCGCGCCGTTTGCATCGGTGGCTCTCTCTCTCTCTCTCTCTCTCTCTCTCTCTCTCTCTCTCTCTCTCTCTCGTTCTCTCTCACAGCCGCGAGTTATGCGCCAAATAAACCATCGGCGTGGTAACTCATGCGATTACCTGAAACAACACTGGACTGCGTATACGCACGATCATCGTGAAAGAGAGAGAGAGAGAGAGAGAGAAAGAGAGAACAAGAACGCACACGAAGAGACACAGACACTGATAAACGTAGACAGACAAATACAGACGAATGGACGGACGGATGGACGGACAGACAGACAGACAGACAGACAGACAGACAGACAGACAGATTCGCGTCCGCTTGCCGTCGGCTAAATTACGTTATTATCTCCGTCTGAACTGACCGAGATGCGAATGACAGAATCGCATTAGTTCGACGATTAAACGAATCATCGTAAAACGTGGCTAGCTAGCTAGCTGGCTAGCTAGCTAGCTCTCTCTCTTTCTCTTTTTTTCTCTGTTTCTCTCTCTCTCTCTCTCTCTCTCTCTCTCTCTCTCTCTCTCTCTTTGTCCATTGCTATCCTGGCAAAGTTCACCATCAGAGAGAAGAATAACAAGCAACGGTTAGAGTCGTTTGCTCGATCGAAAGCGAATTTCACTTTTCGATTAACTCGGATAACGCGTTTCTCAAATGAGTTAGAAATAAAAGTACTACTTAGAGGTAGGTAGTAGAAAAGAGTATAAAGCGAAAGAGTGAACGCGGAACACAGGCCTTCGAACAGAAGATTCAAAGTAGAGAATGTTTCACGTTACGATTTAGAAGGAAAATTTAACGATGAGACGTTTCATTTTCTTTTATTTTTTTTTTTCATTCGTTCTTCCTTCCTTCCTCTTTCTTTCTTTCTTTCTTTCTTTCTTTCTTTCTTTACTTTTTTCTTCTTTTGAAATAATACTATCTACGAAAAGGTAGACGGACTGTTATAAACTCGGACTGTAATCGAGGATCAAGAAAATGATATATATATATATATAAAAGAAAGGTAGGAGAAAGAATTTTTAAAGAAAAAAATGTGGACGTACATGAGGGTGAGCAAAGATCCAGGTTGAATTGGAAGATGAAGGGAGGGGAACGGGGGGGGGTTACAGAGGGAGAAGAGTCGTCGTTCGGCATCCGTTTCGTCCGATCGGAGGGTACGCATACCATGGGACCCTTCTTCGTTCGATAGAAGATCGGACTGGAAGGTTTGCCGAGCGGTTGCATAGCGAGAGTCTCTCGTCCGCGAGCGAATTTGCCGATTTACTCGCAAGAACGCAGATGTCCGGCTCGCGAACGATGTCTCGACGACGACGACGACGACGACGAAGACGACGACGACGACGAAGACGACGACGACGCTCTCAAGAGAGACGACGTTTTAGCCGCATCCTCGGTATTCCTATCTCCGTTTAACGTTTGCCGTCACCACTACCATCACCACCATCACCACCGCCACCCTTTCGTAGCGGCCTGACTTGAACCACCTTCGACTATGAGAGAGAGAGAGAGAGAGAGAGAGAGAGAGAGTAAGAGAGAGAACGAGAGAGAAGACGCGGTACCAGCAGGTACCAGCCGAATTCCAAGCATACCGCGGGACCAACTGGTTAGCGAAGGATTTACGATATTGTAAACCGATGCGACGCTAGCAACAGCAACAGAAACAGCAGCAACAACAGCAACGGCAGATGGAATAGAAGCAGTGAAAGCAACAACAACAATAACAACAATAACAACAATTACTACTACTATTACTATTACTATAGCAACAGTATCAGTAGTCCTCCTAGTGGCTTTACTTCGGATCTCGATCTAATAGTCGAGAAAGAGAGAGAGAGAGAGAGAGAGAGAGAGAGAGAGAGAGAGAGAGAGAGAGAGAGAGAGAGAGAGAGAGAGAGAGAGAGAGAGAGAGAGAGAGAGACAGATATAGAGACAGAGATAGAGATAGAGATAGATAGAGAGACTCTCAAGTAAGCTAGTATAACTCGAAGCCAAGAAGAACCGATTCACTTGAGGCAATCGAAGCTCTATCCTCTTCCTCTTCCTTCTCCTTCTCCTACTCCTCCTCATCCTACTACTACTACTACTACTACTACTACTACTACTACTACTACTACTACTACTTACTGGATACACGCAAACGGAAGTATCTACTCGAGAAGTAGAAGTATAAATTATGAGTTTTCGTGAACTTCGGACTTTCTTCCTTCGGGAGATAACCCGGTTCCGTCATGGAAAAAAAGTTTACCTCTTTACACGTTCGCAAACTATCAGCTATATACCTTTGAGGATTCTCGATTCCATCTTTTTCGAGAGGAGTTTTATGTTCCTCTTGTTTACACACGCGAATCTCTCTCTCTCTCATTCTCTCTCTCTCTCTCTCTCTCTCTCTCATTCTCTCTCTCTCTCTCTCTCTCTCTCTCTCATTCTCTCTCTCTCTCTCTCTTTTCCACACAAACAAACACACATACACACGCATACATATAGATGCAATCTATCGAAAATCTTGCTTTTAAATCTCTTTAGGAAATCATTTCAGGACACCGAGGTGTACTCTTCATCATAGGATGCCGGCTTTTTTGAAAGCAAGCGTCACGAGTTATTCCCTTTGAGATCGATAGCTTACACGAGCTTTATCACCTTCAAAGGGCGAATCTTTCTCTCTCTCTCTCTCTCTCTCTCTCTTTTTCTCTATCTATCTATCTATCTATCTATCTATCTATCTATCTATCTATCTCTCTTCATTTCGTTTTCGCCTCTTCCTTCGAATGGCCCAGCCCACGCTCACGCGAGCCACGAACTGCGTTTGAAACGTGTTTCTCGAGTGCGAAGCGACCGACCGGGTGTACACACTCGCGTGCTACGCCAAATAATTAGAGAGACCGACTCGACGAGCGAGACGCTACGACTAAAAGTGTATATGTGTACGTACATGTTTGTATGTGTGCGAGAGAGAGAATGATAGAGAGAGAGAGAGAGAGAGAGAGAGAGAGAGAAATGAGAACGTTGCGAACGGTAATCTAGTTGCAAACATATCTCCAGGGTTGGAGCTTGGCCAGCCATGCGGAATAATGATATGTAATTCGCGAGGCTCCTGTGGGAGCTCGTGCGCGCGCGAGCACACGCACACACGGATAAACAAAACTTTAACATCGACACGTGTGTGTGTGTGTGTGTGTGTGTATATATATATATTTAAATATTAATCGTTTTTTCGATCAATTTTGTTTTAATAACTCCGTGAAGAATAATGTTTCTTTATGTTACGAGTTCGCATTTGCGTGTGTGTGTGTATATGTACGAGTAGATATCTAAATATATTATTTAGAAATGTATCATCATTCCCGTTCGTTAAAGGGTTATGAGACGATCCTACGATCCACAAAAAAGTGTTTAATGTGATTCAAAGTTATGATGCTCAATATATATGCAAAAGGAATATTGAAGTTATCGTAAAGATCTATCGAAATTATTTATCAGCCGTAGGTAAATTATTACGAACGATTACGATCTTCGATAACGATCATTTCGAACGAACGCGTCACGGTCGTATGTTCGATAAAGAAAACGAAAAGGAAAGAGAGAAGAAACAAGGAAGGGAAAAAAGAGCGAAGAAATAGAGAAACGTAAATAAAAGGAAACAAAACGAAATAGGAAAAAACAAAGAAAATTCGAGTATCGCGTACGCGTGCAACCATGAATGCTATCAACGTGTGACGCGTTAACGAGCGGTGCCGAGCGTTTAGGATCGAAACAGGCTGAACAAAAAAATTACAAAAAAGACAAAAAGAGGAATTAAAAAAATTGAGATACAAAGAGAGAGAGAGAGAGAGAGAGAGAGAGAGAGAGAGAGAGAGAGACGAAAAAAAAAAAGAGTGAAAAGCTAGAACAAACGTAGAGATGAGTGGCCGAATAGAAGGCAACTACGTGTTCACGCGTTTGCGTACGTATATCTCTACGTATGTAATAATACACATATGTGTATCTGTGTAGGTGTGTCCCGCACGTACACACTGACATTACGAGTCCGAGAAACGTTCCATTCGGAGGATCAGTGCGTAACCAAAAGCGGATATCCACCGGCGCCGAAATAACTGTTAACGTTGCGAATCGCATCGCCGGTATGCATCCACCGTGCACGAATCGGAAAATTTCGTCCGTGGTTTCCAACCACCCAACCACCCCCACCTCACCCCACTCCCAACCTCTACCTCTACCTCACCTCACCTCACCTCACCTCACCTCACCTCACCACTCATTCCCTTCCTCTGTCTCCCACTACCACCAGTACCCCTCTTCTACCCCGTCGTCAACCAACCAAACCCCAACTCTCAACCCCAACCCAATCCCAATCCCCGTCACCCCGTCGTCCCTTTTCGCCGGTCGAACTCTCCATTCCCGCCATATCCCTTTTCCATCTCTCTCCGATCGAAACTGCAATTTAGTAGGTAGGTACTCCGAACATGTCACCGAGCTAACTCCCCTATGACCTTTCACCCTCATTTTCTACAATTTTTTTTCTCCTTTTTTTCTCTTCTTTATTTCTTTTTTCTTTCTCTTGTTATAAATATATACAGGTATTCAAGAGTTGTAATAATTATCTATCTTCATATTTTTGTATCTCTCTCTCTCTCTCTCTCTCTCTCTCTCTTTCTTTCTCTCTTTCTTTCTCTATCTGTATAATTAGTTTAGATCAGTAAATTATTTCTTCGAACGTGT
The DNA here is from genome assembly GCF_014466175.1 of Vespula pensylvanica. Classification (NCBI taxonomy): domain Eukaryota; kingdom Metazoa; phylum Arthropoda; class Insecta; order Hymenoptera; family Vespidae; genus Vespula; species Vespula pensylvanica. The sequence goes on from NC_057685.1 coordinate 18,549,183, forward strand.
CGATCGAGAATTTTTACCAGACTTCGTCTTGATCTTCTACGTGGTAATTATTTCATTGATGGTAAAAATGCGTTTTAATCGTTTAATTACAATTTCCTTTTGCTTTTCCCTTCTTTATTATATTAAATTATTATTTCGTGTTTTTTCTGTTCTTTTCTTCTTACTTTTTCTTTTTCCTTTTCGTTACACTCTTTTGGGTGTTTCTCGCTCTCTCGATAAATTCAACGTAAACGAGCAGTACCTATACGCCGTCCGATAAAATTTTTGTGGTTTTCTCTCATGAACATTCGAGGATTCGTGCGAATACGTACGTTGATTGCTCTTAATTTCCTTCATATTCGTGGCCCGTTTGAATTCTCCCTTTCTCTCTCTCTCTCTCTCTCTCTCTCTCTCTCTCTGTATGTGTGTTTCTCTTTCTCTCTTTCCCTTCATTTGCTATTCTCTCAGATTATAACTTCAGATTAATAGTACCTAGTTTATTTTTAACTTCAACTTCAAATTCCTATTGAAATTATTTCGATTAAGGTATAAGAGTGATGGTATTGTACATACATACATGGAGTATATACCGCGTAATCGGTCGTATTCGTGGAATTGAGAGAGAGCAAAAGAAAAAAAAAAAAAAAAAAAGAGAGAGAAAAAAAAACATAGAAAACATCGTTATTTGAAAGCAATCGTTATACGAACAAATTATCAGACGATACTTCCTCCTTTTCAAAGGCATTTGGTACGTATGTAAATAAGAGGTTCTCGTGAAAATCGAAAGAACGATACCAATAATTCATGAAATATTCTTCTTCGGAATACGTATACGCAGGTACCTCCTAATTTCGTTTAAATAAGAGAACCCGATGAAGGTTTTGAGGAAAACGATATCGTTGCCACTACATTTTAATAATTACATCTTTCAAGTCCCGTAGCAATTTGAAACGAATCGTTTCTTTCTCGTCGACGGACAACGCGTTAGTAAAGAAAGAGAAGTGAAGCGAAGTAGTGAGAAGAGAAGAGAAGAGAAGAGAAAAGAAGAGAAGAGAAGAGAAGAGAGGAGAAGAGAGTAAGCGTCGAGGTCGTCGAGAATCGAACGGCAGTCACGAACTCGACGAGATATACGACCGATAATTAAGGCGGTGTTACTGCCGAGTCGGACTTTCGGAAGCTGGCGTGAAGCCAAGGAAAAAGGAAAAAGAAGAAGAGAAGAAGAAGAGGAGGAGGAAGAGGTAGAAGAAGAAGAAGAAGAAGAAGAAGGAGAAGAAGAAGAAGAAGAAGGTAGAGAAGGAACAGCACGATTCTGAACGTGACCAAAGAGAGAGAGAGAGAGAGAGAGAGAGAGAGAGAGAAGGAGAGAGTGAGAAGAACACGTGCGCGAACAAAATCTCCTGTCCTCGTGAATCACACAAACTCGAAAGGACCCTTCCGATCTATACTTTATCGTGAAATATGTCGAACGAACGAACTAATCGAAAGACCCTTAAAACAACGTCTTTGCTAATTGCTAAATGTTCCTATCGCTAAATGACTTTGAAAATTCCGACGTGAGAACCGAAGATATTTCAGTCTTTTATATTATTCCGTATCGGTTACGTAAAAGGATTAAAAATATTTTTGGTATTTCATAGATCGTACAATATTTCGTACGTATATAGGTATATAAAAATATTACATTTATATGCGAGGATCTTCGTTTCTAATAAGCAGACATTCGCGAGAATGTTGAACTATTATAAATATTTTCAATATGATAAATAAATAAATATATGTATATGTACATGTACATATATATATATATATATATCGTGTTAATATTTCTGTCATAAAATATTTTTAAAGATATCTATAAATGTAATTAAAAGAAAAAGTGGATTTTATATACGATCTTTCGTATATCAAAAATACCACTTTCAAATTCTATATTTTATATGCATATATGTGTATTATAGAAAACGCATATTAAATATACGTATATTAAATTGTATTTTTCTAGAAGGAAACAGACGAAAAATAAAAAGAAATAAAAATAAATACACACACACACATATATATTCGTTCGCGATCGTAAATCAAATTCGTACGTAGGTACGTACGTACATACGTAAATAGTATTTCTTCTCTTTTTTTCTCCCCCAAGTACGATTAGGTTTAGGGTCAGTTCGAACGTAGGTTAACGTTACGAAAGTCGTTCTACGAGGAGAACTCTCAATGGGATTAACGAGCACGGAACCCCGTGGCGGCTTTCCAAACAAACTCTCCCTTACCACGTACATTTCCGGAGCGGGGAACCACCAAACATTGGCTACCGATGCTACACGTAAATTGAAATTCACGGAACAGATGGAAATTTCGCTCGTGAAAATGCGCTCATGCGAACGTTGAAAATTTCGTTGGCATCTTCGATATACTATTATTATTATTATTATTATTATTATTATCATCACCATCGTCGTCATCATTACTATTATTATCATCAATATTATCATCATTATTATTATTATAATATTCATTATAATTTCTAATTAAACACCTTATCGAATAAATCGCGTATGATGAGTTAGGAATAAAAAGAAAAAGGAAAAGAAAAGAATTTTTCGAAAATATTTCCAAACGTGTAACGTCGTCCCGAACGATAATCCAAAAAGATTTACTACGGTATTTAAAAGATTCGCAAAATGGGAGAAGAGTAGGGGGTGAAGTGGTACAGAGGGGAGGAAGAAGTTCGAATCGGATCTAAATTGTAAAATGCATTCTGGGTACGTCGTATGGTACTAGGAGATATAAAAGACGGAGAGTATCATGGAAGAAGGATAGAATCATATATCAGCTAAGATCCTTGATCCTTTTGAAAAAGGACGTTCGTGGACGCGTCCTCAAACGCAACCCTTTCTTCTTTACGTTCTTTCAACCACCGAGTTTTATCCGTGCTGAAATTTATATCGGTATCATAGATAAGTACTTACGTATGTATGTATCTACGTATCTAACTCTTACACATGTATACACATATGTGTATACATATATATATATATATATATATATTTACGTACATAATATATACACATGTACATACACATACATACATATATGTGTGTATGTATATATATTATACATATCTATGTAATCATAAATAAGTACTTATATATATATATAGTATATATATATGTGTATGTGTATAAATATCATGTATAGAGAGTTAACGTGTCTCGAACTTTTCGATCGTTACCTCTCGTCTTCGTCTTCGTCGTCAACGTCGTGTAGGAGGTCCGGCAAAGGTGGGCGAGGATTGTCGGTCGGCTATCGGAAATATTTTCCAGCGTCGAGAATTTATCGGGCGTCCGCACGAAAATATTTGAAAATTCCTTCGACGATGCGGGAAGGAGAGAACGAAAAGGGAAAAGAGAAAGAGAGAGAGGATACGACGAACAATGGAGGCGTTCGATGTAGGGATGATGGCTAGAAAATTCTTCACACCTCGATTAATGCCATCGAAACGAGAGAGAGAGAGAGAGAGAGATAGAGAGAGAGAGAAGGATAGAAAAAAGAAAAGAGAGAGAGAGAGAGAGAGAGAGAGAGAGAGAGAGAGAGAGAGAGAGATTATAGAGAAGCTTTGATTTTTATTTTCTAAGACACTCGATCTCCGTATATAACGTCGATGATAATTAAGTTTGTGATCAAAGTCCCTTTTGATCAAAAATGCTGATTAAAATTAAAAAATTACAAAAAATATATATACATATATACATATGTATATAAATCAAAAAAAAAAAAAAAAAAAAAAAAAAGGATATCGCAACGCACGATAAGTTCTATCCTCCATGCTCCTCCTCTTTCTTTTTTTCGTTCTTAAATTTCAAATGAATCCGTCGAACTCGAAAACGATTGGGGCAATCTTCTTCGAAATGAAGAGATACGATTGCGAGTCGATGATCGTGCAAAGTACCATAGCCTCGTGTAATATAGGGTAGTGGAAGAGATTACGACCCTTCACCCTCGATAGTGCTTCTCTCTTCTCTTCTCTTCTCTTCTCTTCTCTTCTCTCGAAATCGAGAGAAAGAGACATATATATATATAGAAGGAGAGAGAGAGAGAGAGAGAGAGAGAGAGGAGGAGGAGGACACACGACCTTCCCTTATTGCGAAAGCCACGAGAGTTTATTGCGATCACGAGCGTGTACCTCGTTCGAGGCCGAGCCGATTTATGGGAATTCGCGAGAGCGCATACCATAGACCGATGTTTGCCCCTTAATGACCAATGCGCGCACGCGCATTATCAAGCTTATCGTAAACTTTCTCTTCTCCTGTCTTCTGTCACCATTTATTTATCAAATATCGATTTATCGATACTTGATGCGAACACTTTCGAAAAGAAAATGTTAAAATGGATCTCCCCATTGGAAGAATTTAATCCGATTTAATTTGATGTTTTCTCTTTTCTTCTTTATTCTTTTAAGTTCCTACGTTTAGGGACTATTATCTGTATTCTCATTTTATACTTACGAATGAAAATGAAAAAATTGATCGTTATAAACGTTGTCTTTGTTCGTACGAATCGATCGAATCGATGATTTTGATTTATACCGAGACGATTGATATAAATATATTGATAAAAACTTTCAATCCATATGGAAAGTAATTTGTATGTTATTACATACTTCATATATATTATATATTTTAATGTATGGACTTAAATATCCCAATACATAATAAATATTGTGAAATCTTCGTGGATGAAATTATAATGTATTAAAAAAAGTTCATTTGTTATATAAAAAAAAGAAAAAAAGAAAGGAAAATAAAAGGAATTAAGAAAAAAAAGCATCGGCGACGTCGTGAAAAAGAGATTAGGATAAAAGACGAAAAAAAAAGGGAATTAGTAATTTCTCATCGATCGATTTGAAATAAATCGATTTTGGACGAAATATATCGCGTCGTAACGAAACGTCGAGATAATCGATAATTCCGCGGCGTATGCGTAATACCGCGCGACGGCCACGAAGGCGGCCGCGACGGTGAGTCTCGATCTGCACCCCCTTTGAAATCGCACTTGTTGCTCCGTGCACACTCCGAGCTACAATCCGCGAAGTATATCGCTGCGGCGGCCGACATTGGTCCCTCGACTCCTCGATTCGAGAACTTGACAACCCATTTTTTTCCTCAGTCATTTACTTTTTTTTTTTTTTTCTTTTTATTTTTCTCCCCTGTTAACTTAATCGAGAAAGCTGATAATAAGAGGAATTACAGGTTCTCTCTTATTGTTCTTCTCATATAGTTTTATATATCATTGTATTTGATTATTTGATCGAACGATTATTATTACGTTCAAATCTTTTTACTGCCATTATATTTTATTTGATATTATTATTATTATTATTATTATTATTATTATTATTATTATTATTATTATTTGTTTATTATTGTTATTGAAAAAATATATATAATAAAAAGTATATATATATATATGTGTGTGTGTATCAATTAAATATTAATATAGTATTAAAATTTAATTTGGATATAAGGGAACTAGTGACATTTATAAGGAAATCACAAACACGCACAAAAGGAGAAAGATAGAAAGGAAGAAAAAAAAACTGAATTTTAGATTGATAATAATTATTAATGAAAATAATAATTATTTACCAAGAAACAAAGAAAACACGTCGAAGCGTCTCAAAGAGAGTTAAAAAGAAGAAAAAAGAAAAAAAGAAGAAAAAAAGAAACGTTTCTCACCAATCGATGAAAAATTTTTCAAGAAAGAGCTACGAAGAATAGAAAGGCTTTTGTTCGATGAAACGTCGAAGGTCCATTTCTCGTCGTTGTATTTCACTCTAATTTCAATCTTGCTGGTATCGCGACACGTATGTACGTGCTCTCTCGTACGAGACAGGAGGGTAAAGGAGATAAATTTGCGGGCTGGTCTCAGCAATGGGAAACGTGGTTCATTCTCTCTCTTTCTCTCTTTACACCCTCTCAAAGCCATCGACTCTTATCGCCATGTCCTCGGCAGAATTCTTTCTACCCCTCGTAGGAAAAAAGTGAAACGAATTACTATCATTCGCGGTTCTTTTCTATGTCTCTCTCTCTCTCTCTCTCTCTCTCTCTCTCTCTCTCTCTCTTATACTTTTTCCTCTCTTTTTCTCTCACTTTCTCTTTGTCTCGATTTTAATCTCGTCGAAACACGCGCGAAATGACGATCTCACCGCCTTTTTGTTGGAATAAATAAAGTAAAATGAAAGTAAATGAAGGTACGAGGAAAAATTCGACTCGAGGACGCGAGGATTATTTGATATAGGGATAGAAGCGAGCAGAAAGAAAGAGAGAGAAAGAAAAAAAGAAAGAGAGAGAGAGAGAGAGAGAAGGTCCCGTGAAAATCGTATTTGCGTTTCATTGAGACAAAGAGAGACGGAGAGACAAAAAGATAGAGAGAAAGAAGAGATTGAGTGAGGAAGATGGTAGAGCGGAGGAGAGAAGAAGAAAAAAGGAGAGAAAGAGAAAGAAAGAGAAAGAAAAAGAGGGGAAAAAAGAAAAAGATTTACGGAGAATCGATAGAGCGCGATGTAGTTCACGTTTTCGTTCGTCGATTCATCTCCCAGAGTACCCTTTTTCTTTCACCCTCGACTTCGTAGCGCTCTTCTCCTCGATTTCCACTATTGGCAAAGCGATAACTCGGTGCTTCGACCATAAATCAAACTGCCACAGAAAGAAAGAATGAGAGAGGGAGAGAAAGAGAGAGAAAGAGAAAGAAAAAGGAAGGGTGTTTCAGCAGGGCACCTTCTTTCACCGAGAAGAAGAGGAACATTTTCTCTTCGGCAGCTCCTTCGTCTATTGGCAAATGATCCGCGACTTGACTTTCTCTAATCCCATTTTTTTTTTATTTTTATTTTTCTTCTTATTTATTTATTTATTTATTTATTTATTTATTTATTTTTATTTATTATAATTTTTTTTTCTTATTTAAAAAATTTTTCTTTTCATTCGAAAGAAACGCACGTCCGAGAACAAGAACGCGCGTACTCCGAGTTCAAACGAATTATTTCGTTATTTTTATCCTTCTTCTCAGTCCGAATCGTCTCGCAAATAAATTTGCAAACTTTTTATTCTACTCTCTCCGCTCTCTACTCACTGCATTTTTTATCTTCTGTTTATTTTTTTATTACCCCTGTTTAAAAGAATCGACATCGTATATGCATTCTCGTTCATATTATCGTATTTGATATTTAATATAATTTTATATTCGAGTCGAAATGTACTATATATATATATATTTTTTTTTAATTCGTTAAAATCTTGATATCTCGTATAAATTTGCGAATTTCGAGGAATCTTCGATATATCGTATTTTTCATTAGTTTATTTATAACGGTGACAAACGTAAAAGGAACTTTACTATAATATCGAAACTTTGTGAGCAGTACATGCGTGTGTCTGTGTATACATACATATATACGTACATACATACATATATATATATATATATATATATATATATATATATATATAGACAACAAAATGACAAGTCGAGGCACCAAATCGTTTATCCGCACGATTAAACGCGTATCGGCCAGTTCTCTCTTCGTCTCTATTCTAGCAGAGAGCGTTCGCATGTTCGAAATCATAACGGTGTCAAGCGATCGGATTAACTCTAATCAGCCAAGCGTAATTAATACCGGTATGCGAGTTGAGTCGAGTCAAAGTACCGTTCGGACACAACTAAGTAACTAAGTAAGTAGTCGTTACCGATGAATTTTTTCGTTTCTTTTCTCTAAGCAATGTATAACGATTACGCTTATAAAATGCACTTTGAACTTTCTAACTAACGCGTCATTTTTCATGAACATTCTCTACATAACTCATAACATCTTCCTCTATACAAAAAAGAAAAAGAAAGAATAAATATAAAAATAAAGAAGTATGTCAACGTCGTAAATTTTCTTTTCATATATACACATAGAAATGAAAAAATATATAATATAAATCGTATTTGATCATTTCGTCTCTATAATAAATACGCGTTCGCTCGAAAACACTTCTTAAGAAACACTCATCATCGATACATACCTATTTCGTAATTATCTATCCCGTTAATCACGAAATGTGAATAATTAAAACAGAAAAGAAAAAAAAAAAAAAAAAAAAACGAAAAAAAGAAAGAAAAAGAGAAAAGCAAAGGACACAAAAAGAAAAAAATTGATAAATTACAAGAAACATTAATTACAAAAATTACAAATATAATCAACATAAATTACGAACAAAAAGAGATTCACACACACACACACACATACACACACACACACACAACATATACATATACATATACATATACATATCGAGATGAGCACCACTGACCTGGTTCTTAGGTGGGAATGAGAGAAAGAAAACGTAAAATGATGAACGTAAAGGTAAGGAGGAGAGTTTAGGTTGGGATGCACCAGGCCAGGAAATGCACTTGACGCTGCGTCGTCGACGAGGATGAGTCATCGGAGATACGGGAAACCGGTTCGCCACGGCTGCAAGATTCTCCTCTTTCCCTCTCTCTTTCTCTCCTACGTAAGTATATCCATCTATCTATATCTATCTCTTTCTCTTTTTCCAATCTTTGCCCTCCTCTCTCTCTCTCTCTCTTTCTCTTTTTCTCTCATGCTCGGCGTCTACCACTTTTTCTTTCCCCCCTTTTCCCCTTCCACCCCATCCACCAAACAGTCAGCACTTCTCTTCTACTACCTGCTCCTCCTTTCAGTTCTCTCTTCCTCTCTCTCTCTCTCTCTCTCTCTCTCTCTCTCTTTTTCTCTTTTTCTCTTTCTATCTCCCTTCTATCCCGCACCCTCTCCTCGGACTCCACCTCGTCAGGTTCCCTTCACCCTCTACTTCTCTCTCTTTCTCTCCAATCTATCTTCTTTCCTTCTCATCTCAAGAGAAGTGAACCAAAGGCCACATCTCTCTCTCTCTCTCTCTCTCTCTCTCTCTCTCTCTCTCTCTCTCTCTCTCTCACTCTTTCTCTCTCTCTCGGCGTCGTCGATCGTCACTTTGTCGCGCCGCGTAAGATTCGTCCGCAGAAGATATATACCGGGTGACCGCAAAGATGGAAATTAATTCTTGTTCTTCTTCTTCTTCTTCTTTTTCTTCTTCTTATTCTTCCTCCTCGTCATGGTAAAAACCATTCTCTCGCTTGATCCCGTTTCTTTTCGAATCGAACAAATGACTAGATCTATTATTAGATGACTAGATCGTTCGTAATAATTTTAAAAAAGAGATGTAATAATAATAAACAGACGTTGAACGAGTTAAATAAATTATACTGTTACATCCTCCGATGATCATGTAATATCCGATCACCGTTGTACACGATATTGCAAGTATACCCTGTATATTTTTCAATTTCTATTTCTCCCATACGTAAGTCTTTTATGGTAACACGCGTTACGAAAATAACGATATTTTTCTTTACGAGTAAATTTTGTATCTAAATTATATCGATCATTTTTTTTTTTGCGTCGGTTTTGACCAATTTGATTATTAATCTCTCTATCTGTGTTTTTCCTGACGAAATGGAAACGATGAAACAAAACAGAACAAAACAAAACAAAACAAAACCAAACCAAACAGAAATGAAGCAAAAAAAAAAGAAAGAAAAATAAAACGAAATAACAAATGAAAAACAAAAAATAAAAAGAAATAATCGAAAGAAAGAAAGAAAGAAAGAAAGAAAGAAAGAAAGAACGAAAAAAAGGAAATGTGGATCGTTTACAGTAAATCGCTGACTCGCTTTCTACTTCCTTTAAACCTAACACGAAATCGTCTGAGGAAAATGTTGTCAGCGATTCTAACTCACTGGAATTGTTTCGAATACGTGTCTTGTATACCTACATATACGCACACACGTACATACAAAATATATATATATATATACACACATCTCTCTCTCTCTATATATATATATATATACATATAATGTATATAAACGTACGATAGAAGCTGCCTTTGTCTTGTCACGGTTTCGCCTGTCCGGTGAAAATCGAGTATGGCGAATGTAACCGCGATATCTCGTAATAAAGTCGATCCACAACCGTGGTACGGTGATTTGTACAGGTGAAGTATGGTGAGTCTTATGTTAGAAGGAAGGAACGAACGAAACGTAGCGGCGACACGATGGCGCCCGTCCATTTGTATCGCATTGTTTCACGCACCTTTGAAAGTCCAAGATAGAGGCGTCCCTCTTCCCTCCTCTCTTCCACCCTCCCCCACTCTTCCCCATCTCCTCGTCGTTCCTCTTCATACCCTTTCCCCCCACAACTCCCTTCGAGCATGCACTCGCTCGAAACTCGCTAAAACCACACGTTCGAAGCGATTAGACGGTTCGTGACGTGAAACGAATGTCGTAAAATCAAATGAGAGGAAGAAGAAAAAGAAAAAGAAGAAAAAGAAGGTAATTGTTTTGGAAAATAAAAGAGTATCCTTTCGTTTAGTTGGAAAACACCGACAGTATTTTAATTATCATTTTGTTCAATGATAACATAATGTGTTTTGCTTACGCATTCGCGTCATCAACGTATAGTTATAATGCATATTGTTACGCGTATAGACATTTACGTCAGCGACATACAATATGTCTATAAAATTGACGGTATAATATATTTTATGTAGATAGGTGGTAGTTTATACGTAAGGTGAGTCATGTGTATCTGTATATGTATACGTCTGGATATATATATATATATATATATATATATATATATATATATACATGTATAAACTAATGTACAAATCTATATCACAATAATCGATTAATAATAATGAAGAAACTTGCGTATAAAAGAATAGAAAATACTTTTCGAATTTTCTTTCCTAAATAAAACGAGATAACAACCGATGATAATAACAACACGCATACAAGATGTAACACTCTAATGGATATTAATGCGATATAAATAATTAATATACCATATAGCACGATATATTTTAGCGATGTGTAGATCGTATCTAATGTGTAAAGTTACACGTGATTCGATATTCGCGTATCGATAAATACATAAAAGGGTTTACGTACGTACGTAATATCACGATTATAACACGGCTTGTCGTGTCGACGAAAAGAAGAAAAAAGAAAACAGAAAAAATAGAAACAGAAAAGAAAGAAAGAAAGAAAGAAAGAAAGAAAGAAAGAAAGAAAGAAAAACAATAACAACCACAACAACAATAACAACAAACCAACGACGTACAACTCACGATTACTATCCTCCTCGAAGACCTCTTTTCCATAAGCACGCTCGATCCTCGATCCCATCGGTTAAATGACATTTCGAAGAGCTAAGAGAAAGGTCAGAAGGGAAGATCGGAGACACGCCATCATCATGGTGGTCTCGATAATTTCCAACCATGAATTTCATTCTCTCGCACAGTTTCTATTCGTGAATCTCTTCGGTCGAAGAGAAAGAAAAAGAGAAAAGAAAAAAAAAAAGAAAAAAAAGTACGAAGGAAAAGAAGAAAAGGAAGAACGAAGGAGGAGAACGAGGAAAGGTTTCGAAGTTTCTAACTGAGAAATAAAGAGAGCACAAAATGAGATAGAAAGAGAGATATGTATACGTATAGAGAAAGATATCTATATATATATATATATACACATAAAGAAAGAGAGAGAAACGATTTGTCGAGGAACAATAGAAGGTCAGTAGATTTCAGAACGTAGCACGATCGCGTCGTATAAACGCGACGGTGGCGATGACGATGGCGGCGGTGGTGGAGGCGGCGGTGGAGGCGGCACAGCGCTACCAGTTACGACGACGTTTATGCAACCAAGTGCACGAACCTGCATCGAGAGAAAGGAAGAAAGGATCGGCGCTCTTGAGTCCGTTGACGTCATTGCTCTGCTTTTACGATGTCTTTTTTCGTGCCCAAACTCTTACCCCTACTCTTATCCCTACTCTTATCCCTACTCCTACGTTCATATCCTCCCCTCCATAGTAGCTGAGCGACCCCCCCTTAAAACATGCGACTCACCATTATTCTCAAATCTCTCGAAGTGATGCGAGAAATAAAATAAAAACATGCTTCTTTTTGTTTCTCTTTTTTCTCTTCCCGAAATCTGTCTAGCTATTTCTTTCTTTCTTTTTTTTCTTTTTTTCTTTCTTTCTTTGGTTCGTTTTTTAATCAAGAAGATGAAATAAATAAGCGTTAATCGTCGTAGGTGCGTATCGTGGTTGATCGTGAACTGATTTTCAAAAATTTGATCGTTTTTTTTTTCATGTGAGGAATTGTTTAAACAAGATTGTTTGTTTCTCGTTCTGTTTTGTTTTTTTGTTTTTTTTTTTTGTTTTTTTAAATTGTAAAAAGACTTCTTAGGCTTTTGCAGTTTTTCGATATGAGAAATAAAATCATGAGGCTTGGTCTGGAGAGTTAAAAAAAGAAAGAATCTCTTTTTATAATTTACTCTATCGTATTATGCTTTATTAAATAATAAAAGTTATATACCTATAATTAATGAGTAGTAAAGTACAGTGGATAGGTCAGAAGTTCTAATGTGATTTAAAACAATTAATTAACCTTTCTCTAGAGACTATTTTGCCCTGAAATTCTTTCTTTCTTTCTTTTTCGTTTTTCGGATTGTAAAAATGCTCCCTAGGCTTTTTCGTAGTTCTTCAACGAAAAAAGGAAAAATAAAAAATAGAAAATAAAAAATGAAAAAAAGAAAAAGAAAAATTATTATATCAGCTTAAAAAATCTCTCTCTCTCTCTCTCTCCCTCTTTCGAAAAAAAAAAAAAAACTACAATTTATTCTTAAAATCGCTTACAAAATTGTAGCCAGCATTTCCATCCGTTTCTTTTTTTTTTTTTTATTAATTCTATTTTGTCTTTCTCCTTTTCTTTATATTCTACTAGTTCTATCGATTCCACTTTGAAATCGAGAAGAGCACAAATAAAGAAAGAAAGAAAGAAAGAAAGAAAGAAAGAAAGAAAGAAAGAAAGAAAGAGAAAGAGAGGAACAGACAGAGAGGGAGAGATAATACGAGTACCGGCGAGCTCGGTAAAGAGACAAGGGTGAAATATTAACCACTCTTGTTTGCATCGTTGCAACCGCAACGTATGCAGACAAAACACAGACTATTTCTGGATGCACTTCGTCTCTGCGTACTCGAATGGACGTGTTGTCGTTCCCTCGAACAACATCGACGCCCCTCCTTTCGTTCTTTCTCCAAAATTTCTTTCGTCGCGACGCCAGCAGTAATGGTAAAAAGATTTGCAAAAAAAAAGAAAAAAAGAAAGAAAAAAAAACATTTTTTCAGAAAGGGAATCGTTCGTTCGTTCGTTCAAGTTGATATTACGAGAGTCGATCCGCCCGATAACGAGAGATATTTTCAACGACGAAAGTAGACAAAAAAGAAAAGAAAAGAAAAAAAAAGAGGAGAAAAAAATTTTCGAGAATAGAAAGTTATTCCTAGAATTATAAGACGTCCTCCTTCTCTTGAGACAAGAATAAACGGCGTTGGTCAACAGGAAAAGTCCTTACGTCATCATAGGGTGAAGGGACGAACGAGGGTTAGACTCGAAAAGCTTTTTCTTGAGATTTATTACTGCAGCCGTAGAAGAAGAAGAAGAAGAAGAAGAAGAAGAAGAAGAAGATGGAGAAGAGGAAGAAGAGAGACTCTTCCTATCTCTTTCTATCTTTATCTTTCTTTCTCTTCTCCACCCTCTCTCTCTCTCTCTCTCTCTCTTTCTCACTCTTTCTGTCTCTTTCTATCTCTATCTCTATCTCTACTTCTACCTCTGTCTCTATCTATCGTTTGGCGTTTCGAAGAAGGCACACCTGGGAATAATGGGACCCTCGTCCGTTAAAGATCAGAAAAGTTCGACTTGGGCGATTGCCCTTACTTAGAAGGTTGGGCCCCTTTGGGTTGAGTTAACGATGACGCGGTAAAACGATCGGTCGGTTGCACTGGACAGGTTCTGATATGTGCGTACACACGAACCAACTCGACGCGGGGTCTTAAGAAAAGAAAAAGAAAGAAGAGAAGAGAAAAGAAATGAAAAGAAAAGGAAAGAAAAAGGAAAAGGAAAAGAAAAGAAACGAAAAGAAAAGTTATACGTCGAGGTCCTGATTCGACGTCACGCGTCTCGTTCTATTTCAAGCGTGTAAACCCATTAATTAAAATTCGAGCATTCGAGTATTTGAGTATTCCAGATAAGAGTGCGTGTGTATGTATATACATAAAAGTGAGATACGTAAACTAAAAAAAGAAAAAGAAAGAAAGAAAGAAAGAAAGAAAAAAAAAAAAAAAAGAAAGAAAAAGAGGAAAAAGTATTCGGAACCAGTTTGAAAAACAAGAAATATAAATACGTATGTACGTATACGAAATAATCCGTTTTGCGCGTAAAATGGCTTATGAGCGATAGATAATCGAGAATTAGATTTCGAGAATCTCTCTCTCTCTCTCTCTCTCTCTCTCTCTCTCTCTCTCTCTCTGTCGCTCTTTATCTATCTCCATTGCTTCGTGACTCTTATTCGTGTCATCCGTGTTGGTGCGTACTCTATAGCCTGATCTCTTTGGTCGTGCGTGTTGCGTGTGCCCCGTCCTACGATAAATCAGTTCCCGAAATGAGTCGTAAAAGCGAGACTGGCTCTCTCGGTTTATACGATCGGACGCGCGAGCGTAGCTAGCTCTAACCCCTGAAAGAGAGAGAGAGAGAGAGAGAGAGAGAGAGAGAGAGAGAGAGAGAGAGAACGGCCCTTCGCCCGACGAGTTTACAAATACGCCGGATCAATTCCGGCTTTATTGCTCGGAAGCAACGATTGGTCGAGCCCGGCCGTATCTACGCGTATACGCGACATATCCATGCTATAACGTATATCTTCTATATAACATATAGATATACGTATATGTATTATATTATGTATGTATATATATATATATATATATATATATAGAAATATATATATATATAACTTTTCCTAATAATACATACATACGTGAATACGTAGGGATATACGCGTTAGAAGATATCTAGGTGTTTACGTGTAAACGATAGATATAGAAAGCGTATACGCGTACTAATACATATATATATATATATATAATATATATATATATATATATATATATTATATACACATACATAGACATAGATTTAGACATAGGTATATTACGTTCCGCAGGTTTATATGTTATACCGTACGTACGTAGATATTATGTATATAACGTAGATACATCGATTCGATATCACGGCGGTAGACGCGAGCTATACATCGTGACAATAATTCAGTTTCCAGTCCCGGTCTCTCCGCACTGACCGCAACTCGCACCGCCGACAAAATACGACTGCACAACGGAGAGCGAAACCCGGAGAGCAACCTCCATCGAGCGGCCATTCCTCTGTCTCTCTTCGCGAGGAGAATCGAAAATTTTCGACATTCATATATATATATATATATATATATATATATATATATATATATGTCGAAATATCCCTCTCTATAGGTAGGTATATATCGTATTCCAACAATCTCCATTCTACCGTCAAAACGAAAATGGTCTAGCTTGGGATGATCGAAATTCGATTCTACCGACTTCCATAACTCTCCTGTTTTTTTCCTTTTCTTTTTTTTTTCTTTCTTTCTTTCTTTCTTTTTCCTTCTTTTTTTCTATCATATCCCTTTTCTTTCCCCCACTCTCCCCCCACTACCACTTTGATCTATCCACTTCGAAGAAGATTTTCTATTCTCGTTCATTGAATAAGACGCGAATTTATGTGCTACTACTACTACTACTACTACTACTACTACTACTATTACTGTTACTATTACTACTACTACTACTAACGTTTTACTATCCTCGGGACGTTCTCCAAGAGAATTTTGACAAATTTTTGATATAAAAAGTCAGGATTTATGTCGTCGCGAAAGCAGTTCCCAGAAAAAATAAAAGTAGAAAAAAGAGGGAGAAGAAAAAGTAAGAGGGAAAGTTTCGATTGGAGAATAAAAATCTATCTCTATTTCTCTTCGATAAATTACATAAATTATTCAAATAATTGTTTAAGATAAACAATGCTTGCTTGCACGCTCTATTTCCTTTTTTTTTTTGTTCTTTTTGTAAATCGAACAACACCAAAGTCCACTTCGGGTAGAAAATGGAGAAAAATATTAATTCGCGTTAGAGGGACGGGGATATGAGGCTTGGGATGAGTACGAGAGACAGTATGAGAGAAAGAGAGAGAGTAGAAGGGAGGAGAATCACGTGAAACGAGTAGGTAGGTACATAGAACCGACAAAAGCTATGTAAATGTTTTAATACGATTTATTAACGCGCTTGAGAGTAGAGATCGGCGATAATGTAAAGAGCGCTTCAACCGGATTCGCTTAATGCGCGTATGCATGTGGATTTCCGAAAGCTGTTTCGATCAATCGAATACTCGAGGATAGTCGAAAGCTTTCGAATTACGGGCGTTCCGAGAATGCGACGGATGTTCGTGTTTCGGTGCTGCTTTATTTTACATTAGATTTTCTCTCGTTTCATTGGATGGATATCGTACGTAAAGAGAGAGAGAGAGAGAGAGAGAGAGATAGAGAGAGAAAGAAAGAGAATGGTACTCACCTGCAACAAAAAATAATAACCAAAGCTCTCTACACCGTGTATATTATATCATCGAGCATTTTGTACTCTACTTTTACTCGTATAAAAAAAAAAGAGAGAGAGAGAAGGAAAGGGGAAAAAAAAGACCAGGAAAAAAAAATTGAAAAACGTTAGTAAAGTTTCGTTCGCGAATGAGAATATAACTGGAACATACTCTGTTAATAATCAGTGTATAAAAGCTCGAACACGACTCTATGTACCTACGTACGTACCTACGTGCTAGTTTGATACGCGAATAGAAAAGAGAAGGGAAGAGGGAGAGAAAGAGAGAGACAGAAAAAGAGAGAGATCACTATCGTAGATATTTTCTGACCCTTTGAGAGAGAAAACGTTAACCGTAGAGAAACGAAGTTACACGTTACGTTTTATGACACACGTACATATATACATACATACATACATATGCATGCATGCACGCATGCATGCATAAATACGTATGCGATCATGTGTATGTATGTAGATATATATATATATATATATATTCGTATATGTGTATATATATACTAGTTAAAAACATAGAAGCAGAAACGATCACGGGCCGATGATCACGAAAACGACTCGGTTACGCGCGACGGAGAATCTCGAAGTACCGCGACCAATCACCTACGAGTATATCCACACGTATAGATATGTGTGTGTGTGTGTGTGTGTGTAACCAAGGTAGTAACCAAGTAAGTAGTTATACCGTCTATATAAAATTGTAAAAGTGGAGTAAACTTATATATATATACACATACATACATACATACATACATACATACATATGCGACATTTACTCATTCTTAGCCATCGTCCTACAAGGATAAGAAGAAGGAAGAAGAAGGATAAAAAGGAGAAGAAAAAGGAAAAGAAGAGAAAGAGGGAGGAAAAAGAGGAGGAGGAGGAGGAGGAGGAGGAGGAGGAAGAGGAGAAAGAGGAAGAGGAGGAGAAGAAAGAGGTATACCCTCCCTCTCTCTTTCGTGCTTCCCTCGTCGTGCACGCGACGGAGCCCGACAAAGCCGCGCCTTATCGCGGCTAATTTATATTTTAAAAGTAATTTCTGACGGGGTTAAAGGAGCCAGCCAGGAAGGCCACTCGAGATCTCGACGAATAAATCTCACCGAACGAACGAACGAACGAACGAACGAACGAACGAACGAACGAACGAATGAACGAATGAACGAACGAACGAAAGAACGAAAGAACGAACTAACGCACGATGACGACGACGACGACGACGACGACGACGACGAGAGATTTATGAAAATTCCTACGAAATATTTTCAAGATGGAATCGTGCCGCCGTCTTTGTCGCCATCTTGCCGATTATATTTTTAAATATCGGATTACGACGAGTCTTTTCCTTTCTCTCTCTCTCTCTTTTTCTTTCTTTCTCGTTGCTAAAAGGAGAAAGAAGAGAAAATAAATTTGTGCTATCGTGCTGAAGCATCTGTTTTAAAGGAATATGTTAATCTTCGTGTTATTCGTTTTCCTTAAAAGAAAAAAAAAAAAAAAAAAGAAAAAGAAAAAGAAAAAAGTTTCAAAATATCGTCCGAACCAGTGCAAAATACAAACAGAAAGAGAAAGAGAGAGAGAGAGAGAGAGAGAGAGAGAGAGAGAGAGAGAGAGAGAGAAAGAGAGAATGCGAGAGAGGAAATTGTTTATCACGCAGTAAGCTATAAACGTGTTCTCGAATTGGAATATAATGAGGATAGAAGTAGACGGTAGGAAACTAAGTTTACTTGTTTCCAAATTCACCGGACCAAAAGCAGTCCACGTTAACTCCGGAGGACATCTCTCTAATGGAAGGTATTACTAATTAACCAAATGTTCTCCTACATACATATGTATATAGGTACTTACGTATATAAGCATTTACTATCATTCTAGTATCAATCTCTATTTGCGTTCGTTAGAATGTTTACTATTGATAGAAACTATCGTTGAAAAACCGATTTCCATGTTACGCGTGTATACATACATACATAAATATACATATATAAATATACATACACACATACGTACGACGCGATATATCATACGTAGTAATAGAAACAAAAAAAAAAAAAAAAGAGAAAAAAGAGAAAAAATAGAGCTTGATAAGTGTAACGTGTAACGTGAAACCGGACGTTCGTTGTTTACATGGAAAACTGTTTTCCCGTGTAGATCGTTCCCTCTCTCTCTCTCTCTCTCTCTCTTTCTTTCTTTCTCTATCTATCTATTTATCTATCTATCCATCTCTCTTTCTCCCTCTTTTATTCACGATAATGATCGTCGATTAGGATCGACAGGATGAACACGGAAGTATTTTCCTTTCTTTAGCACGTCAACGTCCTAGTACAACGTTGTAGGATGGATCAAACACTATACACATCGAACGTGTTTGCTATCCCTTCGAGATCTAACGTTCGCCGCGTGAAAAATGACCCATTCAAAACGTTGATCGCACACTTCACCACCCACCCCTCCCACCACTCGAGAATCTCTCCCTCTCACCTTCTCTTTCTCTTTTTTTCTGTCTCTCTCTCTCTCTCTCTCTCTCTCTCTCTCTCTCTCTCTCTCTCTCTCTCTCTCTCTCTCTCTCTCTCTCTCTGTTTTATGTGAACGGCAAAAAGAATAATCTAATTGCGATCTTTCCACTGGCCAAACTCTCTCTCTCTCTCTCTCTCTTTCTCTCTCTATCGGTCTTTGCATTAGTCTTGTATCTCTCTTTCATTCTTTTTTATTATTTCTGTTTTTTCTCTTTTTTTCTCCTTATCGCTTTTTATCCTCCTATCCTATTTCTATTTCTTTCCCGTAATCGTCATAGAAGAAAAGATATAAGTAATGAGAAGAAAAAAAAAAAAAGAATTAATTAGAACGATGTCATAATAATAAAGGTTTTTTTTTTTCTTGAAACATGAATAAAAACGTGTTACAGATATAGGGTTAATCTCATTTATTTATCATGAATTTTCTCAACTGTTTTATGAATATTAACTCTGTACGCGTATGAAACTAAATTTTTCTCGAATTTTTATATATGTATCCATATACAAGTATGTGTGTATATATATATATATATATATATATATATATATATATGTACTCGTACATCTCTCGTCTAAAATTAATACTGCCAATCGTTTAATTAAAACGTCGTTCATCAAGTTACATTTATGTATAATAGTCGATATACATACCTACATACATACATACATACACACTACGCACATATATATATATATGTGCCAGAAATTCGACCGTTTAAAAATTTCACGTATAATTCCCGTTAGAGAAGGAAAAAAAAAAAAAGAAACAAAACAAAAAAAATTGATTTGATATTTTTGAAAATAAAATTCAACGAAATCTTATATCTCAGGCTTATGTATAGATACGTTGTATTATCAACTGTCGATAACCGGTATATAATAGGAATATCAATAAATATTTGATGAATTTTTAGCTTCGCGAAAACGTCCTATACATAATAAAATTATTTGTGGTTATCGAGTTACCGTTAAAATAAAAAAAAAATAAAAAAAAAAAAAAATAAAAAAAGAAAAAAATAAAAAAACAAAAAACAAAAAAACCAAAAAAGATGAAAAAAAAAATGGGAGAAAAAATCTATACTTTTGATTCAATCGTTTTTTTCCCTCCATTTTTGTTTTTTTTTTATTCCCTCGTAAAACATCGAAGGCACGTATTTATATCCTGGCGTTCCACGAAATTCACAAATTTATTGGACATAACGCAAAATGGTAAAAATCACTTTGGATGCTTGACAATTTGTTGATGATGCCAAAATCACGAGTAGTCGATACATATTATACATACATACATACATATATATATATTTTTTTTTGTTGCTTTTAGCATAGTTTATTATTATTATTATTTCTATTTAATATTTTTCTCTATACTTTCAAATGGTCGAACGAATCACTTAAAAATTTATTTACTATAAAATTTATTCGTTCTATCTGTTTTACAATAACTTGGTATACTAATATACTAACATGGACGATAAAACGTTTAAGCGAATTATGGTACGCTTTTCTAACGCGAAGAAAGAATATACGTAAAGATCATTAAAGATCTAGTAACATGAGAATATGATCGTAATGATCGATCGTTGGATAGATCGTTAAGGAATCATATTTCCTATATTTCGCGATCATTGCGATTTATTCGCATATCTTTCTCTTTCTCTCTGTGTATGTATCTATCTATCTCTCTTACTTCTCGATTTTCTTTTTCATTTTTTTCCCTAATATTTTCCTTCTCTTCTTTTTCTTTTTCTCTCATTTATCGACGACCATCGGCCGATTTGCGTAATAACATATCAAGCAAAAGTCACGTAGCGAACGAGATTCGCAGAACTTTATTATGGAACGGCACGATTTTTATATAACGACGATTAAACGCGAAGGTTTTGTTTAATTATTACTATTGTTATTATTATTATTATTCGTTTTTATTATTATTATTATTATTATTATTATTATTATTATTATTATTATTATCATCGAACGACCAAACTCGGCACGCTTCGCGAAACCTATGAAATATGAAAATCGTTTTAATCCGCGAAATAGTTTGAGTGGTTAATAAAAGCAAACTGTTCGTTTGTTTGTAACTTCCGCGTTTCTGTAATTATACGTGGATATTTTCTATCTCTCTTTTTCTCTCGTTCACCTCTCTCCCCTCTCACACTCTCTCACTCTCTCTCTCTTTCTCTCTCTGATTCGCTCGGTCTTTCATTCTTTTGCGCACGGTATTATCGAGTTATGCGTATGCACGCACATACCGTGAAATATTTAGAGAGAGGGAAAAAGTAGATCACACAACGTGCATGCATCGAGATTGGAAAAGCGAATCGGCTTGCACGTATCCGCTTAAAGCGTGGGCGTCGAGCATGAAAAATGCAAATTCGTAACTCCCTGGGAAGATCGGATGGGAAAATGGAAGCATGGAGATCGGCAGAGAGTAAGAGAGTGTGAGAGAGAAAAAGAGAGAGAGAGAGACGAGAGAATAAAAAGGGGAGAGTACATAGATATTAAAAAAAGAAAAAAGAAGAGGGTAAAAAAGAGAAAGAAGAGACCAAAAAAAAAAGATGAAAAAAAAAAAAATAGAGTAGCAACGTATAAAGTAGAAGAGGTCAAATCGGGGATGGTAAAAGTACGAGTTCAAGCGCGATTATTATGCATACGTAACCTCCTCCTCCTCTTCCTCCTCCTCCTGCTCTTCCTTCTTTTACTCCACAAACACCACCACCTCCTCCTCCTCCTCCTCCTCCTCCTCCTTCTGTTATAGCACGCATCATACGCACCCGGTTCTCGAGGAGGACGTTATTACTGGATGACCAGAGAGAAAAAAGGAAAAAAAAAAAAAAAAAAAAAAAGGAAAAAGAACTTGATTGCGTGGGTGACTTACCTGAAACAGAAAGAGACAAAAATAAATTGTTAATACGGTCATATTCAAAGGAGGTTCGTGAATTAATTTTTCTTTCTTTTTTTTCCTGATCAATTCGAAACGAATCGCGTCGACATTATTCTTTCCTCTCTCTCTCTCTCTCTCTCTCCCCCTCTTTTTTCTTCTAAATTATTTTTTCGTTTCTTTAAAAGACGCAATGGGTTCCGTGTGAATCGGATAAAAAAAGAGAAAGAAAGAGAGAAAAAGAAAAAAGAAAAAGTACGGAACGAAGGTAAGGATTTATATCCGAAAACGATCGTGTTACGTGGTGATTCTACGTTTCAACGATGTCGTATATTTTCTTGATAAAAGAAAAAGAAGAAATAATAAATAAAGAAATTAGGTCCCTTCTTCTCTCTTTCTGTTTTTTAATTTCCTCTTTCAAGCCCGATCGGTTATCCTTTTCGAACGGACGTGCTTTTAATGAAAGAAGCCGCGAAAACGATTTGGGTTACCGTAACAAAGCACCATGACTTTTTTTTTTTTATTTCTCGTAAACGCCCACGCTCGATCGTTCGTTAGATTCGTAAGAGTAAGGAAAAGATAGAAAGAGAAAGAAATTAAAAAAGAAAGGAAGAGAGAGAGAGAGAGAGAGAGAGAGAGAGAAGGGAGAATAATCGTACACGTTTCTCCTATTTATTTCCAATGAGACTTTCTTCTTCATTTTTTCTATTCTCTCTAGTAATTATTTCCTTCTTTTTTCCTCTCAAACATTTCGCACGAACGATCGAACCGACAACACAATTAAACGAGGGACTTCGAAAAAGTTCGATTTAATTAGGCATCGGTATCTTTTTCGTGGCTCGAAAATCATCCGAGTTATTCGAATCATTTACTCGAAAGCTTGCACCTTGTAAGATTGTGTATCTATTTTTTTTCTATTTCTTTCTATTTCTTTCATCTTCTCTCTATCTCTCTTTTTTCATTCTATTTCTCTCTCTCTCTCTCTCTCTCTTTCTGTATATTAACATCGACTCGATCAAAGGCAAGAACGATGAAATTTAATCTCGATGAAAGTACGTAGAAACGAATATGCATCAGGAGTTAATATCGATTTCTCATAGGATATATGGGTGTTTGAATTCTTTTTATATGTAAATTAATAATTTTTAAAACGTTTATAATTAATAATTATAATTAAATGTAGTATAAAGGAGAACAATATATATATATATATATATATATATATATATATATATATATATAATTATAGCAGAAATAAAATCACATTTAAATCGTCCATTAGAAAAATTTATGTATTAAATAAATTCTACGTAAGTACTACCTATCAATTTAACCTTCCAAATTGTATATTTAATTATTCAACTTATCATTTATTTATTTAATACATACACACACATACGTGCGAATGCAAACGCCTACACTCTTGATTATTTAAAACAATTTACAAGTATATTTAATCTCCACATTAGCATATATTATTTAATTCCAATGGAAGAATAATATACTCGATTATTAAAATTTATGTGCATTTTTCTAATTGGATTTGTAATCGACGAATTTATTATTCGTTCTCGTTATCTCTTTTCGTCTCTTTTCTTCTCTTTCTTTTCTCTCTCTCTCTCTCTCTCTCTCTCTCTCTCTCTCTCTCTCTCTCTCTTTCTGAAACACTCTTTGAAACACGGGAGATGCAAATCTACGAGTAGATAGAATTGTGGCACGTAGGCGCGTGCCTATTCGCGGTTTAAATATTTAACTCTCCGCTCGAGCGTCAAACGTGCACGATCCACAGAGCCGCCATTATTCGTAGCTAATAATTCTCTCGACGGTAGATATAATACGTATCTACTCTATGTACATAATTTGTCTTTCTCTCTCTCTCTCTCTCTGTCTCTTTCTCTGTCTCTTTCTCTATGTCTTTACATCTCTCTACCTCTCTGCTTTCGACGACGAATTTGACACGTAACAAATTTTGTCAAACTTCGATGTAATCCTAGTTTATTCTCCTTCTCTTTTTTCTTCTTCTTTTATATAATTTTGTTTAACACGTATTTCAAATTAAACGATAATATAATATAGTCTCTATCGTGCCAGTGATCGAAAAGCTTTTGGTATAATTTCTGTTTTTTTTTTTTTTTTTTTTTTTTTTTTTTTAACACAATCATCATAGAAAATATCTAAATGAACGAAACGAGTAGCCCCATTCTTAACAAAACTTTCAATCAATCGGAGATAAATAAAATAAGAAATTAATGATGTCGATGAAGGATCGAAGACGAGAGAAGTTTCTAACGAAAAAAGAGAAAGAAAGAAAGAAAGAAAGAAAGAAAGAAAGAAATAAGAAAAAAAAAAAAAAAAAGAAAGAGGAAAAGAAAAAATGTGAAAGACGAAGATGGATAGATGGTTAGATAGACGGATAGATGGAATAGATCTTGTTCCAAGAATCGTATTGACGATGAGCCGCCGACCTTCGCTCGTCATTTGCCAGGTAAATTTCGAGCCGCTGAATCATGATTTCACGTTGAGTCGAGAGGATGATCGTGGTTGGTCCATGCCGTATGGAAGAGGGACGGAGAGGGGTGAGAGACGAGATAATCGAAATTGCGTGCGGGCCAAGAAAGAGAGAGAGAAAAAGAAAAAGAGAGAGTGAGAGAGATACAGAGAGATACACAGAGAGAAAGGTAAATGAGGATGAAGAGAGGTCGAGAAGGAAAAGAAGAAGGAGAAGGAGGTGAAAGAGGATGGAGAGGAGAGGAGTGGAGAAGGTAGAGAAGAACCAAAACGGCTTCCGAGTGTAGAAGGCAAAAGACTCGAGAGGCATTTCTGCCGTCGGCACAGAAACCACTTGCCAAAGTCCCCACCATCGTGGAAACTACACTCATTCATGTTTTCTTCCTGAATCTACAAAGACGCGTTGTTGTATCCATCCCTTTCTATTCTATTCTGTTCTGTTGCATCCTTCTTATTTACGATGTTATTAACGAATCGACGTGGATAAAAGAATGTTTTGTTAAATCTATTCGAATAATAAATTTCATTGGATTTTCAAGGTTTTTCGTAATCGTAAATCGACTGATTTAGATTGAAATTTTGTCGTCGTTCTGTCGAAACGTTTTAAATGTTTCACAAAATTGATCTTACTTTCTCGTTGTTTCTGTCCGTTCATAATTTGTAATACGCGTTTCTATCTTTCCTTTTCTATTCTTTATTCTCTTTTCTTCCTCTTTTTCTTCTTCTTCTTCTTCTTTTTCTTTTTCTATTCCGACACTTCGTAATATCCATGAGTCAGCTTGAAACGAAGAGGAAGCTTAGGAAGCTTTTGCAGAGAAAGAGAGAGAGAGAGAGAGAGTAATCGAGAAAGTACGAAAGTCCACGAGCGTGTACGCTTTCATCGTAGGAAACTGCAAGAACGCTTGCCTCCCGGTCGTAAGGAGCACTCGACTATTTTAACCGTGAAATAACTCAGTCGAGAGTTCCGCCAGGAGGGTTGAGAGTAGCAAAGCGAAAGAGAGAGAGAGAGAGAGAGAGCTTGAGTGAGTAAGTGAAAAAGAGAAAGAGAGAGAGATAGAGTACGTTGATACGTAGCTCCCAAAGATAGAACGTCCGAAGACACTGCGAGATTTTTATTTTTTCTTTTTTATTTTATTTTATTTTATTTTATTTTTTTTTTTTACTTTCGTATCTTTTTCCTTTTATTTTTACTATCTCTTTCTTTTCTATCTCCATTTAATCTCTCATTGAAATTACCTGCATCGAGATATTAAAACAATTAAGAAAGAACGATGTTTTTACCGAATGATCTTTTTAATTCATAATTTAGAATGTGACGACGATATGCGTAAGTATAATATATATATATATATATATATATATATATATGTATATGTCGATATATCGAAGATAATAGATAGTAGGAGATAGTAAAGCGATAACACGGTAGTAAGCGAACTTAATTTCGTCGTTCGAAGATGGGTTTCTAATTACTGTTCGTAGATAATTAAGGATAGTCTTTGGCTAATCGGTCAAACCGATCGATAGGATCGAATAGTCCGTTAGGTCGAACGACGATGGAAAGTAAGATAATGTGTGAGTTTGAAAACGAGGGGAAGAAAAGAGACACGTCGTTTTAGATTAGAATCTTCTAAGGCTAAACGTAGAAAGTAATTTATCAATGACGTTATAACGTCGAAATGTTATTCTATGACATTTTCTAAAGTGCCAGCGTTATTAACGTTAAACGTCAAAGCAATAATTGTTATTCTCTGATAAAACGAAAAAATTACAATTTTATACAGATAAATAAATAAATTAATAAAGTAATTAATTAATTAATTAATAAGAGAGAGAAAGAGAGAGAGAGAGAGAGAGAGAGAGAGAGAAAGAGAGAGGAATGTTATTCTATGACATTTTCTAACGTAATATTATTTATGAGCGTAGTCATTAAAGAAATAATTACTACTTTATGATACGGCAAAAAAAAAATTATAATTCCACGTGAGTCAATAAATAGAGAGAATAAATAAATAAATAAATAAATAAATAAATAAATAAATAGGGGAGAAATATTATCCCGTCGCATTTTCTAACGTAATAGTATCTACGTACGGAGACGTCAAAGAAATAATTTTTATTCTTTGATATAACAAAAAAATTTACTATTCCGCGTAAATCAATCAAACCGTTAAATAAATAGAAAGTAATATTTACGAACGGCGAAATAATTATTACTCTCCGAGACAACAAAAAATTATTATTCCGTGTAAATCAATCAATAATTAACTAAACAGAGATAAATGTTATTCTATGACATTTTCTAATGTAATAATATTTATGAACAGAAACATGAAAAAAAAAAAAAACAAAAAAGAAAAGAAAAAGACTTTTAATGCCTGATACAAAAATTAATTACTATTCCACACAAACGAAGAAACAAATCAATAAATAAATAAATTTACAATTAAAGAGAAATAAAGACAAAGAGAGAGAGAGAGAGAGAGAAAGCAAGAGCAAAAGAGACAGAGAGAGAGAGAGAGAGAGAGAGAGAGAGAGAGAGAGAGAGAGAAACAAAGATAACGAAAAGAACATTATTAAATCGAAATGAAATAGAGATGAAATTTAGGTGATATCAAAACGATACGAAAATGCAGTCGAGACGGCGAATTATCGGCGATCTATAATCGGACGTGTGCGCCGCGTAACGAGATAGAGACTTTCCAATAACCGATAAATTACCGCACGATGACAGATTTAATTGCCGACTCGTTACGCGCGCGGCACTCGTTAAAATTCGATCGAGGCCCATGTTTATTTCAAGAGACCCTAGATCGTGTCCGGTCTCTCTCTCTCTCTCTCTCTCTCTCTTTCTCTCTTTATATCACCATCACTACTACCACCACCTCCCGTCGACGAGCATTTTGTCGCGCATTTTACCCGATCCTCGATATTCTATTATGAAGATCGACACGGCGGTAGCACAGTGGTAGCGGGGAGGGGGTAGGACGCAAGGGTTGGCTCGCCGAATCGATTTAACCTGTGAGATTTCGAAATTGTTCGAAAGTGCACGAATATGAATATTTATTCTAATGGAATATCTAACGAAGAACGAGCTTAATTACAATCTGTTTTCTATTTGTCTTCTTTCTTTTTTTTTTTTGTTTTATTTCGTTTCTCTCTCTCTCTCTCTCTCTCTCTCTCTTTTTTTTTTTTTTTTTTTTTGGAGTCGAGCGAACGACGGAGTCTTTCGCAAATCGCACGAAATATTGCAAGTTTATACGAATCAAATATTCCCAACTGGGAAATTCTAACGAGTAAACGTTTTCGATCAATGTCTCTTTGTTCTTTTTATTTTCGTATTTTGTTTGTTTTTCTTTTTTTTTTTTTTTTCATTTAAAAAGATCGCAGCGTTAGATTCGATTTTTTTTTTTTTTAATTAGTTTTCCTTCTTTCGCGAAGATTAACGCGAATTCAATCATATATCGAAACTTGATAAATAGATAAGTGTCCATCGTTACGATTCTATCTTACCTCCCTATTATTATTCCATATATTCACGTATTTAATTAAGGTCAGTCAATATGAAAAAATATGTTGTATATGAGAATCAATCGTAATATCTTTTCATCTTTTTTCTCAGTTCTTTCTAAGAATGTTTTACGTAGAATTTGATTTTTAAATATACTCGAACGAATTCGAAACATTCGTGAAACGATCGTTAAGCGAAACGAAACGAAACAGTAACACAACAACGACAACAACAACAACAACGACCATCAACATCAATATCACTACCACGACGATGACGATGACGACACGTCTATAATAATAACTATGATTAGCTGAGAGAAGCAGCAAGACTCGTGGTGATACTAGTAATAGTAGTAATAGTAGTAGTAATGGTAATGGCGATGGTGGCAATGGTAGTAGTAGTAGTAGTAGTAGTAGTAGTAGTAGTAGTAGTAGTGGTGGTGGTGGTGTTGGTGGTGGTGGTGGTGGTCACTTCGCCGGTCTGTCCGTGCAACCAATTGCCGCTAATTACGCGTCGGATTTAGCGTCATATCGGCGATAGAGCAAATCGTATTATTAATATATCTAATTTTCGATTTTCAACGCGCTCTCTCAGAAATCATTATCCTCGATATTATATGTCCGATGTGTCTATACGTATGTATGTATGTATGTATGTCTGTATATATATATATATATATATATATATATATGTATGTATGTATATATGTATGTATGTTGATGCGTGCGTGCGTGCATGTAAATCATATGCATGCTCATCGTAAAGTGAAAAGAAATAAAAACATAGGAAGACAGAGAATGATCTACGAGTATATATGAAAGAGTACACGCACGCACAACGATTATAAAGTTAATGTTCTTTATCGGGTAATACGAATAAATTAGAGAAAAATATATATATACGTATATATATATATATATAAATAAAAAAAATATATACGCATACATATATATAGAAATAAATTAAAATGATATACACATATATACAAATAAATGATATATAAATACATACATATGTATATATTAAAACGACGTAAGAAGAGAAGACAACGAGTCGAAAAGAAGCGGAAAAAGTCGCCGAGAGTCACGCTAAGACTTTCATTCATCCGAAAGAAAAAGAGATAGATAGATAGATAGATAGATAGATAGATAGATAGAAATAAATAGAAAGAAAGAAAGAAAGAGTGACAGAGAAAGAGGGGAAAGGAGCTTCTCGTTATTATGAAATATAATCGTCGTTATACCGTTGAGAGAAAAAAAGAGACAGAGACAGAGACAGAGAGAAAGAGAGAGAGAGAGAAAGAGAGAGTGACGTCACGCAGGTGCGGCCAACACGAAGGTAACAACATGCGGCTTCTTTCGATCGCATGGATCCCCCCACTCCTTACTCACGTTTCCCTTACCCTTCCTTCATCACCCTCATCCTATCTTCTCTTGTAAAAGCGAGAAGTAAGGACGATTAACCTCTTCGACTTCGAAGATCATCGCCAGATACTTCGTTCTTTACTTTGTGAACAGATAGTATATGAGAAAGAGAGAGAGAGAGAGAGAGAGGGAGAGAAGCTGCCTTTCGATGGAATTTACGTACGCTTTTCTCGATAGACATCGACGATACGCAAATGATTTTTATGGACGGCTCGATTGAACTTTGGTCCTCTTCGCGAACAGTTTTCTTCGCTGTAACATTCTCGAAAGATCGCGGATGTAAAGACTTTTTTCTTTCTTTCTTTCTTTCTTTCTTTCTTTCTTTTTATCTATCTATCTATCTATCTATCTATCTATCTATCTATATTTTTTTTCCTTTTTCTTTCTTCCTTTCTTTCTTTCTTTCTTTCTTTCTTTCTTTTTCTTCTTCTTCTTCTACTTCACGCTTCTTTGACTTTCTTTTTAACTTTCCGCTCGAACACATCGCCGTCTACGTCGGGTGCATATTTATATGTATGTATGTATCTGTGTATGTATGTATGTATGTATGTATGTATATGTTTGTGTAGGTATAAGTAGATACAACGTTTTTATATAGATAAAGATAGAGACAGATAATACGATGATATATCTGTTAAAGATGGCTAAAGAAATGGTGGAAAGAAAATCGTCGCGTAGGGAATTTCTTGATATAACATAAAAAAAAA